>NW_015551045.1:5207000-5215103 GCF_001515605.1 Sinocyclocheilus anshuiensis
AAACAGGAAATGAGCACTGCTACTTTTTTTCATCTCTACTTCACCTTTCCAGTGTCTGCTGATCCACTATTGGCTGCTGGTTACCATGGTTACAGGCAGACAGCTTCATTTTTCTGTCTTTCGCAGACCGCACTGGCACATAATGTGCCTCACAAATCATATGAGGTTTGAGCGGAGGCAGACTGCTTGACTTGCTGTTGTCACAATAAATGTTGTGGTGGCTCAATACAAGCGATCTTTCAAAAGCACCAGGAGGAATTTTGTCAGTAACTGACTGATGCAAAGGTCTGATGTCAACATGCATTGCTTATTTGTAGAAGCATTTGATCTGCATAACCACTCACTTGTTTCTCTCGTTATAGGCCCGTAGCATTAAGACCTCAGTCATCGCAGCTATTAAAGTGGTCAAACTGGACCCTGGTAAAGTAAATTCAGTTTAATGCTGAATTATTCACTGCAGCATCTGAATTTCTGCTCTTGTGAATCCTGCTGTTATGTTGAGGTGTTACTGATAGCGAAGTAGAATTACAGACGAGACCTCTGTTTCTTTTTCTGTCAGGTGATGACATCTCAAGCATTCAACATGAAATAACCATGATGAAGGATTGCACTCATAAAAACATTGTGGCCTATTTCGGCAGCTACCTCAGGTCAGTCACGCAAGAAACTAATACTGCAGTTTGCAGAAAACTGAAGTAAAATTAACAACGAACTTCTTCATATTGCACAGAAATAACAAGTTATGGATCTGCATGGAATTCTGTGGAGGAGGATCATTGCAGGATATTTATCATGGTACAATTGGCATATATCTAATATGTTACATTAGTGTATATAATTTCAATTACTGTACATAGATGTTGCTGAAAATAGTCAATTAATATATCAATTATTTTTTGCTTAGTTTATTGGATAAAAAAAAGCTGAAGTCATGATGTTTAATGGTTTCAGAAGCAAGCCTTCAAATATGTTGTTTCTGTATGAAGGGTGATGCAGTTTGCGGTGGTTTCTGTTGTTATTTATATAGCCTGATAGAGCATGAATGCTCATATGGTGTTTTGTGAGTCTAAATGAGGTCATTGTGTTTCTGCAGTCACTGGTCCTCTGAAAGAGAGACAGATAGCTTATGTGAGCAGAGAGACACTTCAGGTGAGGATGCTTTCACATCTTGCATAATGTTTTTTTCACTTGAGGTTCACGAGGTAATCAGAAGGGATTTCAGTTATGTTATTTTTAAATTATCCTAGTATTTTTTGTTGTATTCTTTCCTTAAAGGCACAGTTCACCCAAAAAATTAAAATTCTATCATCGTTTACTCACCCTCATGTTGTTCCAAACCTGTAGGAATTTCTTTCTTCTGCTAAACACAAAAGAAGATATTTTGAAGAATGTGGGTGACCTAATAATTGCTTGTCCTCACTGACTTCCAATGTATGGGGGGGAAAAAATGCTGTGGAAGTCAAATGGGTTACCAACAATATTTTTTGGGTGAACTATCCCATTAAAGGGTTAGTTCACCCAAAAATGAAAATTAGGCTGCATTTTACTCACCCCCGAGGCACCCTAGGTGTATATGACTTTCTTCTTTCAGACGAATCCAGTCGGAGTTATATAAAATATTGTCTTTGATCTTTCAAGCTGTTTAATGCCACTCAGCGGGTGTTGCATTGCTTCAGTCCAAAAGAACTTAAATAAAAATCGCCCATCCATAAACAAAAGTGTCTCACACGGCTCCGGGGGGTGAACAAAGGCCTTCTGTAGCGAATCGATGCGTTTTTGTAAGAAAAATATCCATATTCAAAACGTAATAATCACTTGAATCTAGCTTGTGCTCACTGTTGTAAACAGAAGCAGTTCCGGGGGAATGACGTATGAGGTCAGCTTTGCGCATGTGCCGCTCAGAAGTGACGCACGCGGAAACACAGCGGAGAGAACAAAACAAAACAACGGTCAAGAATTAGAAGTACAAAACGAGGATTTGTAAAGAAGAATGTCAGAGGATTTCGAAATAAGCCAAGAGGAGACTGGTTTTCCTTTGCTAAAGGAAGGAAACTTTGCTTCCTTTGCTCCTGTAAACAAACATTGGTTTTCACGAGACTCACCGGTGCATGCGCAACACTGAAATCATACGTCATGCTTCCGGAACTGCTTCTGTGTACAACTGTTGGCGCAAGCTACATTAAAGTGATTATTACGTTTTGAATATGGATATTGTTCTTACAAAAACGCATAGATTCTCTACAGGAGGCCTTTGTTCACCCCCCAGAGCCGTGTGAGGCACTTTTTATTACAGATGGATGCGCTTGAGGGTGAGTAAATAATGGGCTAATTTTCATTTTTGGGTGAACTATCCCACAGCCTAATTTTCATTTTTGGGTGAACTAACCCTTTAAAGCATTTGACATTATGCTTGACCCTTTTTAAAAGGATAGTTCACCCAAAAATGAAAATTGACTTTCTTTCTGTCTTGAGAAATATCTCAGTGTTTTGTTTTTTCTATACAATGGAGGTCAGTAGACTCCAAAATGATTTGGTTCCCATTGTTTTTCCAAACGGGGCTAAAGGCAGAGCTAACCCTGAAATGCGGTGCCAAAGGTGTACAATGTTACAACAGTATGGTGCTAAAATTGTATGGCGAGTTGTTTAGCTAAAGACAATGAAATGTTAACCTTGTCAAATGCACAGCGTGAAGTCTCAGTACCTTTCTACCCAGAATTAATATTTAATCAGGGTTAAAGGTTAGTAAAAAGGTTCAAAATGATAGCAGGTTAACAATTTCATATAAAGCCCATTTATTTATTATCACAGCTATTTTGCTGTTTTCTGTTTGTTTACAGGGACTGCATCATCTCCATGAAGCGGGAAAAATGCATAGAGACATAAAAGTAATTGCCTATAACCATGTTGCCATGCAGTGTGTTTGATATTCATTAGTAGAGTTCATCTGTATATGAGTGAGTTTCTTCACAGCACAATAGCACATGTGAGATGATAGCGTGGATGTGCTCATTGTGTCATTCTTGGTTGCCCACAGGGTGCCAACATCCTTTTGACAGAGCGAGGAGATGTCAAACTAGGTCAGTCTGGATTTACCCCGTCTCAGACCCTCACATGTAAACACACATATGCATGTATTAACTAATACACCATAAATCTCTTAAATGTGGGCTTTTGTCTCCCCTCTGTCTGGCAGCGGATTTTGGAGTGGCAGCTGAGATCAACGCATCTGTTGCTAAGAGAAAGTCCTTTATCGGGACACCATACTGGTGAGTGACCAAGATATTGTACTTTTGTAAACACTGTGCTATTGTTTTTTTGTTTTTTTACAGTACCATTCAAAAGATTGGAGTCAGTAAGACTGCATTTATTTGATCAAACATAATATTATAAAATATAACATTTTAAAATAACTGGTTTCTACTTTAATAGATTTGAAAATGTAATTTATTCCTGTGATACAAAGCTGAATTCTCAGCGTCATTACTCTAGTCTTCAGTGTCACATGACCATACAGAGAAGATTATTCTAATATGCTGATTTGGTGCTCAAGAGACATTTCTGATTATTATCACAGTTGATGTATGTGGAAACAGTGATACATTATTTTCAGGATTCTTTTTCAGTAAATGTCTTTACTGTCACTTTTGATCAGTTTAATACATCTTTTCTGAATAAAAATATGAATACACCTACCCTAAATTCAATTTGTAGTGTATATAAATGAATATATATGAAAGTGAATAACAAATTATATAGATTATAAAATATACACTGCCGTTCAAAGTTTGGGATCAGCAAGATTGTTATTTTTTATTTTTTTAAGAAGTGTCTTTTGCTCATCAAGGCGGCATTTATTTGATCAAAAATAGAGAAAAACAGTAATATTGTGAAATATTATTACAATTTAAAACAACAGTATTCTGTTTTATTACACTTTAAAATATAATGTATTCCTGTGATGCAAAGCTGAATTTTCATCAGCCATTACTCCAGTCTTCAGTGTCACATGATCCTTCAGAAATCATTCTGATTCATTATCAATATGCTGATTTATTTTCAATGTTGGAAACAGTTGTGCTGCTTAATTTTTATTTTATTTTATTTTTTAAACCTGTGATACTTTTTTCAGGATTCTTTGATGAATGAAAAGTTTAAAAGAACAGCATATTCAAAATAAATCTTTTCTAACAATATGTCTTATCAATTTAACACGTCCTTGCTGAATAAAAGTATTAATTTCTTTAAATTCTTCAAAAAATTACTGATCCCAAACTTTTGAATGGCGGTGTATAAAGAAAATAGTAGTATCATACTATTATTTAATATATAATACTAAAATAGTTTATGAGACAGTATGCAAAACTTTCAAATAGTAGTGTACATTGTTGTCAAATTAAATTTAATTCAAAGAGCAGAATTCAGTTTTCATCCTGGAAATAAATTTATATTTGCATATTTAATACCATTTTGTGTAAAAAAAAAAAAAAAGTAAAGCAGGATAATTGAATAATGAGTCATATTAAAAACCATCCGGTATTGCTTTGTTATTTGCTTCTTTTATATTTTACGGTGATGATTTTTCCTCAGGATGGCCCCAGAGGTTGCGGCAGTGGAAAGGAAAGGGGGTTATAACCAGCTGTGTGACATCTGGGCAGTGGGTATCACAGCTATTGAACTAGCAGAGCTGCAGCCGCCTATGTTTGACCTACACCCCATGAGGTGTGAACACACACACACACACACACACAAATATACACATATGCAGATCCTTTCAAAAGTACTGACACTCTTTGAGAGCAATCACACTACAAAATACATTCCCCTTTGTTAAAGGTGCAGTAAGCGATTTCATTTGTTTTATTTGTGCTATCTTTATCTCAATTTACAGTCTGAACCAGTCAAACCTTGACCCCTTGGCAAACGCGAAACATGCTATTCCAAAAATAGAAAATTGCTTACGCCACCATTAAAGGGTTAGTTCACCCAAAAATGAAAATTCTGTCATTAATTACTCACCCTCGTGTTGTTCGAAACCTGTAAGACCTTCGTTCATCTTCGGAACACAAATTAAGATATTTTTGATGAAATCTGAGGGCTCTCTGACCCTCCCATAGACAGCAAGGTAACTACCACGTTCAAGGTCTAGAAAAGTACCAAGATGATCGACAAAGTCCGTGTGACATCAGTGGCTCAACTGTAAAGTTACGAAGCTACGAGAATACTTTTTTGTGCAAAGAAAACAAAAATAACGATATATAACGAAAAATAACATTTTCGTCTCTACTGCGTCACTTTGGATGCGCGTTCACGACAGTACCATGACGCGAGCGTGTGGAATAAAGTCGTTGGTGGTAGTTACCTTGCTGTCTATGGGAGGGTCAGAGAGCCCTCAGATTTCATCACAAATATCTTAAATTGTGTTCCGAAGATGAACGAAGGTCTTACGGGTTTGGAACAACACGAGGGTGAGTTATAATGACAGAATTTTCATTTTTGGGTGAACTAACCCTTTAATAATGTTTTCACATGCTGCAAAGAGTGATGTAAACTTGTCTTGCAGAAAACTCAAACAAAAAGACGCAACGTTTCATAGACATTGTCCTTTAGGTTGAAAGGTTGAAATGAGATTTGGCGGTGGGTTCGGCGGCGGAGAACACAAACGTTTTTGTTGTTTTGCCCTCAGAGCTTTGATGCTGATGTCCAAGAGCAGTTTTCAGCCTCCCAAACTCAAAGACAAGAACAAATGGTAATATGCATGAAATGTAACTTGATATTCCTCATCTTTGCATAAATAACAAAGTATTGAGTTTGCAAATTCAATAAAAGTAAGTTTATTTATCAGGTCCACAGAATTTCACAACTTCATCAAAATGGCACTCACGAAGAGCCCTCGGAAAAGGCCGACAGCAGAAAAACTCTTACAGGTACATATTAACCACATCTGTATTAAATATAATTTTACTCATGTGACATCCTTGTGGTTTATCTTTAATATACTGTAGGGCCTCTTGATGCTGTTCTTATTACTAAAATGACATTTTTTTCCTCTGTCTTTTCAGCATGCTTTTGTGACGCAGCTCCTCACGCGTAACCTTGTTATAGAGCTGCTGGATGCCATCAATAACCCTGATCTGCAACAGACACACACTATAGATGAGAGTGACCTGGAGGTGAATTGAGCGCAATGACGATAAAATGGGGGGAAATATTTCATTTCAGAACACTTTAGATTAAAGCTGAAGTGTTAAAATACTTTCTCCCAATTCCACTTCAGTGTGAGAGCTAGGCTGATTTTGTGAAAAGTGTAAAAACTGGCTCTGTGGTGCTTAAAACTGCTGTTTGTTTGTTTGTTTGAGCGGTCTAACATCTCCATCATATTTAGAAAAAACCTGTTGGAAACAGGATCAGTGACATAATGCTCATTTGTTTATCCAAATCTATTAATTTATTCAAAAATATAATTAATTTTCAAACTGTTTTGGGGGGCATCAATTCAGAAATGTCAGGGTGAAATGTCATACAACAATCCTGATATCAAAATGAAGAAAAAAATAAAACGAGGATTAATTTCTTGAATTTTTTTTAAATTATAATAATAATAATTAACAAGTATAATAATAAATAATTATAATAAGACGGTGGTGTGGTGTAACACCCAAAATAATGTAATGATGTTGAAACAATAATTGTTATTATTAATACCTTTAAAATCATCAAATAAATGTGTGATTTGCTGTACAAAAACAACAAAAAAACGCTTTTTAGTTTGAAAAATATACATTTGTGATATAAAAATATACATATATAGCATTTTTTAAAATAACGAATGAGGTCTGAACACGTTTTCAAAATATACAAAATGTATTATTTATTATTACAAATCAAAAGTTATTACTTTCGACTTTCACAAGTTTACAAGTCATTTTCTATTTTTTGTTATTTATTTATTTATTTAATTATATGAACCACTATATGAAATCAACATGAATGCAAAGTGTACATTTCTTAAAACTCATTTGTCATTGACCCAGGAATCATTATTTTTGCTGCTCTGTTTGGTGCCACAAATGGTACAAAAAATGCACACTTTTAATACTCAAGCAATCAAACGCCAAAATGATACATAGACAGTACCATGGCTTTAAAGCTGCAGTCCATAACTTCTTTTTGTGTTCAAAATTTACAAAACTTATATAATAAGAGAGTACATCACAAATCCATTTTCCAAACCGCGTTTTTGGCTTATCCTGAATCACTAAGGTACACCTATAATATGTTTTTATATTCGGACTATTTTAGACTGGCTCTGGTAGGAACCGCTGTGGAGTAGCCCACTACCTGCGTGATTCATAAACGGAGAGAAGTAGCTCCAGCTACAATGTTCTTCCGCAAGATGCATGCAGTTCTGTTTATTAAAGGAGACATATTATGCCCCTTTTTACAATATGTAATATAAGTCTCTGGTGTCCCCAGAATGTGTCTGTGAAATTTCAGCTCAAAATACTCCACAGATCATTTATTATATCATTTTGAAAATGCCTATTTTGAGTGGAAGCAGAAACACGCTGTTTTTCGGGCCTGTCTCTTTAAATGCAAATGAGGTGCTGCTCCCCGCCCCCTTTTCCAGAATAGAGCTGCACCATTACAGCTCGTATCTGTTAAAAAACATCTGTTTTGGTTCTGATTATCATGTTTATCGCACTGAAATCATCCGTTTTAAACCATATTAGCTTAAACTTCTGATATACGGTTTTCTGAGAGCACACATCCAAAGCACACGGACAGAAAGCGGCTGTCACAGCATGTGAGTACTAAACTAAGTTCTCATTCACACACAAGTTTGTTAAAAACACACAAATGAGACTCATTTAAAGAAAACAAAAACAGTCGGTTATGTCTGTGAAGGTAAACAGCTGGGAAATAAATTGCGTGTTTATTTTAGATCTGTGTGGCAGCAACAATATACATTAAATAAATCAATAAATCCACTGCTCTCTTGTCTCCTCTGAGGCTGGGACTCTAAATAGTGCTCTGTGCTCGTCTGTGCAGCCAATGACAGAACCGTTAGCATGTTTTGCTCAAACTTTCGCCATGACATTAGAA
>NW_015551045.1:5215714-5223592 GCF_001515605.1 Sinocyclocheilus anshuiensis
CTTAAAACCTGGAAAAGTCAGATTTTCATGATATGTCACCTTTAACTGCTAGAGCACCAAAAATTATGGACTGCAGCTTTAAGCTGACATGTGACATTTTTTTTAACATTACTTCTCTGTACTGTGGTTGTTTACTGTAAGGCAGAGGTCTTCAACCCTGCTCCTGGCGACCCAATGTCCTGCAAAGTTCATTTCCAGCCTGCTTCAGCACACCTGCCTGTGTTTTTCCAAGTGATCCTGAAGAGCTTGATTCGCTGGTTCAGGTGTGTTTTATTAGGGTTGAACCCTGCAGGACAGTGGGTCCCCAGGAGCAGGGTTGAAGACCTCTGCTGTAAACTAAAAGGTCTTTATGTGACTTCAGCGTTTATGTCCATGTTTGTGTGTCTGTGTGTTTACAGACGTGCAGTGTCCTACCTGATAAGATTCATTCCCTAGCGAAACTTCCCATTCAGAGAACTCAGTCTGAAGAGCAATGTGAGTCAAGTTCATACTCTTAATACACAGTTTCTAATACACATCTTTTTTGCTATTAGTTATTTTAGCAGTATGTTATTGCAGATTAAATTAATCCCAGATTGAATTTTGATGAGAAACACCACTTGAATGTATTTCTGAGAACCTGAAAAGAGGGGCCTTCACTTTGATTCACTTGTTGATTTGTTGTTTTCTACATATTTCAGTTAATAAACAACCATTTTATGAATTAAGTGGGTAAAATCATATATTTTTTTTAAATAAATAATTTTAGATTTGTACCAGGGGTCTGCTTATAGTGTCAGACAATGTTTTTTGCACAAAAAATGTGATTTCGTTTTTAATGAACATTTTCTATCCACCCTCTGACCTTTACAGTTAAAGGGACAGTTCACTCAAAAATGAAAATTCTGTCATCATTTATTAACCGTCATGTTGTTCAAAAACTGCATCTGTGTTTTTTTTGTCCATACAATGGAATTCTGTGGTAGATCACTACAGAACTGTATAGAGTAATAAGACCGTTAGGACCTCACCTCACGAGTAGTAAACGCCAAATCAGGAGTGACTAAGAAAGAATGTGACATTAGTCAGTGAGTGCCATTGTTGTGGTTTGGTAGATTACAGCAAGCCACGGCCACAAGCCAAGGTTAGCTGGACAACAGCCGCTATTGTAATTGAGAAGCCACTCTAGAGCTATGAAAGGACGTATTGTGTGTGTTTCTGAGTGTGTCTTTAGGTTCATGTCTGTTTGCATGAATGCATGAGCGTGCATCCAAATCTGCATGCTAGAATGTCATGCAGACAATACTATAAGAGAGTGGCGCGTTATACTCCTACCACACGATTGTATGTGAAAGGGGAAGCATGCAGCAGTTCAATACAATGATTCTGTTCTGCTTGTGACTATTGCTTTTTCTGTTTTCCAGTTGATCATGTGAGGTTTGGACCACCCATGAGAAAGGAGACAGATCCCTGTCCTGATCTGGTGAGATTAAACATTTTGAATGAAATAGAAATGACTTTGTCCAGTGTATCAAGTTATTTATGAAAATTCTGTCCTGATTTTCTCACCCTCATATAGTTTCTGGGTAACACTCTATTTTAAGGTGTCCTTGTTACACATTACATGTACTTACTGTTATAATAACAATAAATTATGCATAATTACATGCAAGTAACCCTAAGCCTAATCATATAGTAAGTACATGTAGTTTATTAATATTACTAAGTACTTAAATGTATAATTGCACTGTAACAAGGGCACCTTAAAATAAGGTGTAACCAGTTTCTGAACCTGTATGACCGTGTTTCTTCTGTGAAACACAAAAGGAGAAGTTTCTAATAATGTACGGATCACTCATTTCCATACAATCACAATAAGAACACAAAAGCACCAAACTTGAAAATGTTTGTTCCACAAAAGAAATGAAAAAACAATGCTTATGGAATTACATACTGGTTTTCTGTTCTTCATTAGGGGGCGTATGATGGCTGGAGCGCTATCAGTGAAGACAAGGACTCACCGTGGGTTATATTTCACTCTTGCTCATCTAAAATAACGGTGACAGTAGTAAATGTTGTGCCTAATCTGCTAATGCATGTAGGTCATTCAAAAATATTGATTGGGTTTGACATCCTCCAATCACTGATCAAAGTCTAATTTGATCAATTTATTGTTAAATTAAGCTGTTAAGAAGCACTAATAAGGCCATTTCAGAAACAGGAGTTTTAAGGGTCACATTGCTTTTTTTACTATTTATTTTGCAGGAGTTTGTTAGAGTGTGTGGAAGAGGCCTTGATGGAAAGGTGATCTGGGTTTTTTTCTTTTTCTTTTTTTATAATGAGAGTACTTATGTTTAGTTGATTGCTTCTAAGGTTTTCTCCTAAGTCAAATGTGATTTCTGTTCACTAGAATGAAAATATCTATTTGCATAACATTTTTGGTTAACGAAACATTTGGAAACCCTATTAAAATTATTATATTTTATATTATAGTGAAAAATATAAAATGCTATATTTATTATTTTGTTTAAGCTTCTTGTTTTTAATTTGCCCCCTTTGGTCTCCGAAATATATTTGATTACCACCTTGTTAATGCCTTACATTCTAGCTTATCAGAGAAATTTCCCTTTATTAAGTTTTAAGAATATTCATATATTTTGAACTATAAAAATATGACATTTTAGCTAATTAAATTGTTTTGCTTCAAATTTGGAGCAAAATGTTAATGTATCTAAACAATTTGGAAAAACAGATAGTATTTTAATCATTTTTAAAATGATTAAATAATATTATTAAAATAAAAATATTATGTTTGTTGTCCCCGCAAAGCTAACAGTGGATCTACATTCCTACCACCACCCTTTTGTAATTAATAACATGAGAAGGTTAACGCACAACTAAAATGATGAAATGACTAACATTTTGCTTCCTCTTTTACAGGAGTTTGACTATAAAGAGAGGCTCTTCAGCTGAGGTAGGGGAACAATAAAATAAAAGTGTAAAAAGTCAAATGTCTTCTAGAATAAGATAATTTACTGTATGTGTTTAATCCACAGCACTCACTGGATGAAGAGGATAAATATGGGACGGTGAAGAAAGTGGTCTCTCCCCCCCAATCAACAATGGTCACCAATCAATCTGTCTCCTCGCCTCTTATTGGCTCTGCGCCTCTGAAGGGCCCCCCCTCCGACACTAACCCCGCCCTACTCAATGAATCCGCTTTGCTGATTGGTTCAACACTGTCTGACCTGTCACTCCTCACAAACTCTTCCCTCTTGACAGACTCCTCCTTCCTCAGTCATTCCACCAGTCTAGGTTCCCTTTGCTCGACACCAACTGAAGGTGAGATATACATCAATTCATGAGTATGTACTAATGACCACACTTTTAAAGCAGAATATATATAATTTCACTGACATTGTAGTAGGGTCGCTTTGTTTAATTATAGATATAGTAAGACAGAAACTCGCCTGTTCCCTACTCATACTGGTCTGAAAATGTAAACAGGTGTTTCGGGTCTCGGGAGACTAGCGTAAATTGACCGACAGCGCCATCTGCTGTTATTGGAAAAGAAAGTTGCTCAATTGCATTTGTGAGAAAATCTGCCTTGACACATTTGTGAGAAAATCAAGCCAAGTTTCCTCATTAAAAGGCAAATGAGTCTCAGTTGTAAAACACAATACATATATTTGTCCATACCTCTGCATTTTCTCTCAAATAGAGTTTTGTATTTGCAAATAACTTTACGTTTGTTTGAAAGTCGAGTTTTTCTTTGATTGTTTATTTACACAACGCTGGATTTGTTTGATGAATATTGGCACAAAATTCACTCCATAATATGGAGATTCGCTCCATAAGAATACCTCCGTTTTAGAAAACAGTTCTGTTTTACTAATTAGTATTAGCAATGTTAAATGGACAGTAAGACCAACATCACTAATAGCTTACACTTCTTCACATAACTGATTTTGTATGTTTTTATGCTTTTATCCTGTTAAAGATATACTCTGCCCAAAAATGAAAATTCACTCATCATTTACTTTCCCTCAAGCTGTTCTCAGAGGTATATGACTTTCTTTCTTTAGATGAGCCAGAAACGATGGTTTATAGTTTCTTTTTCTTACACACACCCCTATAGTTTCGATGTGGTCATGTGGATTTGTCCAATTTTTGTAGTTTTTGAAGTGTCAACTTTGGAGGTCCTGTACATTTGCATTACATGGAGTCATAGAGTGGATTATTGTTTTATAAATTGTTGTTTGCGGTTATCTAAAGAAATAAAGTCTCATAGATCTGGGGTATTAATCTCATAGATTAAAATTCCTTAAAAACCATGCAACAACTCACTTAAAACCACTCAGATCCCGTTAGCAACTGCATAGCTCTTTCATGGTTTGAATCTAAAGCTTTTTGGCTTTCATCCCAGATGTTGACCTGTTAGGCCACAGCATCCAGTGAGATTAATATAGTGTTATATGTATAAAAAGAGAACACAAATAATATCTGCTTAAAATCCAAACACTGCTATCAAACCTGTTCAACACAGCGGCTGCATCAGAGAGCTCTGTTGCTGCAGACCCAGGAGGAACCAGGAGTAATTTCCCGCCACATGACCCCCCCCTCTCCCCAGAATGGAGTACTCTCAGAAGGAAACCAGACGACTCGGTGAGTAGATTCGATGACCTTGACCTTGATGAGAATCTGTTTAAACTAGAGATGTCCAAACCAAGACCTGTGGGCCAAAGTTGCCCGTGATGACCTTTGATTTGGCCCACCATGCCATATCACAAGAGAAAGGGGGGATCTAATTCATTTAACAATATTTGTTTTATCTTTGCATTTAAATGTAAAAAACAATATAAGTGACATTTGAGACATTTGATTTTTAAAAATGTAATTTAATACATTATAGTTATAGTTGGATATAATGCATTATTTACTTTAGATTTTTGGCCCTTTGTATTACAATTTTGAAAAAATGCAATCTTTCATTGGTCACTCACTGCATTCTGTTTTCATTGATTCCAGAAAGTTGTCCATGGACTGCCACCTACACCACAAGTACATGTATGTACAGAGAATTACATGATTCTAATTCTATTGCGTGCTCTAATTTCATGCTTATTGTTCTGTAATGAATCATAAATTGTCTTCCAGATGGGGGCCTGCTTCTCTAAAGTATTCAACGGCTGTCCGTTAAAGACTCAATGTGCTGTTACGTGGGTTCTACCAAAGACCAGAGGTGAAGTTTGCTAATAGAATTGTGAGCACTAGAGACAGCCGTTTTCTGCTTGCTGCAAGTTACACACAAAAACACACACAAAACCATCAAACAACAAGTATAAAAACTTGCATATGGTTTTGTGGTTAAAGCGAAAAACAAGGTCAGTAGCAGGACAAAATAGCTGGCATGTTAAAATAGATTTGTGCATTAGTGTGAATGTCTATGTCATCAGTAATAAACATACAGCAGTAATGCTGAGGAAAAAAAGAACAATCCTTCACTGCCTTTCACATATTTAAAGCACTCTCAGATATTGAAAGCACTTTTTGTTTATTGCTTATAATGTGTTTTTTGTATCCGTTATTACTTTATATTTGCTTGAAGCTATTTTTAGTTATATTTAGTATAGTTGATCAATCTTAAAATACAGTTGTTTTGATTTATTATTAATTGGCTTTTTATGTATTATTATTAATTTGCTTATTATTAAGTCTGTAAACTAATTAAAGGGTCATGAACTGCCTCTGTTTTTTTATTTTGTACCGTTCTCTGAGGTCCACTTGTAATGTTACCAAGATTTTTACATCAAAAAACATCATAATTTGTTAGTAATAGGCTATTTTCTGTCCTGTTTTTAACCCCCCTCAGCAGAACGCTCTGTTTGAATAGGCGTGGTGAATTGTAGACTCGGAAGTAAACGCCCACTGCTATGATTGGCTAACAGTTGTGTATGTTTGACAGATGGACGCTGCAGTGATTTAGGTTAAAACTACATGAATACTCATATCAAACGATCTGTTTAACAGACAAAGCAATAGTGATCATGTAATAAAAACAGTTACTCACACTTGTGTTTTGCGACATTACTGTCGGATCCAATATAGTCGGCATCGTCTTTCAGTTTAAATCTTTCTGAAAATCCCACGTCAAATTCTGCCTTGTTTGTAAACGAATCTGCGGTGAACAAAAGACACGGTTCTAACTGACGCAGTCTGGAACTTCATTAAAAATAAAGTTCATCCACTCTTTACTAATGTTAGGATCAGAAGGAAGGCAATGCAAAGACTGTGCACTGCACAGCGTCTTGTTGTCTTCGGAGCCATCTTTATTGTTTGGTTTCTGCATAGACCTGCATTCACCCTTCTCGTTATTTACACTACATGCACGAATCAGTGGGCAGGGCTAAACAGGCAGCGTGCCACTGAAACATATCTTAATTTCTAATTCATATTTTTGTTTTAACAATATTTGTTTTATCTTTGCATTTAAATGTAAAAAACAATATAAGTGACATTTGATTAAAAATCATTTTAAAAATGTAATTTAATACATTATAGTTATAGTTGGATATAATGCATTATTTACTTTAGATTTTTGGCCCTTTGTATTACAATTTTGAAAAAATGCAATCTTTCATTGGTCACTCACTGCATTCTGTTTTCATTGATTCCAGAAAGTTGTCCATGGACTGCCACCTACACCACAAGTACATGTATGTACAGAGAATTACATGATTCTAATTCTATTGCGTGCTCTAATTTCATGCTTATTGTTCTGTAATGAATCATAAATTGTCTTCCAGATGGGGGCCTGCTTCTCTAAAGTATTCAACGGCTGTCCGTTAAAGACTCAATGTGCTGTTACGTGGGTTCTACCAAAGACCAGAGGTGAAGTTTGCTAATAGAATTGTGAGCACTAGAGACAGCCGTTTTCTGCTTGCTGCAAGTTACACACAAAAACACACACAAAACCATCAAACAACAAGTATAAAAACTTGCATATGGTTTTGTGGTTAAAGCGAAAAACAAGGTCAGTAGCAGGACAAAATAGCTGGCATGTTAAAATAGATTTGTGCATTAGTGTGAATGTCTATGTCATCAGTAATAAACATACAGCAGTAATGCTGAGGAAAAAAAGAACAATCCTTCACTGCCTTTCACATATTTAAAGCACTCTCAGATATTGAAAGCACTTTTTGTTTATTGCTTATAATGTGTTTTTTGTATCCGTTATTACTTTATATTTGCTTGAAGCTATTTTTAGTTATATTTAGTATAGTTGATCAATCTTAAAATACAGTTGTTTTGATTTATTATTAATTGGCTTTTTATGTATTATTATTAATTTGCTTATTATTAAGTCTGTAAACTAATTAAAGGGTCATGAACTGCCTCTGTTTTTTTATTTTGTACCGTTCTCTGAGGTCCACTTGTAATGTTACCAAGATTTTTACATCAAAAAACATCATAATTTGTTAGTAATAGGCTATTTTCTGTCCTGTTTTTAACCCCCCTCAGCAGAACGCTCTGTTTGAATAGGCGTGGTGAATTGTAGACTCGGAAGTAAACGCCCACTGCTATGATTGGCTAACAGTTGTGTATGTTTGACAGATGGACGCTGCAGTGATTTAGGTTAAAACTACATGAATACTCATATCAAACGATCTGTTTAACAGACAAAGCAATAGTGATCATGTAATAAAAACAGTTACTCACACTTGTGTTTTGCGACATTACTGTCGGATCCAATATAGTCGGCATCGTCTTTCAGTTTAAATCTTTCTGAAAATCCCACGTCAAATTCTGCCTTGTTTGTAAACGAATCTGCGGTGAACAAAAGACACGGTTCTAACTGACGCAGTCTGGAACTTCATTAAAAATAAAGTTCATCCACTC
>NW_015551045.1:5224115-5229974 GCF_001515605.1 Sinocyclocheilus anshuiensis
AACATTGGGATCAGAAGGAAGGAAATGCAAAGACTATTTTTTTTCCACAACTTGGCAATGAACAGCATCTGGTTTTCTTCAAATCTAGACAAGCTCCGCATTTGCCTCTTTCGTAAACACTATGTATGCAAATCGGTGGGTGGGGCGAAACAGGCAGCGATGTAGAAGCAGTTGTTGATCTACTTCTGCAGAGGCGGGGTTTAGCCACACTATTATGTCATAAAGTGGCATATTCCACAAGCTGTCGTTTTGGCAGACTGGCTTCAATATAAGCAGTTTTTTGACTAACGAGAAAGTTTTGAGTTCTGAAACTTACAGGATGTTTTATAGTACAATGACCTCTTATATGTCAAAAGATCAAGGGGATTTTTGTTTCTCAGTTCATGACCCCTTTAATAAGAAAAAATAGATTAAGAATCATTTTAAAATCGGATCATGATTCCCACAATTGTAATCGGATTGGATCATATGATGCCTAAAGATTCCCACCCCTAGCGATGAACAGATTTAATTTAGGCTTTATACACATATAAACATTGATCCACACATGTACATAGAGCGCATCAAACATGGTAAACTGAAACTCAGAAAGCGTGGGCTTGACATGTGAGAACCAGTGAAATTCATTCTTGCGTGTAAAGCAAGTAGAGTTGAGCTTCCCTTTACTATATTGATGTGATGTATGTATGTGCATTGAGAAACGCTTTTTTATGTGAATAAAAGCCTTAATTAAATCTGTTAATCACATAAAGTGATCATATCACTCCACAACACTGCTCTATTAATATGGATTACTTTTAGAATGTCTTTATGAATGTTTTGAAGCATGAAAGTTTTGCTGGAACTTTAATGGAGGAACAGAAATCTCTCAGGTTTCATTTTTGGATGAAATAACAGTTGATGGACACCCCCGTCTTATTTTTGTTGTGCTTCACAACTACTTCAGCCACTTCCCCGTCCATCTTGAAAAATTATTTTACTATCATATGTATAAGCTAATTTCTATTAATTTTATTTGCGAAATATTTGCAACCGTGTCTGTCTTGACTTTGGTTATAATAAGGCCGATATGCTGATATTTACTCATAGATCAATACCTTATGCTGGGTGCTGAGGAGGGCATCTACACTCTCAACCTCAATGAGCTCCATGAGGACACCATTGAAAAGGTAGCCATATTGTCTTTTCTCTATTTACTTGTGGACCCTTTAATATAAAAAAAATAAGTAATATAAGAAAAATAAGAATAATAAAGTCACATTATGATATACAGGCGCCATTACAAAATACAAAGTTACATAAAGTTATATCTCACCATTTTTATTTTTTTTATTCTGAGGAAACAGGCTTCCATTATTTACTAGAGCAAATATCCCATGAAAGAGTGTAAGATTTTCTTTCTTTTCCAGTTGCTTCCTCAGAGATGCAGTTGGTTGTACGTGATGAACAATGTCCTTATGTCCGTCTCAGGCATGTGCAATGTTATTAATATGACTACATTTAATGTACCACGGAGATCTGATGTCTTGATTAACTCTCTGGCTGGTACCCCACTGTCCTCTGTCCACAGGAAAGTCATCACAGTTGACTTCTCATAGTCTGCCAGCACTTTTTGAGTACCGCAGGAATATGCAGCGTAGACAGGGGCATCTCGCGATTAATGCACACCGCTTGAGCACAAAGATAAATGCACGGTTTGTAGAATTTTAATTTATCTTTGTCTTTAGTCAGTTCCTTTTGATTAAAGGGTCTGCTAAATGGCGGTAATTCTTATCTTTCTCCAGGAAGTACGCCATGTCAGTAAAGATCCCAGACACGAAGGGCTGTAGAAGATGCAGTGTGGGTGAGGACCAGTGACCTCTGTAGGAGTGTGAATCATTCTCTAAGCATTTCGTGCACGTTTTAATGTTTGTTCCTCTGCTTCTAGTTCAAAACCCCTACTCTGACAGCATGTTCCTTTGTGCTGCTGTTCCCACTGGTTTGGTTCTTCTAATGTGGTATGAACCTCTGCAGAAGTTCATGCAGCTCAAGGTGAGAAATGAGAGATAAAAGTGATGGAAATGTTAAAAATATCCGCACTGTTGCGTAATTTTCCTGTCTCTCTCTCTCTCAGCACATTGCTCTGAATCTGCCAGAGTCTCTGCCCAACTTTGAGCTGCTCGTAAATGAAACGGAAGAGCTGCCACAGGTCTGTGTGGGGGTGAGAAGCCGTCCACGCCAAAAAGACAACACTGGACAGATGCACTTTGACATCATCCACCTGGATGACACGCCACAAAGTCTGCCAGGTGCTGCATATGTGTGGATATACATCAAAAATCACACACAAAACACTGCTTTTTTACAAAATCAACTATTTATATGAAGAATATTTCAAGTGAGCTTTATGATTTGCATTGCCACAGTGACGTAGACGTGTGTTTTGATTTGACTGAGTTATGTGACTTCACAGATGGGGAGTCTCTGGAGGTCAAGCAAGTGATTCAGCTTGACAGGGACACAGTTCTCATTGCACTGAAAAGTAAGAAATGCTTGTTTTCCCGGGGACATTTGAAGCACTTTGTATGTATACTCAATAGCGGTGTCTGATACCAAAAAAAATGATATTTCTATATTTTTGGGGATTTTTTCAACAATGATAATTAAAGTGCCCCTATTATGGGTAATGAAAGGTTCATATTTTGGTTTTGTGAGTCCCCAACAACAGGTTGACATGCATGCAAGGTGATTGGTCCGATTGGTCTCATTTTAATATCATCATGCCTGATAAAGCAGCGTTTGTGAGCAGTGCTGCTTTGTGTACAGCGTTACCGGGGAAACAGCTATTTTACCGCTCCACCCAATGGCAAAGTATGAATTTGCATTTTCATTCAGACCAACGTGAAAAGACCAACAAGTGGGCAGGCAATATGCTAACGTTTCATGTTGACGTCAACATGAAACGGCTTGGAATTCGTTTTAAAAACGACTCGTTTCAATGATTCAGAGTCGACTCTTTCTTTTGAGAGACAATAACTTTATACACGGTGCACTTTCAGATCTAAAACTTTGCAGGATGTTTTCATTCACTCAGAGCTGTGTTACACACTGCATGAAAGGTAATTTTCAAAAATCCATAATAGGGGCACTTTAATGTGATAATTTTGCTGAGTGTGGTTTTTGCGCTGCTACCTTTGCTGGTGGAAAAATAAATATGACACTAAAACCGCCAGTAGGTGTTTTTAAATGTTTTTAAGTGGTCAGTAGGGTCTTCTGGGGTCCTCTCTGTAATGTCCTCTGTCTCTGTAATTGCTGTAATGTCCTTTTTCATGTTTCTTTCTGCATGTTGGTTGCACCACATGACTTCACACTATATGACACATGAGCCTTTGTAAAAATGCATTTCTAGACCTTGCTTCTTTTTTTCCATTCCATTACCCTTCGTCTCATGTTTTTAAACTTGTTTGACTGTTGTGCTCACGCCTCGGCTCTTTTGCAGTGTCTCATACATGACACGGCATTCTAAAAGTGCAATGTTCAACTTTTAAAAACGCATCTCTAAACCTTGTTTTATTTTTCCACTCCACTACTCAAATCCTTTAACAAGCCGTTTTGTTTCAGACACAGTGAAGGTTGTGAATCTACAGGGATGTGTGAGCCATCAGAAGACTTCTGAACTTGCATTTGAGTTTCCCATTCAGACGCTGGGTAAGCCCTGTGAAGGATGTGACACATCAGGCCAATGCCAGGCCGTCTTTGAGCTTCTCTCAGCCTAGTTTTTGCTGTCTGTTCTGCACCATTGCCACTAGTTGGAGAACTGTCCACAGCTTTCAATTGAGAAGTTTTAGGGTAACGCATTACAAGTAATAATTGCATTACTTCACTAGTTACTTGAAATAAGTAATCTATTACTTTTTAATTTACAAGAAAGTATCTGAGTTACTTTTTCCAATACGTAATGCCAGTTACTTTGTTTTCCCATTTATTGACTGACAGCTCTCCTGTCCCCATGTTGAGAGAAATCGTGAATTTTACAAAAATAGAACTTTTTTATATTAAAGGGGTCATATGATGCTATTTTAAAGATCATTATTCAAGCCCAGCACAGATTACTTTCCATAAAAAGTAACGCAATATAGTAATGAATTACTTTTAAAAGTACTTTTCCCCAAATCAGCTGCTGAGCATGTTGAGCTAGTTGGTTGAGAGAGATTACCCTGATTGGCTGTTCAGCTTTAGTGAACCAGTGTGTGAGAAGAAAAACAAAACTGAAGTCAAGAGCACAAGGTGGTGTGTTGAAGCACAACGTTTTAGCCCAGATGAAGATGGCACGAGGCAATAACACGGCCAGCTTTCATCGCTGTGAATTATTTGATGTCAGCTTGGTGTGTCGTAGCTATTAGATAGCCATCATGTTTGCTATGTCTATTTAGAATCAGACCTCTTTCTGTTGCATCTGGTGGTAATGCGGTTGTCTTTGTAGTGTGTCTACAGGACAGTGTCCTTGCCTTCTGGAAGCACGGTCTGAAAGGAAGGAGTTTACAAACTAATGAGGTAAACCTGACGTATAGAAACAATAATGGCTTCACTGATGTATGAGGAAGGAAGAAATGATGGAATATTATGCTGTTTACCTCAGGTTACCCAGGAGATCACAGACAGAAGTCGGGTTTTTCAGGTTTTGGGAACAACTAGGTATGTCTTCCCACTGTAGTTATGCAACATGTCTGGTAATAGAGAAATGGAATCATATACTAATAATTTTATGTTACTACAGGGATATTATCTTGCAAAGTACTCCTACGGATGATCCGTCTGCCATGAGCAACCTGTACATCCTCACGGGGCATGAAAGCAGCTACTGATGGGCCTGAGACGCTGAGAATTATCAGCGATTTCTGGAAACACTACAGAGGTTGATGGTCCTCCCTTCCCTACTGAAAGTGTAGAGAGTCATCAGGCCCAAAAAGCTCCAGGAACAGAGGAAAGCATGATGGAGTCACGTACACACAGTTCTCCAGAGCCTTTGAGGACAGGAGGCGGAACTGGAGCTGATTTGGAGGAGGGAAGGTGACCTGTGGACTTGCATTAGACCTACTAGGTTTGAAATAACTAGTGGAAAAAGCTGTTATGGGTCAGTGACTAAACAAATGAGGTGTTCTATTTAATACTAGACAGTCTGTTGTATTTCTTGTTTTGAGAAATAGATCTACGTGTTTTAGTGCAGTCGTTCAAAAATTATCTTACATTGGCCAGTAAATTAGTTGATAGAATTTTGTAAACCATTGTACTGTAAACCCCACAAAAACCCAAAACTGTGAAATAAATAAATGTAAACGACAAGGATCATTTGATGAATAGTATATTACTGCCCGGTTTTATTTGTGTTGCCAGCAGTGGTCGTTTTAACTCACAGCGCTAGGGGAGCTGTTTCTTTCGTCAGTTCTTAATTTTTTTTTAACAGTGTCTTGTCTTGTTTGGAGAGACGGTTTAAGAACAGGAAGCGCTTTACCCAATCGTTCTACACGACGCGTTTAGACTTGTTACCGGAAAGTAGCTATAAAGTACTTAGCATCTGGTGGGAATGCGCTGTATTTGCAACGTACCTAAAACGTGTTATTCTACCTTTCTGTAAATGAAGAGGTGAATATTAAATTCTCGGTTTGAGTCTAGAGGTGGCTTGCTTGTCATTTCGCCAGCCGTACGCTACTCTTGTGTTGAATGCATCGACTGTATAAAAACATGGACGTACTGTCCGTGACGTCACCCGTAGAGTTCCGAAGAGCCTTTTTGAAGCTCAAAGTGGGCGGAGCGGGCCATCGCCATCTTGGCAGCGCGTCACTCCCGGATAATCGAAAATGGGCAAAGAGGCGGGAGCAG
>NW_015551045.1:5230136-5239074 GCF_001515605.1 Sinocyclocheilus anshuiensis
CTTGTTGGCTTCACGAGAGAGAGCGGGAGGTTGCCGCTTGGTTGAATGTGTGAAAGCGCTAGAGAGCCGCTGGCGGCCCCTGGTGTCAGAGCTAGCGGTTCACATCGCTCAGAAGAGCTGGGAAGGAGAGGACTGGAGACTCATCCTCACCGAACGACTGGGAATGACTGCCGTGCAAACCGAGGAACTGCTGGAGTCTGGAGAAAGGTTCGGGCGTGGTGTTATAGCAGGTGAAATCTACACTGGTTTGTTAATAATTGCAATGTTTGTATAATATAAGGATGCACACATGAGTTGCAAAAACAGTCAGTTATGTCTGTGAAGGTAAACAGCTGGGAAATTAATCGCATGTTTATTTTAGATCTGTGTGGCAACAGCAATATACTGTACATAAATCAATAAATCCACTGCTCTGTTGTCTCCTCTGAGGCTGGGACTCTAAACAGTGTTCTGTTTAGTAAAAAAATGCATTTGTTACATACCTTTATATATATATATTAGACGTGCCGGTATTCGGTAATACAAAATATCACGATAATGAACATGCACGATATTATTGTGGGCACTTATTACAAATTTTTTTTTATGCATTTTAAGAATACTTTTCCCATCAGCTGCTTAAAATGAACAACACTGCTGTAAGCTGCATCAAAGTATTATTTAATGGACATGAGCTAATGTGAACAAAAAAAATAGAATTTTTTAACAAAGAATTATAACTTCTGTAACAAATGCAGCTATTGCTTATTATTAATGTCAGTGCATTAACTAAGGTTAACTAATGAGATCTTATTGTTTCTTATCATTCTTTTCTTCTGTAATCTGTTTGAAGCATTTGTTTACTTTATATATATTTTTGTGTATTTATTGTATTTAAATGCTCGTTTTTTTCGTTATAAGAAAAAAGTTATTAAACCTGTTACACTGTATTATGACAACACTTTTTGCAACTTATTTCAATATCGTGATAATAACGTATACCGTGATAAAAGCTTCAGCAATGATCGCAGCATGAAAATGTGATACCGTCACATGCTATATAGTGTTTATTTATAATGGGGTAACAGGGCTTTTGTAACATGTAGGTAAGTTATTTCAGGGAAAGTGAGGATTCAACACTTAAACACAATAAATTCAACATTAAGAAAGCATAGTTGTTAGGACATCTTATTTCTGTTTTCCTCATTACCTGGGCATCGCTAAGAAGGCAGGATTTGGGATTTGGATTTGGAGGAAGAATGATTTGTTCAGAGCCAGATGGGCGTTAAACCCCACACAAGACATGTTCTCTTTTTTCCTCAATATATATATATATAATTATTATTATATTATTTTAATTCGTATTGTCACGCTGTTGCATTTTGGGAAACGTAGTTTGTAGATATTTATTAGCGCTGGCGTGGCGGTGCGGGAGGCGAGTTTGCGAATCCTACTGCGTTGAAGACTGCAGTTTTAATATTCATGAGCGGAGTCCTTGCGATTGGAAACTATTGACGCAGCGTAATTATTATTCAGGAGCAAACCATCACCATTGGTAGGTTATGCAGCACAGAGCTATTTAGTATTCATGAGCGATTCCCTTCGACGTAGTAGGATTCCTGATTTCGAGCGTCGGCGAGTCGCAAAGTTTCAGAGGCAAGCGTTTGCAGACCCAGACACGATGAGCGTTGGATATGAAACAGCGTTATTTTGCGCTTCTGTAAGCCTACAGTAGAGAATGGATAAGCGACCGACCTCAGCACAGTCAAACGCTGAAACTCCAGACAGGTCAGTGCCAATAACACCCATTTGATACTTTATGACACCCCTACTAGTGGCGCGACGCGACGCTGGTGGATTATAATGAATGCGTTCTTATCGCGTCGCGTTGTAGAGCTAGAGTGTCATAAAGGTGTGTTTTACTGCCTTCTAGTTACCGAGTGACTTGATACAAACAAAACACTTGGGCTGACTTTGTTTGATGTCATATTAAACCAGACATGCAGATAAGAAAGCATTTTATCAACCTGAGCTATACTGATGACTATAACCTTCATAATAAATTATTGGATAATATTCTTTATTAAGGGTGCACTCAAATAAACAGCGGTTTTGAAAACACTACAAATCATGAACGCTCACGAGAGATATGTATACTGCGGATTAGTCTATTTTGTTATACGTGGAGCGGGTCGACCCCTCATGGGCGCCGCTTTGTTGATATCACATGACCAAGCCGTGTCATGTAATTGGCCAAATGTAACATTTTATATATATATATATATATATATATATTTAAATAAGTCTGCTTGCAATGGAAGGCTGTTTCCTCCACTGAATACAAAATAAATTAAAAAAAAGGTAATTGCGATTTCTTTTTTATCTCACAATTCTGAGGGTTTTTTTCTTCTTGCAATTGCAAGTTAACATATCGGAATTCAACCTTTTTTTCTCAGACCTGCATGATATAAATTCACAATTCTGAATTTTTTCTCCGACTTGAACGATATAAACTCACAATTGCGAGTTATAAAGTCAGAATTGCAGGACATAAAGTCGCAGTTCAGTGTTATAAAGTCAGAATTACAAGGTATAAACTCACAATTCTGAGATAAAAAAAAAGTCTTTTTCCTCAAAATTAGACTTTATAACTCACAATTGTGAAAAGAAGAAAATGAGTCAGAATTGCGAGATATAAACATCAGAATTGTATGAAGAAAAAAATCCGAATTTCGAAAAAAAATTCTAAGAAAAGAAGTCAGAATTGCAAAATATTTTATACATAAATTTTCAGTTTATATCCCGCAATTCTGACTTTGTAACTCACAATTTTGATCTCGTAATTCTGCAAAAAAAAGTTGGAATTTTATGATAAAAAGTCACAATTACCGTTTTCTGTTTTACATTTTTGATTAATGATGGAAACAGGCTACAATAACTTTCAGCCAGTGCTCAAGATGTTTTATAAAGTATAAAAATATAGTCCATCTAAACTACAGATGCAACATAACTGTCTGACAGCATAGTTCAGAATGATGAATGTTGTTGGTGTACTGGTCCTATTGGGATAAATAAGAGCCAGCTGAACATAAACAGAAACCGTGCTCTTCTAAATATCTTCCTCTCAGACATATATGTAACTCACTAACACTTTTACATTACAGTCCCACAGGGGCTCATGTTGAATGGTGCAAACAACTGATTGCAGCCACAATGTCAAGTCAGATCTCTGGACCCATCAGCTCAGAGATGATTTCCAGAGAGTACAAGGTATGAGCATATACTGGTGTGTGTATATACAATCTAAAAAATTGTTTCAATAAACAGTTCCTTTTTTTTTTTTTGGAATGTATTTTATTTGTCAGGTTGATAGTCAGGCATATGTTGATTTCCTCGAAAACAGAGTCAGTGTCAGTGTCGTGTTCAGAGTTTTCGATGCAGAAACCTTGACTAACATCTAAGATCTGGGAAAGTAGGTAAAGTGGGAAAGTGATCAAATGTATATGACCCCTTTTGACCTCATTACATCTGCATGGATGCTTCTAGTTCTTATAGTTTCTTGAAATGATTGCACTTGCACAATCTTTCTGGTGGGATTACATACACTGTAATGTTTCTACTCTTTCTTCTCTCTCTTTCCTCATCACTCTTTGTTTTTCTGTGGTGTTGTGGTGTTTCTTTGGTGCAGGACTGTGATGTGGAGGTTAAAGGATTTCTCTTGGATAGTGACCCTCAGCAGACTGCCCCCCCTTCGGCAAGTCTCTTTCTCTCTGTGTGTGTGTGTGTGTGTGACTGTTAACTATTTGACATGATAATTAACTTACTAACATCTGTCTATCTTTCTGTCTGTTTATCTATCAAAACACCAGTCTGTCTGTCTGTTTTGTATCAAAACTTTGTATCAAAAACATTTGAAAAACTATAAATGTGGATTTCTTGTATTGTCTGGTCATTATAATGAACTGTTTTTGAAAATTACCAGCATGTCCATGTAAATGCACTAATTGTAATATTTGGACGTATATTTGTATGTTTGTACACAGTTTTTTCCTGTGCCACAAATGCTGTCGAAAGAGCATGATTTGTATTTGAATCTCCAGTAAGGCTTATTGTATTCTACAGTATTGATGCAGTGGATCACTGAATGTGTGAGGGGGAAAATACAGATGTTTTGACTCATATGAGCCATTATGAAATATCACCACCCGTGCCATCTTTTATTAGCATAATGCTGAACAGATCTCCATAGATCTTTTGTGTTGGTGAAGGTCAAGCCTGTTGAACTCCACAGTGCCGTCGTTGTCCTGCAGTTGGACCGTAAGAGAAAGACTGAATTCTCTGATTCCTCTGTGTCCATGAAGCTGCCAAACAGTTGTGTCACTGTGGGTGGAGCAGACCCATGAGCCCCTGCTCATCCTGCTGAGCTCCCTACTCGTTGTCAACAGTGTGCTGACAGAAAATGAACTTTTGGGGCCAAACATTGACTAGTGGCTCATGGGATCTGAAAAGAGTAATCATACTGCTTTCATACTGCGTATAGATGAGATTTTTACTAGTTACTTGTGCCAAATTTACTGTCAAGATGCTGGAGTGGTGTACAGTAGCTACTGTTGCTATGTGGTTGTTGAGGTGTTCACAGTGTATTCTAGCCAATCCAAAAATATGAATATCAAATATTTTGCTCTTGCTGAATTTGCATCATCGGCAGCTTGCTTATTATGTCGTCAGATGTTTTTTTTTTTCTCTGTGTCCTCAATTACAGCCCTGCCTTCCGTGTTTACAACCTCAAACGTTGGACTGACTGTTTGCTTTAGGCGGAGAGAGAACTTAAAGTTTGGGAGTGGTAGCAAAGGAAACCACATACAGAGTATCTCTCTGACACTGAGTTGTATTTTTATACTTTTTTTTGTTTTGGAATGCGTATTTTGTTAGAGGTTTCCGAATAATTTACTGTCTGTGGCACTTGTGAAGGTAAGCTGCAAAAAAACAATGCCAACATTCTGGGATCTTTAAGTCCTAATCAGACAACTGGCATATGCCTGTATTAATCAGAATTATGTATCATTTAAATGCCTTATTCAGAATATCCGTGCAGAATATCTAAAACTCCATGCTTAAATTATGCTGATACGGGAATATTCCAATAGGAACATGTAAATGTGTATCTAGAATATAGACCTTAATCAGAAAATGATGTGCATGTAATCATATCAAAATGTGTTTGTTTCACTGTGTGACAGGCACTCAGAGAAGGAAATAAGCACGCTCAGATGGAAGAGGCTCCACGTGTTCCTGGAGAAACCATTAAAGCTATTGGTAAGGAACTTCATAATTGAGCATGTTTTTATGTAATGTATTAATATAGAACCATCATGAAGCATAGCAAGCCAACCATAATAAAAAATAAGTTAATATGTGGTGGACAAGGCTAAAAATTGTCATCCTTTTTAGACTGTATAGTTTACAGGTCTTCCACACATGTTGTTCATGTCAGTGGTAGATAACCATTGTATGCGGTGGTGTTTTTTACAGTCAAAGATGTCATGTATATTTGTCCGTTCTCTGGGGTCTTGAGGGGGACTCTAACCATCACTGACTACAAGCTCTTCTTTAAAAGCCTGACACGGGTAAACGCACTTTTCTATTTCTTTTTACAGCATCTAAAGGCAATGAAACATCAAACTGACATTGAACTAGCTGTATTGAAAGCCGACTGTGGTGTCACTTCACGTTAAAGTTCTGAGCAATGTACATCAAAGAATGTAGTTTATAGTAAAAAATATATATATTGATTTTTCTGTACTATAGATATTTCTTTTTCTGTACTTATCAGTGCTGAAATATTTGAAACTGTTTTAATACTCAATTTTTCTCAGTATCAATACACAGATACTAGCTGCGCTTTCTTGCCGTCATTCAGTGTCTTGTCAGTTCAGTTTTTGCTGTGCAAATATTTTCATAACGACATGGTTGTCTTGACAGAATAAAGACCAGCTGATCAACATGGTAAGCAAATAGGGGTGTGCGGTATTGACAAAAAATTATATCTTAATATTTTGGGGGATTTTTTCGATAATGATAATTTTGCAGAGTATGTTTTTGTGCTGGTACCTTGGCTGGTTTAGGCCTGCCATGGAAAAATAAATATGACACTAAAACCACCAGTAGGTGGCAGCAAGTCCCTGTGTTAATGAGTGATTCATTGAATCATTCATTCAAAAAATGAAAAACACGGCTAATTCATTTACAAATGAAGCAAGTGACTGTCTTTATGAAAGGATCTTTGAATCATTGACTCAAATTATTTGTTCAAAAACACATTCACTTTGGAACGAAACACCGCTTCCAATTTTATTCGGAACTATTTTCATTGGCGAAACAGAAAAAGCAGACAACTCGTTTAATATTAGCTTCTTGTTTTTTGAACCGTTGTATAAAATGAACATCACATTTGCAATTACGCTCTAACACTAATATTCAGGAAAAAGGCAGTTTTGCTTTTGTGATATTACTTAAAGGGGTCATATGATGCTGCTAAAAAGAACATTATTTTGTGTATTTTGTGTAATGAAATATGTTTGTGCGGTTTAAAGTTAAAAAAACACATTATTTTCCACATACTGTACATTATTGTTTCTCCTCTATGCCCCGCCTTTCTGAAACGTGTCGATTACGTTACAAAGCTCATAGTTCTAAAAAAGTGAGGTGTGCTGTGATTGGCCAGCTATCCAGTGCGTTGTGATTGGCCGAATACCTCAAGCGTGTGACGGCGGCTAAACAAAGGAGTTTCACTTTCACAACGAAACACAGCATCACACACGGCGGGCTTGAGTGAGCAGCGGCGGCCTACAGTGAGTAGAGGCCGGGGGCTAGCGTGAGGAACAGCCGGAGGGTTAGAGTGAGCAGAGGCGGGGGGGGTTGAGAACGCCGCCTTGACGACATGGCGGCAGCGGCAACAATACTACAGCGAGAATAAAAGTTATGCCTTCTTTCTTTGCGTGAACATTTGGGCGGCGTTATGCAAATCTTCCCACATAGTGATGTAGATATGTTTTAGGTAGGTGTGGCTGACTCTTAATTTTTATAAAGAATATCTCTTTGGATTTGAGACTTTAGTCTTTGCAAATTTACAGATCTTCTTTATGCACCAAGAGCTTGTAACACTCCAAAGAGAAAGGAAAAATTGAAATCGCATCATATGACCCCTTTACTTAACTATATCATATCTTAGAATTATAAAAAAACAAAAGCCTATGTAGGGATATTTTTTGCTTTCATAACTAGAATTATAGGGACATTATTAAGGCTTCATCATGCAGTAAATGCGATCGGACTCTCAAGATGTGTTTTTATTCGTTTTTTGCAAAGTGAGTGACATACTTGATAATGTCAGCTCGCATATCAGTAAACAATGATAACAACAATTACGCTATTATTGCAGATGATAAATATCGCACACCCCTATAAAGCAAGCGCTGCTTTGTTTAGAGTTTGTATATCCACAGTCCTAGTTCTGTTTTTTTTTTTTGAATAATGAATACAGACTACTGCCACCTGCTGTTATGGAGAGTTATTTCCTCTCAGGCAGCGGCAGATATTTTGTGCTAGTTGGCTGTTTGCTGTAGTTTTTGCAGTGTGTTCAAGCACAACTTTTTAGTTCAGACCCAGGTAATGCGAGGCAGCTTTCATCGCCAGTAGTTCTAGTTGGTTTGGTGTCACAAGACTCACAACATTAAAAACCAAAGTATGCTCTAGCTTTTGCCCTAATACTGGCATACGCTTTTTCTACATACTCAAAAGTGTAGACTTTCCTATGACCTGCAAAGTGCATAAATCTACTACACACTAAAATTATGCAAATTAGGACACAACCATGATCTCTATAAAATAGTTCCTGGCTCAGTAGATTGATATAAAGCTCTAAATGAATTCCAAAGTGTCTTCTCAGATCTCAGCAAGCACAAATGTTTTGGTTGGTTGATAGTGTTGTTTTTGTGTTTGGCAAAGGATCCTCCGTTTGTGCTGGATGTGAATCTTGGAGCCATTAGCAGACTGGAGTCTATCGCCGTTCAGAGTCACGGAGACAACACTCAAGGACTTGAGATAGTTTGCAAGGCAAAGGGCACATCCGTCTTTTTTCACTCTTCACTGGCTCTCAGTCTCTTCCTTTTCCTGTCTTTGCTTCTATTTATTCTCTTGCTCACACCTTTAAATATTAATTCCTGTTTTGTTTTGTTTTTCCACAGGACTTGAGAAACCCCCGGTTTGCGTACAAGAAGGAGGGACAGAGCAATTTGGAGGTGTTTGAAACACTGTCAAAGTACACATGCCCTCTCTCCCACAACCTGGTACGACTTTATGAAAACACCCAGATGTGTGAACTAGCTGAAGGTGTTTCAGTATGTTTCATGATACACGTTCCCTCTCTTCCCTCAGCCTCTCTTTGCCTTTAAGTACCGGGAGACGTTTCCAGAAGATGGCTGGAAGATCTACGACCCAGTCGCTGAGTATAAGAGGCAGGTAAGAACTGTCCTCATCACTCACCATATGTAAAGTATGTGTTATTACAGGTCATTATTTTGGTATTATGTTCTGATGTACCTGTGTCGATGTTGTGGACGGTAACAGGGTCTTCCGAACGAGAGCTGGATCATCAGTAAAGTCAACAGCAGTTATAAACTGTGCGAGACGTATCCCGCTCTGCTGGTCCTGCCTTCAAACGTCACAGAGGACGAACTGAAGAGAGTGGCGGCCTTTAGGGCCAAACGCCGTTTTCCAGTAAGATAACTAATTATTTTAAATTGAAAAGGAGAATTTTGTTTAATTTTTTTGGATAAATTGAAATATCTTCTAATAGCACCTGTATTGTAATCAGGGTTATTATAGTTAAAGGGGTCATAGGATGCTACATGCACTTTTACAAGTTGTTTGAACTGAAATGTGTGTTGGCAGTGTGTGT
>NW_015551045.1:5239140-5257909 GCF_001515605.1 Sinocyclocheilus anshuiensis
TTTTTTTTTAATTTCTTTAAATCATTTCCCCTTTCTCAAATCGAGCCGATCTCAGATGCCTGTCTTGTGTGACGTCACAAAAACAGGCCCCTCCCACGATAGTTTGATTGACAGTAGCATTTCAGCACAGACTGTACTGGCGTCTTACCTTAGACCCGCCCTGAGTGATCAGTCCGCCATTGTTTCACCGCTGAAGCAGATGTAGACAAGAATGCCTCCTAAGCGATTGAGGTGTTCTGTTGTTGGATGTAATAATGAACACAGCAGTCGTCATTTACTCCCGACATCTGAGCCACTGAAGATGCAGTGGATTACGTTTGTTTTTGAAGGGAATGAGCCCCCGATCTACATTAATGCATCTATGTTCACGCGAATCATTCGTGATCCAGCTTCACCTACAGAAGAAGTGAGCATAAGGTTTTTTAATGAATCTTTGCAAATCGCCTTTCCTAATAATGTGCTAATTAGCAAGTTTCACGATGAATGCGGCTAAAGTAAACAGTCTCTCAGAGAGTGGCTCGGAAGAGAGGGGCGGGGTCAGCAGAGCTCATTTGCATTTAAAGGAAAATGCTACAAAACGACTTGCTCTGGAAAGAGCTGTTTTTGACAGGGTAAAAAGGGTGTTGTTTTACACTACCATTGAGAAATTTTAACCAAACTATGTTACAGACTTTTCATTAAGACACTAAAGAATCATATCAACTTGTGGAAGATGGGCATCCGATGACCCCTTTAACAAAAACTAAAACCATAAAAAGCATATTTGTTACTTAAAATAAAAAAAAACATTAACTGAAATAAAATATAAAAACATAAATTTAATTTCAGATAGTTGCCAAGGCAACATTTTTCATTTTCATTTAATTTAACTTGATGTACTCAATTAACTAAAACTAAAATTGAAATGAATATTTATCAAAACTGTATAAACACTTTTTTTTTTTTAATAGACCGTAATAAAACTGACAAAAACACATGAAAAAATACTAGAACTTTCACTAAAATTTAAATGAAAATAGAAAATAACATTATCCCCTTCCATCAGGTGCTGTCCTGGATTCACCCTGAGAGTCAGGCCGCTATAGTGCGCTGCAGTCAGCCGCAGGTGGGTCCATCAGACCGCCGCTGCAGGGAGGATGAGCGGTACCTGCAGACCATTCTCGACGCCAACGCACAGTCTCACAAACTCTGCATCTTTGATGCACGCCAAAGCACTGTGGCTGACACTAACAAAGTAAGCAACTCTGTTTTAACAAATGAATACTGCACTACCGTTCAAAGGTTTGAGGTCAGTAAGAGTTTTTGGATGAATTAAATTGAGAAAGAGTGACAATAAAGACATTTGTAATGTTTTCTGTTTTAAATAAATGCTGTTCTTTTGAACTTTCTATTCATCAAAGAATCCTGAAAAAAACGTTATCATGGTTTCCACAACAATATTAAGCAGCTCAACTGTTATTAACATTGATAATGATAAGAAATGTTTCTTGAGCAGCAAAACAGCATATTAGAATTATTTCTGAAAGATCACGTGACACTGAAGACTGGAGTAATGATGCTGAAAATTCAGCTTTGCATCATAGGAATAAATTACATTTGAAAATATATTCAAATAGAAAATCCTGTAATAATATTTCACAATATTACTTTTTTCATGAACATTATTTTAGTGTGTACCCACTGATCTATATAGTTATATTTCTATAATATCTAATCATCATTTTCAAGGCCCTATATGGTTCAATCTCAGAGATATGGGGTCTCAATGCGGCTTCATGTCCAAAATGTTGAAAATGACCCATTTTCAGTGGTCAAAAACCAAATGATGGTCACTTTGTATACAGCTTCAAAGATTACAAAAGAAAAGTTTATTAAGAGCCTTAATATACAGGCACGAGTTACAGGTACATTCATAATTTGTGCACACACAGGCATGTAAACTTTGGGAAAAGAATATTTATGGCACTTGGACAGGTATGTTCTATGCCGTTGTTTTAATAGAGGGAAACAAGATACATTTCCAGTTTCAACTATTTGTTCTTCAGACGTTCCTCTTTAAAAGAAAACGAATCAGCTGATTGCAGAGTGTCCAACTTTTGGTTTTTGACCACTGACAACAGTTTTGTCCTGGAGCCATATTGAGATTCCAGTATCACTGGAATGGAACCAGGTAGAGCCTTTAAAAAGAAGATACCAAAAGAAAAATGGTTAAAAATCAAAATCTAAAAGGGCATATTTCTTAAATTACAGGTCTGCAAACTTTGGAGAAAAAAAAAGTGCTTTTCCCACAGTCACCATTGCTAAAGTCAACAGATTTTACTAATAGACCTACCAATCTCTGATTAGTTATATAACACAATGTTTCTGCCATCTTTCAACTTTCTCTTGAGAAACACAAAAGAGGATATTTTGCAGAATTTTAGGAACCAAACAACAACAATTGGTGTATGGACAAAAAGAACATATTTCTCAAAATATCATCTTTGATGTCTTTGATGTTCTACAGGAGAAAGAGAGTCATATGGTTTTGAAACAACATGAGAGTAAATGAGTAAAATAAGCATTTTCGCTCAGCTGGAATCTCATCCATTTTACATTAATATTACCTGTTATTGGGATTAGTCCAGATGAGGACAAGACAAGGCTTGACAGCATTTCTTAGAAGTTCAGTTCAGTATTTTCATGAAAGAAATGATCAATCTTATAGATAATCCAGTAATGCTGTGGGCTTAACATGTCAAAACATGTTCCCCTTAGCATCATGTGACACAGCTCTTGAAGCTGGAAGATTTTAAAACACTAGGCATCATACATCATGTATTCCAGCCTTTAAGCTGGTTGCTGTTGGTTTCTGGCTGGTCATTAGTTGGTCAGCACTGGTAGACCATCTTGAGCCAGCAACAAACTAGCTATTGCACCAGATTTTCTGGAATCGCTGATATGTGGCTTCTCTTCTGTAGGCCAAAGATGGAGGATATGAGAATGAGAGTTTCTATATCAATGTGGAGCTGAACTTTCTGGAAATCCCCAACATGCACGTGATGAGAGAATCCCTGAGGAAACTCAAGGAGGTGGTGTATCCTGCCATCGACCAACAGCGCTGGTTCTCATCTGTGGATTCTACACACTGGCTGGAGTACATCAGGGTGAGAATATGTGACTATATCACTGCACTGCACCATGATGGACTCCATCGGATGGTCATTATATCCTGACATTTATACTCCGTTTTCAAATATTTATTTTGCTTAACACTTACAAGTAAACAATCCGATGGCTGAATCTGTTGCACTGTCAAATCGAAAATCTTCTTATAGAAAGAAGTTAAGAAATAAGACATTTTAAGAGTAAGAAGTCTTGACCTGAACAGATTTGGAGTAATTTAGCACTACATCACTTGCTCAACAGTGAATGGGTGCCGTCAGAATGAGAGCTTATAAAAACATTACAATAATCCACACCACTCCAGTGCATCAATTAATGTCTTGTGAAGTGAAAAGCTGCATGTTTGCAATAAAAAAAATCTAATATTATGTCGTTTTTACCTTAAAGGTGACATATCATGAAAATCTGACTTTTCCAGGTTTTAAGAGCTATAATCAGGTCCCTGGTGCATCTACCAACCAAGGAAACGTGAAAAAGATTAACCCAGTAACTTTGTTTTGGTAAGCCTTTTTCTGCAAGCGTCTGAGAAAACGAGCGCGTCTGATTTCGCTCCCTTGGTGACGTGGCAAAGGGATCTCATTATAATATTACCGCCCCTTAATCTGTAAGTTTCCACCCACGGCACTGTTATTATGTTTTCGCAAGCGACAACAGCGTACCAGTTCTAATGCCATGGCGAAAGTTTGAGCAAAACATGCTAACGGTTCTGTCATTGGCTGCACAGAACACTATTTAGGGTCTCAGCCTCAGAGGACACAAGAGAGCAGTGGATTTATTGATTTATTTAAAATGATATAATAAATGATCTGTGGAGTATTTTGAGCTGAAAATTCACAGACACATTCTGGGGACACCAGAGACTTATATTACATATTGTAAAAAGGGGCATAATATGTCTCCTTTAAATACATTGCTAAAGTGTTCTATTCACATCCTGTTCACATTCCCTTGCATAATTTATGTATATAGCATATCTGTACTACATACTTGTTTTATTATTATCAAATTATTCTTACATTTTTTTCTTAGTTTAGAAAATAATAAGAAAAACAGTTAAGAAGAATTTTCCATTGTTTTCTATGTAAACATGCGCTAGATGGACATGTGGTTTGACCTTTGCATGTCTAGTGTCGTTTGCCGTGTCTCGCACACAAGACATTCTAAAAACTCAGAGCACAAGTTAAAAGAGGTTTATAGGATGTTTTAAAAATCACATCTTTAGACCGTTTTTCAATAAAAATGTAAATTCAAAGAAAGAAAAAAGAAAAAGTTTATTTAGTAAAATAAAACTAAATTTACTTGCATTTAAAACAGTATTGGACATTAGATTTTCTTTATATGTTTGTCAATGCTGTTAAAAAATGCTGACAGTCGGTTGGATTTAAGACAAGTTGCAGGCTCTGTGTGTGTGTGTGTGTGTGTGAGAGAGAGGTATGTAATTAAATGTAATTATTTAATTGACTTAATAATTTAAAACACGTAGAATAATATGAATAAAAATTATATAATAAAAAGTAGGGCTGCACGATTAATCGCATGCGATATTTAACGCGCATCTTGTCAGAAAGCCGGTTCTGTAATCAGCGGTGCACGCAGGTGATGGAGATTTACCGCTGATTACAGACCGGCTTTACTGATAAGATGCGCGTTAAATATCGCATGCGATTAATCGTGCAGCCCTAATAAAAAGCATGTCTTAAAGGTACAGCACCCACCAAAATGACCATCTGTTTTCTCTGTAGCTCTTGCTAGCAGGTGCGGTGCGCATCGCAGACCGAATCGAGTCGGGAAAGACGTCAGCGGTGGTGCACTGCAGCGATGGCTGGGACCGCACGGCTCAGCTCACCTCTCTGGCCATGCTCATGCTGGACGCACACTACCGCTCGCTCAGGGGCTTCCAGGTGCTTCTGGAGAAGGAGTGGCTGAGCTTCGGACACCGCTTTGCCTCGGTCAGTAACATCCTGTGTATATGGATGGAGAAAAACATTGTGCACTGAATGTTTACTAGCATCTTACGGCTTCCTTCGCTGGCCTTCTGTCTGTCAGCAAGTGGGACATGGAGATGGGAATCATGCAAACTCTGAGCGCTCCCCTCTCTTTGTGCAGTTCATCGACTGTGTCTGGCAAATGGCCCGGCAGGTGAGGAACAGTGGAGCTGAAATGAAAAATGCCACGTTTATTATATGACCAAAGTGTTCTCTTTTTTTTTTTTCGCTTTTCATAGTTTCCCTCTGCATTTGAATTCAATGAGCTGTTTCTCATCACGGTGCTTGATCACCTGTACAGCTGCCTGTTTGGAACGTTTCTTTACAACAGCGAGCAAGAACGGGTCTCAAAGGCAAGAACAGATGCATGCAACTGTCATTCTGTCATGATTCAGTCACCCTAATGTCATTCAGTTCTGATTTTTTTTGCAGGAGGTGTACAGCAAGACCGTATCTCTGTGGTCATATGTAAACAGCCAGCTTGAGGAGTTTACCAACCCGCTGTATGTGAACTACGAGCACCATGTTTTATATCCAGTAGCCAGTTTGAGACATCTAGAGCTTTGGGTCAGTTATTATGTGCGCTGGAACCCTCGCATGAGGCCACAGGTGAGCAGGGGATGCAGAGGATGATAGTTGATGGCTACTTCTTCCACATTTGCTTCAGTGGTTATAGGTGAAAAATGTGTGTTGTGGAGTTACACTGATAACAGTGTAAAACAATTAAGATTCTGAGTTGATTTGTATTTTAAGTTGCATTATATAAAATCTTAGGATTGCCTGCATTTACTTAAAATGTTATTTTATTTAATATATGGTCAAATTTATATTTTTTAACCATTTATTTTAGAAAATATGCATTATATGGTTTATGTGGTTTTATTTACTATAAATAGGAATCCCTAAAGGGTAATATTTGACTTTTATATGAAGTTTTTTTTTTTTTTTTTTAATATTATATATTATTTATTCAAGCTGTGCTAAAAATTCTAAATTCTTGTATGTTTTACCATTTTTATTGGGATGAAATCCACAGTTTGGTGGTCCATGACTTTTGAACACCATTTTATGTATATTTATATAATATACTTTATATTATAAATTAATATATTTATAATATAAATTAAAAATTGCATCTCTAGACCTACTGTTTCTTTTTTTCATTCCACTGCCTTGTGAATGTGAATTCATTAAAAAAGTAAATAAATTATAAATTACTTGAAAATAAATCAAATGTTTATTTAGTACAATAATTTGTATTTAAATATAACTTTCTAAAATTGTATTAATTCTATAAAAAAACTGTATTGGCCATTTAATTTTGATCTGTTTGTCAATGCAGTTGGGCATGTCATTAAATTCTTTACACTTGGATACTTTAAACTTGGTTGCTCAGATCAGATGATTTTAATTGGATAAAGAAAAAAGAAAAATGCATTTAAAAGATGCATTTAAAAATGATTCACATTAAAAATTTTCACATTAAAATTTAGTATATATTTATTAATATATACATTTTAATTTGATGATTTCGTTTAGTAAACTTTGCTTTTTATTTTTATGAATTTTAATACATTTTATAAATTTAACACGAGTCAAAAATGTTGTGTTGTGTATACTTCACATTCAGTGACACTAAAGGCTCTGTTTTTCCCCGTCTCTGTTTGTCAGGTTCCTGTTCATCAGAGTCTGAAGGAGTTGTTGGTCCTGAAGTCAGAGTTGCAGAAGAGAGTGGACGAGTTAAAACGAGACGCAGCTTCATCACATTCTCTCTCCTCTTCCTCAGAGCATGAAGGCATGCCCATGCAGACTACTGTCTGAGCATATCTTATTAACTTGGTAAATACTGGTGTCAAAATCAATTATATTTGGTCCGATCTCTGTTGTCACAGTTGGATAATAACAACGTTTACATATGTTTGATAAGATCCTAAGCTAATCCTTGGAATAATAACCACTGTGTGGTCATTTGTGCCCCCTAAAGGCCATAAAACCACTGGCCAAATCACATAGCACTACAGTTCAACAGACATTTTCTATAGAGTTTTCTGTGCATAACTTTGTGAAAGCTATTTCAATTTTATCACATATTATTGGGAGCAATTTTGAAAAAATTGCACTTTTGGAGGTTGATTTTAACATCTGAGTTTTATCGAGAGCTGAGTATATTGAAAAGCCTATTCCAAGAAATCGTGGTCAAATTGTGTTAAAATGGTATTCAGAACTAAACAGTCTCTCTACAGAAAATGCCTGAATATTCCAAAAATGTTCTTGCTCTTATATTGCATACAAGAATTACTCCTCAACACTAATTGAAATGTAACATAATTTAAAATCATGCATAATATAAAATTTGTGCATAGCTTTGCTCTGAGGTAGTGACATATTTGTGTACATAAACCACCTCCTTTTATTATCTTTCATTTTTATTTTAAATGCATTTCAAGATTACTATGACAGTTTACTAAAAGTTGGCTAATGCGTATATATATGTTATTTTCTGAATGTGTTTGTAATACCCTTTTTTTTTTTAAAGTGTGTTATAGTAATTTTATAATAAATGTCTTATTTCTAATTTGTAATAATTGAGTATCTTAATATGTTTAAAACTACATTCTGTTGTATAAAGAATTTAAAAAAATCTTACGTGTTATTTCTGCTGCTTTTGGTAATCCATGATAAATCTGCAAATTTGCTGTTAATTAGACAAAATATTGTTCATAATAATAAAAAAAAAACATGGGTTCAGAGTACATGAAAATGCAATTTAAGCCAACAAATAAATCTTGTTACTCTACTAAGTGTAATATTGAAAACAAAAACCGTAGTCATGTATGTCCTTGACACGTCCTTGTTTGTGGACAAACCTTTTAACACAATATTTTGTATTACCATCTTTCTGTTTTTGTAGGCCATCCTCGTTTTCATATTTTCTGCTCCTCTACTCAGTATTCTCACACCCTAAACCTTGTACAGTATACAGTTCCTCTGTATAGTGCACTGTACCGCCTGTAGTTCACGCTCACACGTGAAACTTCTGTTGTTATGACAGAAATTCCCGCCTTGTTTTTGAATAATGGGTGTGGCTTATGCTTCTGTCCAATGGCGGCAAGCAGATTATGAATATGTATGACCTTTTAGCCAATCCACAGTTGCGGAGGCTGTTTTAAATGCGTGCCGGGACTGACCAATCAGGCAGGTCTCGTAGTGAGCTAGCGCGAGGCTGTGTGGGCTTCTTATAGAGAGGAAGCGCGACTCGAGGAGGCCGTTAGTGTGATTGAGAACAGACGACAGGACAAACATTAGCAGAAGGTATTTATAAAAGACTCCATTTTAGAATTTTCACTGGGGCTTAATATTCTCTTTAATATCTTGTTTTAATTATTTAAAGCCTTTTTTGGTGCGTAAACCATATTTTATATATAACACCGTGTTTTTCTTTTAAAAACTCATTTACAGTGAAATGTTTAACGGTGGTTCTTATTCAGTTAGTTCTAAACTATTTCGCTTTAATTTACAGTCTAGAAAAGCTACATTTTTTGTCTCTTAAACCGAAGTTGAGTGACGAACGTGCTTTTAAAATGGCTGGCGATGTAAAAATCTGGCTCAAAAATCACGGGCTGCTAAATTGCCTGATAAACTGTTGAGAAGTGCACCGTTTGTCGTCGCTGAGTTCGCTGTGTAATAGTTTTAGCTCATTGTGTTTTTTCTGGTTATGGAGAGCATTGAGCTGTTGACAGCAAGTGCCAGTCATGGCTGGTTTGCGGCTGCCTTTGTTATAAACAGGTTTGTGCTGGGCGCGAATTTGCGAATCCTACTATGGGGAAGGTTTGGCTCATGAATGTTAATGATTTCGTTGACGTTGCTGCGTTAAATTCCTACAGCGTAACTTAATTTAATATTCATAACGAACGCCTTCTCCACAGTATGATTCGTTAATTCGCTGGCCCGCTAAATACGCCTACCTGAATACGTCTACATTGCAACCAATCAGTTAGCTATGCGGGGCGAACGTCACGGTGCGTAATTAATATTCATGGAGCAAGCCTACACGATAGTAGGATTTGTGATTTTTTTAGCGTCAAGTGTGGAACTGGTAAAACTTTGCAAAAGCTGGCTTCGCAGCTCATTGTATTTAATAAACAACTTTTAAAATGGCTTACCTAGCAGCTTTTAAAAGTCGACGTGTCCTCGAAGTGTCTGCTGTGAAAACGGCGATGTGCAAGGCATTGTTCCTCGACGCTGATGGAGGCCATTTTAATGAATGGCGTCTGATTGAAAAGAAGCGGCCAGTCAGTCCCTCTCTTCACACATTACTGGCCTTTAAACTAGTCACGCGTTTAAATGACATCTTATTTTGGAAATCACTAATTTACCTTTTAAAATAAAGTTTAGTTTCTGTCATCAGTTTGCACTTCACAACATGGAATATAATAAAAAGTAGTGTTTGCAGGCACCTCCGACGATGTGCAGAACATGCGTTATATATATTGAAACTAGGGCTGTCAAAATGACAAACTAAATTCGAATTTTCCACTTAAATATTATCAAAATTAGAATTGTTCTAATTTAAAAGGCATAATTTCGGTTGGGGGGGGGCTTTTGGTTTCTCCTGAGGCCACAAGAGGGCGCATCGAGCAAAATATTATGCACGTTTCTTCAAAGCATAATAAAATAACATGACTATCTTTGGGGGGAAAAAAGTGCATGTTTAAAATAATGTTTCTAAACCATATATAGTTAATAAAGTTGCTTAAACAATTGGAAGAAAAAACAGCACCATGTATGTATAGTTTAATACAAAGGACCGAAAACCAATCACAAAGAGTAGGCTACTTTCTTCATTTAAAAACATGAGATGCAGTGGGATGGGGGGAAACCGCCATAAAGTCTTGAGACATGTTTTTTAAAAGTTGAACATGCATTCATTTTACATGGCTTTCTAAACATGCCGCTCTCTTGTGCGAGACGCGAGTGCAATGCTGATAGATGCCCCGCTAGAAAATGTGATAAATATGCGTTCTGTGTGAACGGCTTGGTTTCAGTTTCGCTGTAAACAACAACATCTCCACACTGATGCTCTCGTTTTCCGCAATATATTGAATGAACAACGTAGCAGCGCCGCATCTAGTGGGTTCAACTGGATAGGCTAACAAAAGCATTAAAATTCAATGACACTTACATTGTCGTCGCATTTCATGCGGCACTGATAAGGCTGCCTGACGGCTGACGCAGACCTAAAATTCGAATGCAAAGTTTTTGCATTCGAATGTGGTTTGTTTTTGTTTTTTTTTTAATTTCGACAAATATTCGAAAATTTTTTTGACAGCCCTAATTGAAACAAACGGGTCCCCAAAGTAAATATCCCATTAACACTTTTTTTTACCTTAATAACTTAAGTCCTTAAAGACAGACCAACTTGAAAGAGCTACGAGGTTCGTAATCAATGGTATATGCTTCTGTTGAAGCCATCAGCCTGCATGAATTCAACTTTTTTTTTTATTTTTATTTTTTTTACTATGTTAAAAAAATGAATGAATACTGTTACCCATGATTCTGTAAAAAAATTACACCTCAAAGAATTGAAACCGTTTGCACCAAAAGAACACTCTAGCTCCTATCCACTCCCATGAACCACTGCATTTAGTGCAATTATTATTGCAATAAATGTGATATAGCAATGAAGTACACAGTCTTGTAACTTTTTTTAATTTTTTATTTTGATCTGATTTTCAAATTAAATCAAAGCATATAATGTTGTAATGTTATAATTCACCTTGTAGTTTGTTGGTTTGAATTTCAACTTGCACCTCTTTAACGATTCCTTTAAAATCCCTACGAGTAGAACGAATATGAAAATTATTTCTGGAACCAATGCTGCTGAAAAGTGGATGGGACTATGGCTCTCTATTAAGAGAATCTCTAGGAATGAGCTATGTATGAAAAGATGCAGTTTATTTACATTGAAACTGTGGCACCTAATCATTTGGGTCGTCTCCTTAATATACATTTATGTTTTAGTTTATTAAATTGTCTGTGTATTTCTAGGTGTGGTGACAGTTGAGTGGCTTGTAATAATGGCAAAGGGTGAGCCAGGGAAACCCAAGGGCAAGTCGTCCGCCTATGCCTATTTTGTGAAGACGTGCCGTGAAGAGCACAACAAGAAGAACCCTGGTGTCACAGTTAACTTTTCAGAATTTTCAAAGAAGTGCTCCGAGAGATGGAAAGTAAGTAGGTTATTCTTATCTGGAGATGTCTATATCTTTAAAAAAAAATAAAAATGAATAAAGGCTACAGGTAGCGGCTTCAAGAAACTGTCATCTGTTTCAGACTATGTCACCAAAAGAGAAGACTAAATTTGAAGACCTGGCCAAACAGGACAAGGTCCGTTATGACCAGGAAATGATGAGCTACAATCCAGGAAAGAAAAGTCGGAAGCAGATGAAGGACCCCAATGCTCCAAGGCGGCCACAGTATGTGCTCTTTCCTTTCAGAATGCTTATTGCTAGAGCTTCTTTTATTGATTCTGGATGGACTATGGGCTTGTCTAGTTTAGTTACTTAAATGTTTGTCTCTTTTCTTATTCCCAGGTCTGGATTTTTCCTGTTCTGTGCAGAGCAAAGGCCCAACATCAAGGCTCAGAACCCCAGTCTGGGCATTGGAGATGTAGCCAAGAGGCTGGGAGAGATGTGGAATAATCTGTCTGATTCGGAGAAACAGCCCTTCCAGTCCAAGGCCAACAAACTGAAGGACAAGTATCAGAAGGTGGAGCAAAATGCTGTTCATTATTCAGTGTGGATGGTGGTTAAAGAATGAATGAAAGATTGATTTCTGAAGGATCCTGTGGCACTGAAGACTGGAGTAATGGCTGCTGAAAATTCTGCTTTGGCATCACAGGAATAAATAAAATTTTAAAATGCTTTCAAATAGAAAAATAATCTTAAATCTTAATTTTAAAGAAAAAAATAAATATTTCATACTCTTGACTGCTAGTGGTTTGTTTTTGTGTGTGTGTGTGTGTGTGTGTGTGTATATATATATATAACCATTAGCTATTTATTTAATGTTTGTTTTGTAATTGTAAAGTTGTCATGGTGTTTTGTTTTCTTAGGACATGGCAGACTACAAAGGAAAGGCAAAAGGAAGCGGAGGGGCATCATCTGCCAAATCCAAACCGAAGGATGATGATGATGACGACGATGAGGAGGAGGACGAAGAAGAGGAAGATGATGAGGATGATTAAAGAACTTGTTTCTCCTAATTGGGCAGTAAGTTATTTGTTCGCTGCCAGTTAGTATCAGTTAAGTCTGGGTCTATGAGGTCTTGATGTCAAGGCTGCTATAAACTGATCACCAGTAGAGATGCCCAATGCATGCAAGCTCTGACTTTAGACAACCAAACTTTCTCAGTGCTGGGTTTGCTGGTGGTCCAGTTACAGCTTGCTATTAAACTGCATTGGCAAAAACAAAATATTTCCACACCTTTCAACAATAAACAAAGTGGTAGCAGTACATACTCTTTTAAAACTATTTAAGGTGGTGTGTTTCTGTATGGCGGCTGACTTGGTTCTTTTTTTATTTTCTACTCCCAGCTTTCAAAATGCACAATTTGTTGATATATTTAAGGTTCAGTTCTGTTTGGCCCCATAAGCTTCCTGCAATGTTGAAAGGGTGTTTTTGAATTGTGGTTATTATTATTTGTGTAATTTTGACTGATTACATTGATCATTTTATGTGTGGAGAGTCTAGGGACATTTTCAGCTTTAACCAGAGGCAAGTGATCAGATGTTAAGCTGGGGAAAGCTCTTATTTGCATCTTCGGTTGTTACTTTTTTATGTCTAGGTGACACTGTGATTTGAAATAAACATGGCATTTTTAGATCTCAAATGATTCGTGACTTTCTTATCTGCAAAATGTTCAATGTAGTGTGTCAATACTTGGGGTATTTGTCAATGTTATCAATAATAAAAGGATAAATGGTGATAGTTTCTTAAGAGTGCTCTTTTAATTTGGGTTCATTTGTTTTCATCCATTTAATAACTCTGATAATGCATTCACTTGTGGTGAGCCACTAGATGTCATTGGAGGGCACCAGTTGCACAAACTTTAACAACCTAGAATAAGCGGTCAATAAAACCAAAAATCCTCAAATGCAGTGCAACCATCTTAAAAATCCATGCAAATCTTAATGTCTCAACAGTATCAGGTGAGAGATTGAGAAGACTGCCTTAAATATTAGATGTTTGCAAAGGCACATGCATCCTCTAATACTTTTCAATAATAAAATTGTTTCATGAATTGCTGTCCTGTCTGATAGAATCTTTCCCTTAAAGGAAAAAAAAGTGTTTCTGGTATGTGGAGGAGCAATGTGTCAAAAGGCCTTTGGATATCCTCTGAGAACTGAACCAAGCCATACATATTTAATGTGATGTCACCTCAGCTGTTGGTTTTATACTGCAAAAAGACATTGGCAAATATAAAAGGAACAATGGAATTACAAACTACCAGCAACAGTGATACGTGCCTGCGCGCGCACACACACGCACACTCTTATACGAACTCAAAATTATATTTGAGGCAAATTTTAAAACGCATGACTGATTAGATATAGCAATCCAAGTGGAATTTAAGTGTTTTTTTTTTCGTTTTTTTTTTTTTTTCTAATTTTCCCCACAAAAAAGATGCATGGCCTGAATTGTCCTTAAAAGTCCCCATGAAATCAAAATTAAAGTTTTTTGGGTGTTAGTATCAATATGTTAGTCTTAAGGTTATCTATAAGGCAGTGTGCTCCAAAACAGTGACAAAATTCGCATTTAGAAGATATAAGCATTCAAAGCTTGCAGTTCATCACTTCTGCCAAAACGGCTCAACGATATTTTTGATGTGAGGTAGTATTCTCAAGTGAAGCGAGAAACAGCACTTCTTACGTCACCACTTAACAACCGAATAGAGTACCGCTGCGTGTTTCTAAGCATTTCAGGGGACCTTTAACAAGCTGCACACGCAATAAAGAGACGCTTTAAACTATAGAGGTTTTGTTTTTATAGCCTAAAGTGGAGTTACAGTAAATATCCACCTCTTATTGTTTTCTGTGTTACGTATTAACTATTGTATATTAACTATATACAAACTATTTTAGACCTTATCTGATTCTAAACAGCTGATAGCAAACACACGTGACATGGATGCTGAAATATTATCAGGGAAAACCCTTCTCTGGTCGATAAGGTAATCTTCATAGTCAGACGGATTTATTAGTAATATTTTACTGGGGCACAGAGCTATTGGTGGCTCATGTTCCTGTAAAAGGGTTTAGCGATACCCTGTGTGGGTACATAGCAAATTTGGGATCTTATAATTGGACATGGACACTCCTCCATTTTTAATGCAGATGAATGACACCATAGTCAACATGACAAGCTACAGTAGCTGATATCAATATTGTGACTAAAGCAATACTGAATTCAGTTTTTCAGTGTCAGGATATGCATCTAGTGCTTTCACGCTATTGCAATGAATGGATTTAATATCACATCATTTCCGCTCCAAACATTTTAACCATAAAGCCTACTGTATCATATTTGACTGTATCATAAACCTTTGCTGAAAGATGTACACAATCTTCTACATGCCTTTTGTCTCATTGATATTTCATACACTTAGTAAAAAGGCCTTTAATGCTATAAACGTTCTCCTTGTCCACAGGTGTCAATTTGCTGTGAAATCAATGTTAAATTGTATATATTACAAATGTGTATACATTATATCTTACAAGACATATTAAGGTAGATATAGAGTGACAACTGACATTATGCATTTTATGTAGGTAGTCTTATACTGTTATAAAAATCTCATTGACTTACATTACAAGCTCAGAGCTTTCATCTAACATTTTGGCCATATAAATACAGACACCTGCATAAAATGGTTACAATTTTGCTTAGTTTATGCCTCTGAAAAATTAAAGTGTGTTTCCTTCTCAAGAGTGAGCTCAATATATACGGTATATCATACTATGTGAGCCATAAAGAAGGCCTCAGATAAACCACATATGCTAAATATATTATTTATTTTACTTTAAGTAGTTCACCCAAAAATGAACATTTGCTGAAAAGGCGCTCACCCTCAGGCCAGCCAAGATGTAGATGAGTTTGTTTGTTCATAGGAACAGATTTAGAGAAATGTAGCACTTGCTCACCAATGGATCCTCTGCAGTGAATGGGTGCCATCAGAATGAGAGTCCAAACAGCTGATAAAACATCACAATAATCCACATATCTCCAGTCCATCAGTTTATGTCTTGTGAAGCAAAAAGCTGTTTGGACTCTCATTCTGACGGCACCCATTAACTGCAGAGGATCTATTGGATTTAGCTTCATTCAGTTCATCAAGGCTGCTACATAATAGATTGACAAGAGCATAAAGTATGCTAGCACATGACCAATTATTTGTGGAAGGCTTCATTATTGTCTGGCACACTCATATCTGGATTAGATTTAATACCCTGACAGATACGTTGTAAAATCCTTCACTTAAAAGTCAGGAGAGCTTATTAATAGCATGTCACTCCAGGCTGCATTTTTTAGGTCAAAGACAGATTTGAAGAGAAATAATTGATGCGACCTGCTATAAAATCTGAAATCTTCCGCATAAGCCACACTGTTGCTGTTGTGCAGTGGAGATGTGCATTCTGTAAGGGTGTGTAATGGCTTTATCGACCGGAGGAGCCGGTGCGCAGCCGTGCCCCTGTCATCACCTCGTCTGATTGCCTCTGGACTCATCCACTGGTTCCCAAGAGGCTTTGCACCCACCACCTCCCTGCAAATATACAGAATGAATCAGCAGGGTGCAATCACAAACTTTAGGATCTCTTCTTTGATCAAACATGCAGGCCTGATGCTGGGAAATAATGTACAGACGCATTGAAGGAAATGCATCCATTGATACACATCGTGCTGTGATCTGATCATCCTATGATATGCATTGGTGTTGAGTTGCCTGTGGTGTGAGTTAATGATGCTCTGCCAGCACTGGAGATCAATTAAAGCTAATGAGGTGATGCGTTCCTGCACCAGCTCCAAACAGAAAAACAAAGTACAGCGCGCCCTTTTGTTTAGTTCTGACAATGGTGTCATTCGCACGCGATGCCTTTTTTCCCCATCCAGTCATTTTATTATGGAAGGCCATTTTTGCAGCGGAATACACAAATAAAAAGAAAATTGAATTGTGACTTTTCTTCTCAGAATGGCAAGATGCAAAGGACGAATTGTGAGATATAAACTGAGAAAAAAAGTCACAATTATTTTTTATTTTATTTCTTTTATCCCATGGTGGAAACAAGTTTCCATAATTTCAGATATTTTTGGAAATAATTACTTTTTGAAACTTTTTCATTTGTGTGTAAAAATGCATTTGGATATTTTTGGATGGCATAAAGTCAGGGTGATATAACGGTTATTACTGATACTTTTACTGATATAATAATAATAAGAATAATACAATTCTTGAAAAAAAATACAGCAGAATCTATCTACAGAAGATGTCATTATTTATTTATTTATTTACTTTTTGGAAAAATCACATTCATGTGATGCAACCAACAAAAATCATGTGGTGCAATCAACATTCATTATATATATTATGTATATATAATAACTACGGTGGCCGAGAAGTGCAAAGCAAATCACAATTCTGAAAACAAAATAACAAATGACAAACGCAAATGCAAGTCTAAAAAACTAAATAACAATTCAGAAAGCACAACAACAATTCAGAAAACATTATAACAAGTCAGAAAACACAATGACAAATTCGAAAACAAAATAACAAGTCAGAAAACACAACGACAAATCCGAAACCAAATTAACAAGTCAGAAAACACAACGACAAATCAGACAAACCGGAAGAGGTAGGTATAGTTTGAGACAGCGCCATTGGTTTGGGATTACTCACCGCTGACTGGACGAGACATCTGTCAATCAACGTATACAGGGATCAGCTCCAGTGGTGCAGATGGATAAGTGCGTATGGTTGGGTTTTTGACGCGATCGACTAGGGTTCGATCCCGCCTTTTGCTGAACTTTTTTTTTCTCCCTTTCCAAATCTCGTATCACATCGTAAAGGCATTTATTTTCAATAAAAATTAAGGAAATAATCAAAAGGTTGAAAATAAAGTATCGGGTAGGGTTAGGGTAGGTGTAGGGAGGGCTTTATTGTACCAATAAGGTGGCATCCATTTAATAATTTGAATTATAATTTACACTCAATACGTTATTACTGCTTACTGTTTTATAATGTACTACAATACTGAAGTGCAGATAATTGCCACTATTTGCAACAAGTATACTTGTTATACATTTAAACTGAGCTACTTTAATACCATCTCCGAACTTTCTACCACGACTCTGCTGTTCTTCGGCTGGTTCTTCCTGTATACGTTGATTGACAGATGTCTCGTCCAGTCAGCGGTGAGTAATGCCAAACCAATGGCGCTGTCTCAAACTATACCTACCTCTTCCGGTTTGTCTGATTTGTTGTTGTGTTTTCTGACTTGTTATTTTGTTTTCGAATTTGTAATTGTGTTTTCTGACTTGTTATAATGTTTTCTGAATTGTTGTTGTGCTTTCTGAATTGTTATTTTGTTTTTTAGACTTGCATTTGCGTTTGTAATTTGTTATTTTGTTTTCAGAATTGTGATTTGCTTTGCACTTCTCGGCCACCGTAAATAACAATAAAGATACACTTTCGTGTAACGTGTAAGGACTTGATGGCTATTGAGACTTTTACTCAAAGTCATCGTTTTTCAAACCATGTATGAAAGCAATATGAATACAAAGAGTACATTTCTTGATAACATGGTTCAAATTAGATTTTTCCTTCCATTCATTTCATTTTATTTATAGTGGATAAATGTTTATGTATTTCCATTTGAGTTTTGAGTTTTTTTTGTAATCCCTTTGGTTACTTGATGCCATACAGAGAAAAACATTTCTTAGCGCATTGATTATCATGAATTGTGTTTGCAATCGTTTCAGGCATTTAAAGGGTAATTAAGACGACATGCAATCGAGTGAGAGAAACGACTCTCACAGATCTCTAGACATGACAAACGACTTCAAAAATAACAAAGACCAACAATTAACATGCCAAGAGCCTAACCTAAACCGAGTATGACTGTGGCCAGCCATTCATATTGATTGAAGTCTCTTTCTCCTTCTGTGGCCAGAGAATCTGTAAAAGAGCATTTGTTTCCACCTTGAACCCATGTAATACTTGTGTGACCTTTACAGCAGTCCTCGATATATTCCTGCTTTATCTTTTCTCTCTACCATTGTCAGTTAGGAAATAAGAGTTACCATTTATCTATCTGTGTTTATAAATGTACTGTTCCATTCAAAAGTCGAGGGTCAGTTAATTCTCTTTTGCTCACCAAGCCTTCATTTATTTGATCAAAAATACAGTAAAAAAACAATAAAATTGTGAAATATTATAACCATTTAAAATAACTGTTGTCTATTTGAATATATTCTGAAAAGGCTGAATTTTCAGCATCATTACTCCTGACTTCCGTGTCACATGATCCTTCAGAAATCATTCTCATATGCTGATTTGCTGCTCAA
>NW_015551045.1:5258227-5266925 GCF_001515605.1 Sinocyclocheilus anshuiensis
GGAATCTCAAGTGAATGCTAGCCAGCCATATAAATGCAAGGCAGTAAGCTCATTGGCTGCATATGCAGCATGATCCAATCAGCTTGTGCCAAGTCGTTTAACTCTCTGAATATCATCAGTTACGTTAACACCCCGTCAGAATGCGCCATCTAGAGTTTCATGACTGAACTATATATTTGTACTGTTTAATATTTTTTTATGAAACCATGTTTTTTAAGAATTTATATATATATATATATATATATATATATATTTGCTGAATGTAAAGTTCAAAAGAACAACAATTATTTGAAATATATATTTACACAAGTATATTATGTCAGCACACTTAAAACCCCATGGCTCAGTAGTTGTCTGTGTATGATTTGGTTGCAGGGCATTTCAAATGAAGTGGAGTGAACTTCTACAGACGTCCCCTGATGATTGTATAGGAACCTGTGAATCGTAACGCAGCTCTAATGACTCCCACAGGCTCGTGTTGCCCATTCCAGCAGGTTGTTTGTTATATGCTGTCATTATTATTTCCTCCTGTCAAAACTACAGTTTCTGTGACAGATGCACCTGCCATTCAGATTTTTAAAACGGGATATTTTTGTCTTGATATATGTCATTTCTGTTCTTATAGGTTTCTTTATGGTAAAGGAGAGCAGTTCCACCCGAGAGAGCCAGTATGTACGTCAGTTCCATGTCAAACCGGTGCCTCAATGACAGATGGCTGAGCAAGCGTGGTAAAATCATTTGTGAATGTAGATTCCGTTGCAGCCATCTATGAAGGTTGAGTTCATCTAAAGATGAAAATCTTTAAATCATCATTTTCTCACACTCATCATTCTAATCCATTCTTTCTTTGGTGCAGCATAAACATTTTGAAGAATGTTTTTTGTCCATACAGTGAAAGTAAATGGGCTCCAGAATAACTGCATTGTATGGGTAAAAAACAAACAAAACAAACAAGCAAACAAACAAAAAGTATTACGTAGTTTGGCATAATCTTTCATTAATATTTCATGGAAAAAATATATTTAAAAAAACTGCTTCGCATTATTCATTGTTTTTTTATACTTGACACATTGTTTTTATTACACAAACTCTAATTAATGGTGCTAACAAACAAAATGGTGAAAAATAAATAAATAATTCAGGAAACGACCCTCATAACTGTGTATTGAGGTCAGTAAGTCTCTTAAATATCAGATAATTTGACCTTTTTATGACATTATTTAAAATGTCATGTGGTGCGACTTCCCCAAAACTAATATTTATTCATTCAAAATATTTGTAAAAAAAAAAAAACTTGCTAGCCTGAAAAATATATTAAAAAAAATTATCTGATACAAAAGATACAAATTACTTTCTACTTGATGGTTACACAAGATGACATATTTAAAGTAAAAAATGTAAGCTTCTCTTGAAAATAGCATAAAAGGTTATTGCAGTGAAAGTCATCAGGGTCTATAGACAATCAAAGAGAGAGAGAGAGAGGTAGAAAAAAAGACATGTTTTATTTTTTCAAAATATGAGACAAAAGTCACAAAGGAACAAAGTGAGGTGTGAGTAAATGACAGAATTTTTATGTTTAGGTCAATTATTCCTTTAAAAACAAACCTTTTTGAACATCTTAAAGGAGACCTATTATTCCCCTTTTTACAAGATGTAATATAAGTCTCAGGTGTCTCCAGATTGTGTCTGTGAAGTTTCAGCTCAAAATACCCGACAGATCATTTATTATATCATTTTGAAAATGCCTATTTTAAGTGGAACCAGAAACACACTGTTTTCGTGCATGTCTCTTTAAATGCAAATGAGCTGCTGCTGCTACCCGCCCCCTTTTCCAGAACAGGGCTGTGCCTTTACAAGTGTTGCCAAGTCCGTGGTTTTCCCGTGGAATTGGGTTACTTTAACACTGTTGTTGCGGGTTGTTTTTCATGTCCGCGGGTTGAAGCGACCCCAATAATGTGATATTTAGCCCCTAAAATGCGAATTTTACCAGGGGAACCCCACCAAAAAACATATATTTTATCCCCTGAAACGCAATTTTTATCAGGGGACCCCCTCGAAACGCGATTGGGCTAGCTTTGTGCTAGTTTTGAGTGGCAATTGGGCGGGTTTTGTTGTGAACACCTGGCAACCCTGGCCTTTACAGCTGGTTCCTCAGATACTCTGCTAAAAAACATGTTTGATTTTGATTATCATGAAATCATGCGTTTTAAACCATATTAGTTTAAACTTATGATAGGGCTATACAGTTTTCTGAGCGCGCACATCCGAAGCACGCACACAGAAAGCGGCTGTCACACAGCATGTGCGTACTGAGTTAAGTTCTCTTTTGTGTCTTATTGCGCTTAAACTGTCAACCCCACTCAAGTTTATGTTAAAAACACACATGAGTTACAAAAACAGTTGGTTATGTCCATGGCCGGAGTGGGACTCATTTTCAGCCCTGAAGTTTCATGCCTTAGACCAGCCCACTTTAGTTCATGACTGACTTTATTAAAAGAATGTAATTAAAACCTCAGTATATAAGTCTGCAATAGTGCACTGTTCTCTACAGCCTTGTAATTCATTGTATTTTTCTAGAGCTTTTCTTTTGATGTAAAAATCTTAACTACAGAAATAGAAAATAAGGGGCAAAATTTTATTATTATTTTTTATAAAGGAAATTAAGCAACAGAATAAGGGACACTTAAAATATTTGTAATGTACCATAATGTATGTCTGCCTGCAGTTAAAAAGTTCCCAGAAAAAAAAAATCACATTTGTTTTACTTAACCTATTTATGTACAATTATTCTAAAAAGAATTTTAATGCCATACAAAAATGTCATCGGTCTGAGTAAATTGTAGCCTACCGTTATAGAATGTGACTGCACAAGTAGTGTAGTCATTTAGGAGGTGAAAATGCTGTGAAATTACATACAAATGGTATAAAATGTTTAAATTTAAAAGCATAATAGAACGTCTATGAAAGGTCAGTCAATAAAAGCAATTTAAAAAAAATGATTCAATATAATTAAAATACAATAGTAATAATTATTTATTAATGCTTTGCTCAAGTTTTCTTTAATTGAAAATATGAATTTTGATTCATTCATAGGCTATGGTTGAAATAAAATATTGTTAAAAAATGCAAGTGCCACTGTTTAAAAAAGTTATTTTTCACGCTTTCTGGTAGATGCCGATTATAGCACTTAAACGTGGAAAAAGTCAGAATTTTATGATATGTCATTAAGTTTGAGAAGGTTTTTTTTTTTTTTTCCAATAAACAAACAAACAAAAAAACATTCTGCGCTCGCATAGTCCAGCTGCAACAGTCCAACAGTTGCAGTTTCTCTATCTGTCCCTTTTCTTCTAAAGGTCTCTCCTGCGCATTGAGATTTTTGTGCCAGCGGCAGCATGATTCTCCACAATCCGACAAGCCTTCAGCTGCAAAAGTAAAGATTTCCCAAGTGTCTGTGACAGACTAAGCCGATTGTCTCAATGTGTGGCCTGTGTCAGGATTCTAGCTCTGTCGCAGCTGGACTCATGGCTTTATTTCTCACAGGCTATTTAAATTCGCCATTGGGATTCAATTCACCATTTTGCTCCATTGTTATGTGCACGGCAGCAAGAGAGTAGTGTTAAAGTTTTAGGTAAACTTAGGGATCTTAGAGGTTTTTCCTGCCACTGTCGGCTTTGGATTCTTCACGGAGGGTTTGTGAGGCGCTATACTATTTTTTGTAAAGCTGATTTGGAAGGATTTGTATTGTGTAAAGTTCTATACAAATTCATCTGAAATCAGTTTAATGACTTAAAGGCACGTCATGTGTTATTTTCAACTGCTAATTATATGAATCAGCATATGCAGCTCTGTTCCAAAATCTAGTGAGCAGCCTACATGCAGCTTAAAGCATCATAGGCATGCTTCCAACATGAAGGAATAATTATACAGCCTTCTGAGATGCTGAATTCGAAAAGAGCGTAGCATGTATTTTCCATGAAGAAGAAAATCCTAGTATGCAGCATAACATAAAACAAAAGCAAACTGAAATCTTTTTTTTTTTTTTTTTAAGAAATCAATACTTTTATTCTGCAAGGATGCATTAAATTGACCAGAAGTGGCATAAAACACAACACAGTTTCTACAGAAATATGCAGCACAGCTGTTTTCAACATTGATAATAATACAAATGTTTCTTGTGCAGCAAACCATCAGAATGATTTATGAAGGATCACGTGAGACTGAAGACTGGAGTAATGATGCTGAAAATTCATTGCATCACAGGAATAAACTACTTTTTAAAAATATATTCAAACAGAAAACAGAAAAAAATTGCTATATGATAAGAAGTGTTAATATGAAGGAAATTGACCTCTATTTAGAATTTTGCATTGTGTTGTTTTAGGGTTAAAGGAAATGTCCATATAACATCCTTGCATTAATTACTGATACATTTTCTATTTTTATGCTTTTTTTTTTTTCTTACAGTGTGCAGATTTCACAATGCCGTCATCGTTGTTGATTCGATTTTCAAGATCTTAAAATGTTATTGTAAAAATTATTTTAAAAATACATAGCACTCCAAAGATGATCTAGAACATACTTTGAATGGAGATCAAGTGATTCAAGCTAACTTAATAGAAAACAAAGTGAAGAATAAGAAGAAATTTAAGGATCATCTTGTAAACACTGTAATTATTGTATGTGAAGGACTGGTTACTGTCAGACTCTGTTCCATGTTTTGTTTGTGTCTTGCTCCCCAGGTGTTCCTTTCCCATGTGTAATTTGTCCCAGGTGTTCCCCATGATGTTTATTGCTCCCAGGTGTGTCTCGTCATCCCCTCCTCCTGTGTGTGTGTATAAAATGTGTTCCCAGTCCCAAGTTCTCTGTCCGCTGTTGTACGTCTTCCTGTGTACGTCTTCCTGTGAACGTCTTCGTGTGAACGTCTTCCTGTGTTCGTCTCCCTTGGTTCCTTGGTGGTAATAAAGTCCTGTTAAACGTATTCTCCAGCGTCTCCTCGTTCCTCGTGTGTGTGCAACGTGACAGGTTACTGCTGTCGAAAGCTCATACATTATACATGCCATAGCCCACGGCCATAGCAGACATGATGAATAACCCACCAGACATTACAACACTGAGGTTATTATAGCAACTCTGAAGAGTACTGATTTCTTCAATAAAAGTTTGATAAGATAACTGGACACCGGAAGCATTACATAATTACACTGTATTAGTAAAAGGAAAGAAATTCACTCTGAAATGTTCATTATGCAAGTCTGGTTATTAGGGGTGCACTATTAAACCAGATGAATCCATTAGTGTTCTGATCCAACAGAAACCTCGGGCTCTTACAGCAGTCATTCAGCCATCATAAATGCAATTCAGAGTGAATGAGAATCATCAAAATTATTTTTGTTGTTGCCGTTTCATTTAAGTAACTTTGTCTTCTAAAATTCTGTAGGAGCAATACAATTACACACAAATGAGACAGTTTGTGTAAGAGCGCAGAGTTTTAATGACTCATCATAACTCAAGATCATTTGTGACTGCATAAATTGACTAATAAATGCTTGAGATGCAGGAGACTTTGCTCTCCTTGTAATCATACTGCTTTTCTATAAAAAATAACTGATATTTTAATTAAACCTCATTTGTGATTTTTCTTTCCTAAAGGCCTGTTCGCATCATGGATAATAACTACATTTATGAGAATAGTGATGTTCAGATTCAGATTTTGAAACGGCGTCATGAACTTGCAGATTTTGACATGATTGCAGAGAAAAAACTGGCATCATAATCAACATACTAAATCATAATAAACATACACACTGCTTCTGGAAGACACGTGACAAATGAAAACAATATGTTCTAAAAATCAGCTCAATTCATAGTCTGAAGAATTTTTTTGCACATGCAAAATTCATGTGTTCTTTATTGAAGGGGCAGTTGAAACCGGATTAAATACTTTGCAACGAATATTTTGGCAATACATTTAGCAGAGATGCAAATAGTCTGCAACTGAACTGAATCAAACCTGGATCAAATCTGTGTGGAGCTTAATGTAAGCAAAACTGAACTCTAATTAGGATGAATTTTTAAAAAATTTAAACAATTTTATTTTTAAACTTTACATGGGAGTATCTGCCAGTTTGCATGTCCCCATTCATAACCATTAGATTTAAACTGGTTACACAGAATTGAAAGAAAACTGAATGGAATTTTGGGTTGCACACACTTGTCATTGTTACAATGTAATTACACAAATAAGAAATATTATTAATTAACAATTATTATTAATTATAGTACTTACTATGGGGTTTGGTATTGATTATTACGTACACTGTAAAAAAAATTCCGTAAAATTTACGGTAAAAAACCGGCAGCTGTGGTTGCCAGAATTTTACCGTAACCAATACATGTAATGTCCAATACAGTTTTCCACCGTATATAGTAGGGGAATTTACCGTTAACCATTTAACAGGTTTTTACTGTAGCATTTTTACAGTCTTTTACCGTTAAATTCACGGTAATTTTTTACAGTGTATGTATTAATTATGCAAATTTTACTGTTATTATACTTAATTATTAGTTTTACTTTATTTAAATTACTTTATTTAGTTTACTATTACTTAGTATACTAAGTACATGTAATAATCTATAACAAGGACACTGTAAAATATTTCGCTTTATATAATTTCTATGAAAATTAGGAATTTGTCCTTTTCCCTCAATTGTTTGTTCAACCCTGTTATACTGTAACATTTCCCTATTAAAATTGACCTGTATCAACTAAAAGCATGCTTTTCTTAATTCGGTGATCAGTATTTTATCACATCTAGGGTAAATCTAAAAAATATGATACTGCAATGATTAATATCTAGTTTGGTTGCTAGTAAGTGCCTTAAACAAACACTCAAAATGTCTTGGTGAAACAGAAATAGTGAGAGATCCTTTCCTCCATATTGAAATGTACATCCAAGTGTATAATGTAGGACGGAGACTTGGTTCAATCCACCTGTTGTCGATTGGATTTTGGGACGTGGCAGTTGCTCTCACAAATAATGTGAGCTTGTTGGTTGTGGAGGGGTGGGTTAAGGGGACAAAATGAATGGAGAAGTCTGGCATATGTCACGGACATTTTGGCCAGACGTTATGAGGTCAAAAATGTATGAATTTTCATTTCACTCTGACTTTAAAACAGCTGAACCAATGTTTGATGGCCAGATGGCCAGTGAACGAACTTTGGCTGTGCTTTCTGAGCTTGAGATTACCGTGACCATGGAGAAATGTACCAAACTGATACTCACCGCGTATGTTTAGAACGCCACTAAGCGTTGCACGCCTGTCTGGTTCTCCAGCCAAACACCTGTACTCGTCCTGTCATTCCCAGCCAGGAAAACAATGAAGAAGAACGCTCAGGAGAGAAATCTCAAACAGCACACTAATGTCAGGAGAGAAATAGAACAGCGCTGGTAGTAAGACGAGGAACAGACAGGCTGGATTTGAGATGACAACAAGCACAAAAACAACCTGGGTGCCGGAGAGGAGGGGAGAGAGAATGGAGAAGGGGAATTGGGGGATGCTGCGAGAGGGAGGGAGGGAGGGATGGAGACACAGAGACAGAGAGAGGAGGGTGAAGTGGGAAAGGAAGAGAAAAGAAAAACAGGAGACAGAACAGACAGCCAGAGCGGCACAGAGACAGACAGAGGTAGAGCAGGGGCAGGAGACGCCACACTCCATCCGGCAACCATGACAACCGAGGCAAGCGCATGCCAAGCCCCCATACCCTCACGCCACCGATAAGACGGACAGCGGGGACAACTGCAATACACGCTGGGACGCTGCAAACCTGGAATGGTCTAAATGATTTTGCTCTTTTGTTCAGCTACTTTCACCTGGGGTTAATTCATCAGGGTGGGCTGAACCCGGATCAAAGCGAACAGCTGGAGCCTTTTCCACTGTGACCCATCAATGGAGTCCCTGAGGTGGGCTTAATACCGCTCAATGGTCCTCCTCCGGAGCAAACGACCTGCCGGCAGACTTGAAGACAGAATTGTCTTGAAAACCGCCTGTAAGACGGAAGAGACGAAACATGTAAGCCATATGACACAGGGTGAGTGCACTTTCCAGATTTTGCATGTGGAAAATTTTGAATCACTTGGAAAGGTCTACGAATTTGTAACATGTTGCAGAAGGTGCAGTGGGATCATGGAGAGAGAGAAAAAACAATATGCATATTAAATGCATTCGGTAATATAAACCGAATTTTGACAAAGACTAGTATGTCCTCATACAGAATATAGTTAAGCAATAATAAAAAAAAAACATTTTAGTGTGGCGGCCGTCTGTGACAGTCAACAGGTTATTAAGACTTTAATGAATCTCCCACAGCGATGCTCGATGGCTTGTCCTCAGGAAACGGTACCATGTGTCCCCATGATTTGCTACTGATATAATTAACAGGACACTGACTGAACTTAGCCACAATCATTAACAGATTGAACTCTAATTAGGGTGAATTGCAAAAGAACGGTAAACAATTTTATTTTAAAATGTTTTATGGGAATATCAGACTTTTTGCATGTCCTCATTCATAACAAATTGGTTAAATAAAAGGTAAAGTACATTTGAATAGAATTTTGGGTTACACTCTATTTTAAGGTGTCATTGTTTTACACAAATAAGAAATAAATAACAACCACAGGCGGAAATCCCGGGGGGG
>NW_015551045.1:5267057-5289808 GCF_001515605.1 Sinocyclocheilus anshuiensis
AACCCAAACCATACAGTAAGTACATGTAGTTAATTAATATTAATCAGTATTTAAATGTATAATTACACAGTAACAAGGACACCTTAAGATAGAGTATAAGCCAATATTTTTTTTAAAAACCACAAAAAATTATCAACAAAATTTGAAATGTTATAGAGCTGGCACAAAACAGGAATGTTTTAAAAGATAAATGTAATAAATAAAATGCAATAATAATAATAATAATTTTAATAATAATAATGCACATTTTAATTTTAATATAAAAATGTGTGTGTGTGTGTGTGTGTGTGTGTGTGTGTGTGTGTGTGTGTGTGTGTCAAATTGTTCAGTGTATTTATATATAAAATAAATATATAATTATAAATAAATATATATAATATATACAATTTGTAACATTTATTTGTTATTCAGAAGTATTATTTATTATTGAAAGTTCAACAGCAACATTATAAAAAAAAAAAGGATTATAAAAACAGAGAAAACAACAACAGCTATTTTCAGGCACAAATAGCAGCGTTTCCTGACAATGGCCAGGTAAGATAAATGAGGAAAACATCTAGGTTTTTTGACAGCATTGAAAAAATAATAGTCCATGAGCATACGAGAAGATATAAAAATTATTCTGTAATACAGTATATAGGTTACAGGCACGTTGCACTGATGGTCACAGGTGTACTTTGATTTACTTGACTTCTGATGTCTGTTTTCAGGTTTCAGGCTCAGATCAACCTATGTGTAAATAACATGAAATTTCAAGGTTGCTTTCACACATTATGTAACACCATATGGGTCAGCATCTTTACAGTTCATTTCTGAACACAGACTATTTTTGTCTGCTCTTTTCATTTGACTCTTCAGCAAGAGTCAATAGTACTGAAATAAGCTGTTCTCCATATGAAAGGTTTCCATGAATATCTCACAAATGTGAAACTGTAACACAGCAACAAGGTGTGAATCAAATGCTCAATTATCACTAAATGTGTGCTTGATAATTGGCTCATTAGTGTAAACGTTGCATGCATGCTGCTTAACAGTGTGCATTCAAATGATTAAGCAAATTTTTCTTAACAAAACCGGAAATGGTGTCCCAGTTTATCCACTATATACTCGGTCCACCCAAAACCTTGACCTGACTATGAATTCAGAGGACAGCTCTGAACAAATATTATTTGTTGCTATGTTCAGAATGGAATATTAGTGTACTGAATGCTGCACAGTATGTACTGTATACAGTGCGTTTAAAATGTGAAATCATATTGTTATGAAATGAGAGTGAAGTTCAGTTAACAATTTATGTTCATTTAGGTTTCTTAATTCAAGCACGATCACACTAGAAATGAAAGGTTGATTTGAGCACATTCCATTAAGGGATACAGTGTGCTCTGACTGTATACTCCACATTTGTTCATCCCATTTATAAAGAATAGTTGCATACTAGGCACCGTATACATACTGCATGCCACAAAAACAGCATGGAAAGTATGGTTGTATGCCATTCTGAAAAAAGCTCTGTAATTTTGTAGCACTGTGATGATAATGGTACTGATGACAAATAATGGTACTGTAATGCCTCCTGGGATCATGTTAATGTCAGTTTAGGAATACATAAGCCCAAAACTGATCCTTTTGCACATCTCTGTGTTTTATCACAGAACAGCCATTTGACATCACCTCACTACATCCTCCGAAACCCGTCTGGCTAATGACCCTGTTCTTTGGTGAGAACCGTATATGGGGCTCTTGTCACTATGAGTCACTTTAACAAAGAGGTGTTCAGGTTTTACATAGACAAGCCCTCTCGTCTGCTGTCATTGATGCTCTGTGAAAAACAGCAGCGAAGGGATTGTGACGCAGGTCGGCTCTGTAGAGTTAACAGCGATCAGTACAGTGAGAGACAGAGAGAGAGAGAGGAAAAAGATTTCTGTGCTGTGGAATTGCTAACTGGCTTCCCCACGCTCAAGTAAACAGCTGCCTGTGCCTAATTAGCGTTTCCAACTGAATGTCTGCACTGTGTGTGGGCTCCAGTCTCAAAAACACTCTCACTGTTATGGCCAGCTGACGCTTTCACCTAATACCGACTGCCCTGATGCTGTCTGTGTGATTGTGGCTTCCTTTCTTTTCCCTGCAAGCCCCACAATTCCTGACAAGTAAAGGCCCAGGTATACTTCATTTTCCACGGTCTACTCTGTACCTTTCAAAGCACACTCCATTGATGCACTCTAGTGGATCTTTTGTTTCAAGTGCTCAGATCAGCGTGATTTTTATGTCTGTGGCTTGTGCGTAGACAAAAGCACATATGCGAGTGATTTGACCACTTGAAAAGGAAGGTCCACTAGCAGGGTTGCCAGGTCTACGAAACAAAACCAGCCCAGCTGCTATTCAAAAACTAGCTCTAAACTAGCCCAATCAAAATTTTTTGTTGTAGTTTTCCACTTTGTTGATTTGAACGTACAACAGAACCAGCCTACGAATGGCTTTACATATTAAAATAGAATTGTCCAAATCATGCCTATCTGGTCATCCGGTGTACCCTCCAATCACAATGCAATACAATTCTGGAATGTAATTTGTCTTTCCACATCAGATGTGACAGGCTACAAGATGCAACAAACTTTATCACCAATCAGAAGAGCTTCTCTCTCTGCAAACGTTGCCTCACACTCACAAATTCGAAAACTACATAATCAAATGAATATAAATTGAAGCATTATTAAAAATCTCTATGACAATTTTTGTCATTGAATGCACTTGTTTGTACGCAGAGATCACGTGCTTAATTTTCTTGTTTAGTTTAATTTATTTTAAAGATCTGAGGTCAATTATCCATTGTCGCTTTCATTGTGGTTATTAAAGCCAGTAAACCTGATTAAAACTTTATACATTGCACATATTCAGTACCTTAGATTTTCATTGTCATTGGACCCACTGTATGTTCCTGTACTCAACTGGGACGTTGCAGAAATAGAAACTCTTCCAAAAATAGAGTCCTGTCACTCATTGCGTATCACCGTCGCGACTGGTTAAGATGCCCAAAGGCCCTCACATTCCCAAGTTTGCCAGTTGTCCTTTCCATTTCCTAGCTTGTCCCAGCTTCTAAAGGAACACTGTGAGCAGAATTTTGATTTTAATTCACTGCTGAAATAGCCATGGTTTGGAAACTATTAACTGTGCAGCCCTTATTTAAAGGTTGTGATTTGATAGAATCTAACTCATGTATGCCTCGCTCTATGGTACTATGTATCCAAAAAGTGCTGGAAAAAACTTGCCACCCATGGTATCCAGTACATGATGTTCAGATCTCTGTCATGGTTCACTAACTATGTTCTCACAGAGTTATATAAAAGTAGAACATCTAACTTCTGATAGTCATGTATCAAGAACAGTCTTAGCGTTAACTTTTTTTTTTCAGTCTATACTAGGTCAATTCAATAACATGCCACAAGCTTTCAGCAATACACCTTCCATGGTCACACTTTTCTCCAATTCTCAGTATTAACTATTAACAATGACTTTTGCCTCAATGAACTTCTTATTTGCTGCATATTAATAGTTAGTAAGGTAGTTGTTAAGTTTAGATATGGGGAAGGATTAAAGGATCTAAAATATGATCACACAGAATAAAGCATTAATAAGTGCTTTATAACTACTAATAAACAGCTAGTAATGCCCTAGTAAAAAAGTAATATATTTAAAATACATGTTATTTCATACTATACTAAGCATAGTTGAAATCTATTAACATATCGCTCGAGACTTACTGATATAAAAATGATCATTAATAAACTTTATTTGGAGTACTACTTGTGCACAATGCACATAATTATATTATTTATACAGTTATTTTTGCACCACATTACAAAAGGGCTATACATAGATGACTGATCATGATTCATGTGTAAATGTGATCCAATTTATATGACAATCAAACCGCATGAAAAGAGTAAAACCAAGCTACTTTTTCCTTAAACTATATATGTCAATCACTCTCTCTTACCCATCCCAAACTAAGCCACATCTATATGGCAAACTACAATTAGCTATACTGCTCTTAAAGGGACAACATTTTTACATAATTTAAATGGTTATATTCTAAATAGGGCCCAATGTACTGTTAATATGAAGGACTTTATCATATACCCTCGTTGACTTGCATGCTCTCCTGCACCCAATGACTGAAATCAGGTGCAAAAAGCTTTGAATCCTGTCGCCCTAAAAGCTTTCACATGCTCAAGATTGGACATTTTTAACAACTTTTTTTTTTCCTTTTAATCTTTGCTTTTCCCTTAAATACATATTCTGGGTTTAATACAAATTCAGTATGATGGCATTTGTGGCAACAACAAAAAAAAGGCAGAAATGTGAAGGGTATGATTTTATAAAAGAGCTTATTTATTCCTAATTTATTCTTCTGCTAAAACGTGTGTATTATATGAGATGTCAAGCTGTTAAGTTATCTTTATTTTAGGGTTTTAATGTTTATAGTGTTGTCAAGGCAATGAAATTGTAAAATTGGATTTAACATTACACAGAAAATGTTAGTGAGCGATTACTCATTACTATTGAAACATATTTTAACACATTTTTATGAAATGGCCCCATTGTAAGTGTCTCACTGTAACTCAGATTCAATTTCTTTCTAAAAACTCTTTTATCCATTCCCCCCCCCATCTTCCCCTTGTAAATAAGATTGCTCTTGTAGAGCCAGCTTGATTAAATAAGTTAATTAAAGTAATCATTTCTGGTGCTCGTGGGCCATGATGATTCCTGTCATAGCTTGGTATTTTGAGATCGATATTTGAAAAAGCATCTTGTGTTCCCACTACATCTGAACCAAAATGATATGACAAAAAAGCAAGCTTATCTCTTGTCAGGAGTAAATGATTCAGGCCAGTGGAGGAAACCTGAGTGCTGTAGAAACCAGAAACCTTAACATTTATAATCTCTAAATCACTGCATTAAACTAGCAAGAAGCGAGACAGAGGGGAAAACACACCACTGCTGTGGGAGATTAGTGTGAACTTAAATATGTGTGTTCACACTAAATACCAGCAGATGCTCATGGAACGCAATCAATGAATCCAGTCGCTCCGGGATGTTTCTTTGAGCTTGCAGAGCATATGACGTTGCTTCTCTAGCTCTCTCTTCTCTGTCAAGTTCTGCCATTCCATCGCAATGTCAGAATCTAAGTGCTAGGCTAGTTCTTCTTTTAAAAACAGCCCAGCTTCCGTTTATAGCTGGAGGCAGAGGTCTGTACGGCCCACCAGAGATTTCTGCTTTTGCTGTTTGTTTCAAATGAGTAATTCCTGTTGTTGAAACGTGCAGCAACAACATTCATCTCTTACTCCCTCTATAAACCCACACATTGTTAGTGCTCTCTGTTTTCACAAAATCATTGTTATGTGCATTTACATTATATATCCATAATGTGCATTTGATCATCTTCATAATAAGCTGAACACAAACAGGGTGCTGATCAATAAACATTGCCTTATCATCACTGGAACATCGTAAAAGGAAATTGGCCTTAAAAATGAGCTTGATTCATGTTTTATGCAACCCAGAGAGACTGTTTCCATCTAGAATTGTTCATCCATGTATATGTTAGCGACAGTATTGGGTCTGTGTACATTCACTGCCAAACCACTCGAATGAACTAAGGTGTCCGTCCAGGTCTACAAGCATGCTGAATAAAACATGGGTCGATTCCCCGTGGAAGCCTTGTTTAGCTTTTATGAAGCAATGAGGTGTGAAGTACAACAGCAAATGGGAAAATACACAGCCTCTGTTCTACCATAATGAAATAATGAAATGCTCACAGACATGAGTATAAAGTGCATCAAATAAAATGTTATGATATTCAAATTGATTTGATTACAGTAAAACTGCAGCTGTCTTGCTTTTGGCAAGGTCCACAAATCCTCATGCCAGGATGGTTGAATTGCTGCAACAAACTCAGAGTGCTAATATTTGTTCGAGTGAGAAAAAAGGTCTGAGCTTAAAAGTGGAATTTTATGTATCCCATGATTGCCCAACAATTCCTATTTCTTATGGATTGGCCATCACAACTCTTTAAAATTTAAAATGCTTATTAAAAATATTAATTTACATGATTTTAAATTATTTTACATGCAGTTTGTGAAGGTTACAATTTTATGTTTCATTTGAGAGATTTCACCTTAATTTACATTTCATTTGTGAGGGTTTACAGTATTTTACATTTCATTTAAGAGGTTTACATGATTGTACATGCAATTTTACACACATTTACATTTAATTTGTGAGGTTACATTAACTTCATTATTTTAAATTTAATTTTACATTAAATTAAAGATGTTACATTATTTAATTTTAAATATTTAAATTGAGATGATTTACATAATTTTACTATTAAATTGTGGACAAGGATGCTAATTACTCCTCTTGGTGTACCCACTTGGCAGTATTTATCTACAACACAATTGCATCAGTTATTTGTTAATAGGGATTGCATTTCTAGACAGGGTGAAGGAAAGCAACACAAGCCAGCTATCTTGGCAGTTGCTCACATAATTTTACGCATCTGTTACCTGCCATGTTTAGAAATCGGAGGGGTGTTATGGAATAGTGTGATCATGTTTAGAGATATTTACTTTTCATGTCACACCAAATATACTGGTAATGCATGAAAGAAAATGAAAGAGAGAGTCACCTGATAAAAATGGGAGATGGCCCTGAAATAATAATGACTTAACACCTGTGGGGGAAAAACAAATCGAAATATTCAAAGGTATGCAATCTTATATATTCAAAAAAGTATTCTTAACATAACGTATTATTCAAAAGGCTTAAATATTAATTTTCAAACTAAAATGGACATTACAGCTCTAACACTTACATTAGAACAAAGGATAGACCCATTAGAATCAACCCTGTTGATTAAAAAACAAACAGTGAAATTTATGCTTACATCAATAATACATCAACAAATTACATTCCCATCTCACCTTCATTGATGTGGTTCAGTTCCTAATTATCGCAATGACAGGCGGCAGTTTGTCTGCTGCTACTATTACCCAGGGCGTCCCCCAGGGATCTGTCATTGGCCCTCTGTTCTTTCTAAACTACATGATTCCCAATAGACAAATAATGTGACGTCAGTCCCGGTTCTAAACTTTCCATCACCCTCATTACTGCATGATTTCATGGCTGAAGCTCTACATGGATTCTTTCTTACGTTTGACATAGAAAAATCAGAAGTCCCATTTGCATATGTTATGCTTCTAAACAACAGCTTGTATACTGATTTTTTCCCCCACCAAATGTGTCATGCTGAGCATTGTTGGGAAATGATACTTTTAAATGTAACAAATTACAATACTGAGTTAGCCATAAAAAGTAATGATTACCTATGTTTTGAATTTTTCAAAGGGACCATTTACACAGGACATCTGTGTAAGTTTTTAAAATCTGTTGGTTTATGTAAATATGCACTAAACTGCACGCATCTTGTTGTCAGTCTATTAAGACACCATTCCAAGTTAAAACAAAAAACACATCTAAAGAACAATTTTGTGCATCTAAAAGGACTAAAATATATTAGGTAAAATTACTAAAATTTAAATCATTCTAAACAGATAAAAAGCCTAAAAAATTACAGAATCCCCTGAAACCTTCTAGTTTCTTACTAAATATGTTGACCCCAGAAGTTTAGAGGGATCTCTTCAGATTGATGATTTTAAAAAGTTTCAATCACTTGTAGTGAATAGCTCTCCTTGGAAATCAGGGCTCAATCAAGCGTGGACAAACTGAGGAAAAAATCCTCTTCATATCACAGTTTGACACCCTTGGCCAGCTGACTCTCCTGGAAACCTGGGTGGAGCCATCGTGGGTCATCTGGATGTAGTACAAGTATATATAATATTCCATGTTCCATCTGCAAATATGTGCTGGATAGATAATATCATTATGCATTTCAACATCTGATTAATACATGTCTTCAGAAAACTGAAGAACACAGACTTTAGTTCTGAGGTTTCATCTGCATTAGTGCTGATCTAAATGGTAGATTTTAGGTTATTTTAACAAAATATATTCCACCATCTCTTAGAGCCTCAGTAAAACTCATCAGTGAACACAGATTGAGTTGTAGCTACATTCGTTTTTAAGAAAAGTAGACTTCAGGGACATTGCCAATCATTTTTTAAGTGTGTGTTTGTGTTTTATTATTTTAAAACCTCACTGTACATATAGGGATAAATCACCCAAAAATCTGAAACTCATGTCATTCCTAACCATAGTCTATCACTTTCTTTCTTCTGTGGAACATAAAAGAAGATATTTTGAGAAATATGCTTATTTTGGTCCATAAAATGGAAGTAAATGGTTACCAAATCTGTTCGGTTACCAACGTTGTTTAAAATATCTTTTGTGTCTTTTGGAATGACATGAGGGTGATTAAATGATGACACAATTTAAATTTTTTTGTAAACTATCACTTTAAGTCAAGGATCATCATTAAAATGCTTGTATTTTTATATAAAAATTAGTGCTTGGCGATGATTAATCGCGATTAATCGCATCCAAAATAAAAGTTTTTGTTTATATAAAGGTGGAAAATTTTTGGATGTAAAGTCGGAATATCACCGCCCCTTAATCTGTAAACTTCCACTCACGGTGCCATCATTTTGATTTCACAGGCTACAACGGTGTACCAGTTCTAATGCCATGGCGAAAGTTTGAGCAAAACATGCTAACTGTTCTGTCTTTGCATTTAGAAAACCGTATATCAGAAGTTTAAACTAATATGGTTTAAAACGCATGATTTCAGCGCGATAAACATGATAATCAGAATGTTTTTAGCAGGTACGAGCTGTAATGGCGCATCTCTATTCTGGAAAATGGGGTGGGGAGCAGCAGCTCATTTGCATTTAAAGAGACAGGCACGAAAACAGTGTGTTTCTGCTTCCACTCAAACGATTAATCGCGATTAATCGAATCCAAAATAAAAGTTTTTGTTTATATATGTGTGTATACTGTGTATATTCATTATGTATATATAAAGACACACACATACAGTATATATTTTTAAAATATTTACATGTATATATTTATATTCATATAATTTATATTATGTATAAATATATTTAATATATAAACAATATATTTTTCTTAAATATATACATGCATGTGTGTGTATTTATATATACATAATAAATATACAAAATACACACACATATAGTATGTACACAAAAACGTTTATTTTGGATGCGATTAATTGCGGTTAATCGTTACCCAGCACTAATAAAAATATCAGGGCGGAGCAAGTTGCCACATGTTTTATACAGTAAATGTGTCATTTTTTTTACTTTTTAAAAATGATTCGGCATGTCAATTATGAAAGAAATGTAGTGTCATTTTGAAATGACTAACTGATTGTTTGCTCAATCTCTGCACAGCTTTGTCTGGACTTGTGTCATTTTATGTCACCGAGTCCACATGAACCTCATGGCGCAGCTGTACTACAATAAGGCCCGTAACTCCCCGTACCGCGGTCGCATCCCGCTGCAGATCGTGAGGGCGGAGGTTGAGCTATCTGCCAAGGAACGAGCCTACCTGACGGCGGTGGAGAAGGGAGACTATGCTGGAGTTAAACAGGCCCTTGAGGAGGCCGAGATCTATTACAACATCAACGTGAACTGCCTGGACCCATTGGGCCGCAGCGCACTCCTCATCGCTATTGAGAATGAGAACCTGGAGGTGATGGAGCTGCTGTTGAGTCATGGCGTGCACATGGGCGATGCACTCCTCTACGCCATCCGCAAGGAGGTGGTGGGAGCAGTGGAGTTACTGCTATCCCACAAGAAGCCAAGTGGCGAGAAACAGGTGCGTGAGGGCGTGACTTCCTTCAGAGGGAGAGTCACATCCAACTTTTCTGATTGGATAGCATGTAGCTGTACTGATATGACAGTGCATTTAAGTCCTCCTGGCAGGTTCGTATTTATGAGTTGGGAAGTCGTAATTATGACATGAAGTTGTATGGTTATTATTATTCAATTTATGGTGTTGTAAATGAAATGGAATTAAAGTGAATTAAATTATTATTATTGTTATTACTATTGTTATGTTCATTTACACTGTACATCTACCGTAATTTTACTATATTATTGTATTTTGTACATACAACTTAGTTGTATAATTGTAAAATTTTCAATACAACTATACACAAGTTGCATGTACAAAATATGATATTGTAAAACTATGTTAGATTTACAGTGTAAACAAACATTATAATAATAATTCACTTCTAATTCATTTCTCACTGTTCAACACCAACTCAGAAACTCGGCTAAAAGAAATCTTCCAGTTCACAAGTTGCAATTATGAGTTCTAAGAGGATGTGAATGCTTTTTACAAGTTGGTATCTCGTAATCACGGTAATTACGATATGGGGTGAACGCACCTAAAGTGTCAAGTTTCCTACTCGTAATTATGACGTTGTGGTGGACTTCATGTGCATTCAACTTCATGTGCGTAAATATTTCCGTCATGAACTCACCAACACTGTTTAAACTATTTTAATCGCTCTTCATTTTGATGAACCAGTACTGATTCTTAAACCCATGAATCGGTCTTTTATGATTATTTCATGCGTGAACACAACGTCACTGAACATTGTTAGTGTGCCTCTCTTTTACCAATTGCAAGGAACTTTATCACGAAATTAAAACAATAAATGTCGTTTTGGCGCTGTTAAATGTCCCACCTCAGTGCAAGCGGGTGCACGGAACGCACGCCAACTGACATGAACATGAATGAACATCAGAAGGTATGCTGAAAGAAACAGTACAACTTACTGAAATGTCTCCGTTTCATGTAATCTCTCAATCAGTGTTTCAACCACGAAAAGACGTAAATGAAACAGTTTAGTAAACAATGTCGGGTAGGCCATCCGTTATTTTACAAATTAAGCCATCCAAGCTAGTTAGTCAACTAGAAAAACTTAGCGATGTCTAATTTATTTGAATAAATCTGTGTAACAACAAACCACCGTTTAACTATTTCCACCGTTTTATATTTCAGTAGAAACATAATTATATAATTAAAACGTTTATATAAAACTGCCTTATGTGCAATATAAATGTTTGTATTTAACCTTTTGAGTGGTGATTATTATATCTAAATTAAATAGCATTTGAATTTGTGTGCATTAGTTGAGAGATTGTTTTTGGCATGAGTTCAGATATTGATTGTTTTCAATAGGCTGACTGACATGTACCTGATATCCAAACGAATCAATACTGAATCAAAATTGCAGATGAATTGAATCAAGAGCTTGCAAATTTGTGAAATCTGCATCAATATCCAGTCCTATTGCAGAGTTTCAGCCCTTGCTGTAATTTTCTATTAATTTTTTTCTTTTCTCCTGCTGGAAGTTCTGGACAGCACAGATTGAAATAATTTTGCATTCTTTATTTTCCCACAGCTTTTTGCACCATGGAAATGAGGTGCCTTTAGGAAACACCTCTGAATTCAATCACTGGCCTTTTTAAAGCAAAAGGTATAGATATCAGGGTGACTCATTTCATATCTGAAGCGGCTCATAAAATGCCTCAAAGGTATCAGTTTTTCCTTGATCTTTTGAGATCAAAAACTTGATGTACTATGAACACGCAATGTAACATTCAGAACTCAAAATTTTCACTCCAGTTCAAAAAGAGTAGGCTATTCATCAAAACAACTAATTCGTCCTTAACTTTGTGAAATGTATTCATCAGCATGTCTGTCTATATTCACATGTATGATTGGTGGAGTAAAATCAGCTCAAAATTCAGATTTTATTTCTAATATGAAGTACTTAGTTTTGCTTTAATGCACCCAAAGAGAATAATCCTATACGAAATGGGGTGATGGCATAAGAGGCTCTGTGTATTGTCAAATATGCCAAGTTCAAGTGTCCATAAAAAAGATTACAGTACAGTAAAAACTGATGACAATTTAGATTTTGTTAGAGCCGTAACCATAGTATGAAGCCCATTTTAATGCACTCTTAAAGGGAGGCGAAATGGGCTGATGGCGCAATAAGCGGATCTCAAGGGTCGAGGATCCTTAAGGTCTCTAATCATTTTAAAAGGCCAGTTCACACTGCACCGACAGACACCAACAAATGGCAACAGACACATTCATTGTTTTGTTTTTTTATCAGTATCTGTTGGATGGCGATTGTGTTCATGTTTAATATTATGCACAGTACAATGGACTGAACTGTAAAGATTGACAACTTCCTTATTAGCGTACTTTAACTTTTATTTATTGCTCTCTTTATTTCACTCTTCTAGGTTCCTTCTCACATGATGGACACACAGTTTTCGGAGTTTACACCCGATATCACACCAATCATGTTGGCTGCCCACACTAACAACTACGAGATAATCAAGCTCCTAGTACAACGAAAAGTCACCATCCCACGGCCACACCAGATCCGCTGTGACTGTGTGGAGTGTGTATCGAGCTCTGAAGTGGACAGCCTTCGGCACTCCCGTTCACGTCTAAACATCTACAAAACTCTTGCCAGCCCCTCTCTCATCGCCCTTTCCAGCGAAGATCCCATCCTCACTGCGTTCAGGCTGGGCTGGGAGCTGAAGGAGCTCAGTAAGGTGGAGAACGAGTTCCGGCAGGAGTACGAGGAGCTGTCCCAGCAGTGCAAACTTTTTGCTAAAGACTTGCTGGATCAGGCCCGTAGCTCCTGTGAGCTGGAGACCATCCTCAACCATCGGGATGACCACAGCGAGGAGCTGGACCCCCATGAGTGCAGAGACCTGGCCAAGCTCAAGCTAGCCATCAAGTACCACCAGAAAGAGGTGAGTATCCTAGACTGACAGATTTTAAGAAGAGATTGAGTATCATTTCTCCACTATCCACAGTTTGCGGGAGTGTGAATCGTGGTTAGACAGCCAATCATTTCATATGTTTTTGAAAAGTTCAAAAGCGATTCTTGCAAATTCATAATGATTTGATTCATCATAAAGTTTGATTCAATTGATGATTCGATTCTGTATTTAAAAATGTATACGATTCTTTAAATACTTCTACTAATGTGTCTGATGCAGCCTGAAAGAGATGAAAGACAATCTACTTTGGCTTGTTCATTGCGTAACCGGTCCTACTCACCCTGCTCCAAGCGGGAACCACGGTCTCCGGTATGGGAGGCGGGTGCTCTAACAAGGAGGCTAAAGACTGCAGTCAGTAGTGCATCTCTTGAGATCAGGGGAGTGAGGTTTACCTGCACAGCACCTACTGCTGACCTCCGTTACACTCACCCCCTAACCCTCACTCCCATCCGGGTCACGGCACCAAATGTGAGCTTCCCGGGTCCTTACCGCCACATCTTGTTCTTGTTCCGAGTGGGTCTCGTACCCGGGTCTCCAGCATTGGAGGCGGGCGCACTAACAAGGAGGCTAAAGACTGCAGCCACTAGCGCGCCTCATTATTGTTTTTATTTTTGTTACATCCAGAAAACAAGTTATCCTTTACAACCCTAATCATTTGGATTTGGGGCGGTGTGGTATTTCGGTTAATTATCTTGTTAGGTAACTAAAAGGTTGTAGAGGTTTGAATCCAAGGTGTCAAGGGTTTGGTGTTTGTTTGTTTTTTCCTGGTGGAAACCCCTGCTGATAGATGCTTTAACTACAATTATACTACCAAAAAGGCATCTTTCTCACAAGTATTTCATTATATTAGATGCTTTTTTTTAAAATCATCTTTGAAAGTGAAGTGTTTGGATGTTTTTATTTTTTATGATAGTCTCCAGTGCATGGATGTGTAAGTTAACCTTAAGCTTGAAAACTTTACTATTATCATCAAAAACAGGGATTGGTTTAGTCATAGTGCAAGCATGGGCTTGTGGCATTTTATAAGCAGCTTATGAAATAAATCTAAATTAAAATGCAGTGTTTTAAACAATCTTAATGTCGGTTAAGTGTGTCTACCACTAACCTTTTGTCTTGTCCTCTGGCATCAAATTAAGTTTCACTACATGATGTTGCCTTAATAAGTGTATCATATTTTGGCTGCGCATCAAATGCAGTGGGAATCATGTTAAGTCCTCCTCATGCAATCATTTTATTGATTTTGAGGAAGTCCTTGTTTTTTTTCTTCTCCTTTTTCATCAACTCTCTTGCTGATAAATTAGTAAAATATTAAAACAGGAATTAAAGACAAAAATTAAATGAATTAAAAAAAATTAAAACATGAAAAATTAAATGACTAAACCAGGACCTTAAAAAACTTTTCTTAAAGTAAATCAAAATGTTTCTTATTTCCCTAGAAATGTTATCTTGAGATGAAGGGCTTTCATAAGAACTGTTGTTTTCTATTGCTGATGGAATCATTGCAAAATGTTTTCATGAGAGGTCACAGTTCAAGTTACCACTGCATTTTGAATCATTCGTCTGTTTAATAGGAGTCCACAGCAGAAATGACTCCTTTCATAAAACATAATAACATTTCAGAGCAATGTAGGTCAGGCAGCAAGAGAAAAATATGATTTGAGAAACATTATTTATACAATTATTATGGACAGGCACATAATTTTACACCTGCATTGTGTAAAATGGAGCCATTTCTGGGTGTTTGAGGGTTTTTTTCTGCAGCGCTAAAATATAAACCTCATTTTGTGAGAACATGAAGGGTTGGGGTGGTGTGGCATAATGGACTGGGAGATGAAAGTTTGCAGGTTTAAACCTCACAAGGGTTCATTTGTGAATCATCAACACTGGGCTCTTGAGCAATTCATTCTAGGTTACTCCAAGGCAATAGATCTTGCAATAAGTGTAATGTAATTTTTAGATAAATGTTTTCCAGTGATAAAAGTAAAACTAAATGACTTCTTACTCAAAGTCTGACAGTTTGATTTAATAACTGATTTCACCTCAAATGCCCATGGGAAAAGTATTACGTAATGACATGAATGTCAAACCTCACTGGTGTTCACTCACTTAAAAACCTTTTCACCATTTATGCTGTTGCCTAACATTTGTTGTTTTTTGTCATATGTGCACTTGGCTGTTTTTTTTAGGATGATTGATAGATAGTAGTTTAAAAAAAACATGTAGTTAATATATGAGTACATGGCCAAAGTGTCTTACAATGGAGAAACGTAAACTTCGTCACAGATCCAAAGCAAAGCAAAACAAAACAAAACAAAACAAGACAAAACAAACAGCAACTTACAATAGAGGAACATAAACGCTCACAAAATTTGTACAAATTTACTAACTTTTTTGTTTTTATTTATTTGTTTGTTTTTGCATTACATTTGTATAATAATCTATGAGAGATTTAATAGCACAATACAAAGAATCCTATTATTCATTTTAATTTATTTTAGACGTTTCTTGGTAGTTTTTTTGTGAGATTCCCCCTTATTCAATTTTCACATACGTTCATATTATTATCAATCATATATGAAGTTACCACCAAGAATATGTATAAACATCTGTATAATCTTAACATCTATATAACACCATGAAACCAATTCTCATAAAAGTTTTGTTTCGCCTCTATATTTAATGTTTCTTTTTAAAGTGTGACATTCTAAATACGAAAATAACCATTTTTTTGTGTATCACAGTGCTCATGAAAAGTAAATAGACAATATATTGACAATAACTTATAAAAACGTTTTTTTTTTTTTTGCTAATGCGTAAAATGACATGATACATGCATAATACTCTGCTAACAACAGTTTAGTATTAACAGTTCTCGAAAAATGAGTCGTCAGATCTTTAGAAATATATGTTGGATGTTTTGTCTTTTATGATTAGTCCCACGACGTTCTGGAATGTTCCAGAAAGCACTAGAATATTACAGAATATTAAAGTTCCCATCCATGCAAAAACAAAATATCTTTAAAAAAAAATAAAAATAAAACATGGACAATTAGTACAAAACTTACTAAACCAGTGTTCCATAATTTATGATAGAAGTTCTCAAATTTACCTGACCTAAATATTTACTAAAAGTATTGATATGGCATGAAAATAAATAGTATAATAATAATTAGCACAACAGAATTACAGAAGAACCATAAGTGAAACTAATTTTTGTTACATCTTGTCAGAGCATTTCATGCTTAAATGTCAGGCAGTTAAAATATTATGCCTGTTACTGAATACTGTCTTTATCTGTATTTGTCATGAATTTCACTGGCTTATTAGATCATTCAACTATTATTATATTCTCACAGTTTGTAGCTCAGCCCAACTGCCAGCAGCTCCTGGCAACACTGTGGTACGATGGGTTCCCAGGTTGGAGGCGACGTCACTGGGCAGTGAAGCTTGTCACTTGCTTCATCATTGGCCTGCTCTTCCCTGTCTTCTCCCTCATATACCTTCTGGCTCCAAAGAGCACCCTGGGAACCTTCATCAAGAAACCTTTCATCAAGTTCATCTGCCACACTGCCTCCTACATGACCTTCCTCTTCCTCCTCCTCCTCGCCTCACAGCATATCGTGCAAACTGATCTGCATGTACAGGGACCTCCACCCACCATTGTGGAGTGGATGATCTTACCCTGGGTTCTAGGTAAGACTTCTTTGGGACATTTGAGTGCAATAGATAACATTCATTCAGTTTGCGCTAAAGTATTTTTATAGTATATTAAAGGATATATAATACTTTTTATTTTATTTTTTAAAGTATGTTGTACATCTTTAGCACACGCAGTATTATAATTGTACTTCTTTTGCACATATGTACCTTTTTAAACTTTTTTTTAAAAAGTCTTTTTTCATTGCTTAGAACACTTTAATGCAGAATTTTTTAAATCCCTATTTAGAAAATGATTAGGAAAAATAAAGTGGGCGGACACTGTTGTGCTGGAATCCGAAGTGTGAAAATCTAGTCTCAAATCTCCATTTAGCTCAAATAATGAAGAAACGCTGATCTGTAACATTCACTTAGCTCATTTCTCAAGCAGTAAAACTGGTGGCCTGCACAGGAAATAGATACGGCTATGGTTTTATCCCTCTCATGAAGTAAATGAATACTCATGAATTATTGATATCATAATTTATTGACCTCAAGACAAAAGCAGAGGAAATCATATCTCGAGTCCCAGTTCAGGATTGATTACACCAGGGCTCAATCATAATGGCTTGAGGTTTTCTCTCAAAGCACACACAAGTCCAGAAGTAGACACAAGTGGAGGCTTGAAACAAATGATCTGAAGTCTGGAGGACAGGTGCAATCAGCGAGAACGGAGTTTACTTTATTTCTGAGCACTAGGCAGTGGAGCAATGAAAATGTATACATGTTAGCCTAACAGCATTTGTTTGTTTTCTGTTAATTAATTTTGGGGACATGTTACAGAGGCCCTGAGGGGCAGGGTGAGACAATTTAGTTTTTAAGTATATGTTTTCCAGTATTATTATTTTTTGTCTTTTGATTTAAACAAATAAATAAATAAACAAAAAATAAAATAAACAAAAAAATATATATATAAATTAAAGGGGTCATGATGTTGCTAAAAATAACATTATTTTGTGTATTTGGTGTAATGAAATGGGTTTATGCGGTTTAAGGTTCAAAAAACACATTCTTTTCCACATACTGTACATTATTGTAAAATTGAAATCGCACCATATGACCCCTTTAAATAAAAAACAAATAAAAACTAAATCCAAAGGGCAAATGTTTATTCTTATACCGGCAGAACTATTATTTATTTTATTTTTTTGCCTTTTGATCTTAATGAAAAATAAAAATGAACAAAAAATAAAAGAAAATTAATAAATAAAAGAAAATTAAAAAATTTAAATTAAATTAAATTAAACAAACAAAAAATGAATCCAAAGGGCAAATGTTTATTCTTATACACTGGCAGAACTGGGGAAAAAATACAGAAAAAATAAAAATAACTTTAATTTAGTAACTAAAATATTTTTTGTTCATTTTGCCCTAAAGGGTGAAAGTGTAGGACCTGCACTTTTTGTACTGTTTTGCCGTTATTGTAATGTTTTGTTTTTAATATTTTCATTTTGGCCCTTGCAGGCTTCATCTGGGCAGAGATTAAAGAGATGTGGGATGGCGGTTTCACAGAGTACGTCCATGACTGGTGGAACCTGATGGATTTTGCAATGAACTCTCTCTACCTGGCTACTATATCTCTTAAAATGGTGGCCTACTCTAAGGTTTATACCAGCATTTTAATGCAAGCTACAGTATTACAGAAACTATTACAGTAAATAATTTCAGCTTGTAGTAGGAACTAGAACTGTCTCCATTTATCTCTCATATCTTCTCTCTCCATCAGTACAACAGCTCTCGTCCTCGTGTGGAGTGGGAGATGTGGCACCCTACGCTCATCGCCGAGGCTCTATTCGCCATCGCCAACATCTTCAGCTCGCTGCGTCTCATCTCTCTGTTCACCGCCAACTCTCACTTGGGCCCACTGCAGATCTCTCTCGGCCGCATGCTGCTGGACATCCTCAAGTTCCTTTTCATCTACTGTCTGGTGCTGCTGGCTTTCGCCAACGGCCTCAACCAGCTCTACTTCTACTATGAGACGAAGGCGTCCGAAGAGCCCAACCACTGCAAAGGGATCCGTTGTGAGAAGCAGAACAATGCCTTCTCTACGTGAGTGAAACCCATTGTAAAGCTCTTTAGTCGAATGTCAAGACTAAAAAGAAGCATACTTTAGCATACTTTTAAAGAAGCTATATGTAGAATTCATAAAGTTTTGTTATTAGCGACAACGGTGGCCTTTAAGTGAACTGCAGCCAGCAACTTATTTGCTCCTTTGCAGCGATATACGCTGTTGACACTGCTGAGAGCGATGACTATGTAAAGATGAATGTGTAAATATGTGACCCTGGACCACAAAACCAGTCATAAGTCACACGGGTGACTTTTTCACATAAAGCTTTGTTATTAGCAACAACGGTGGCCGTTAAGTGAACTGCAGCCAGCAACTTATTTGCTCCTTTGCAGCGATTTGTGTCTGCTTTACAATGAAACACAAGCTTATTGCGACCGATTCACTGACATAACACATTCATTGCGACCCATTTAATGGATGCATCATTTTGCATCAAGTTAGAACATCTTGAACAGCAACAAACAATAACAATACAGCGAAATAATCAACTGACTTTGACCATCTAGCCCACTATTTTTTTTTTACTCCCCTTTAGAACAACCAAATCAAGCCCAGATTTTTGTGTGTGTTTAGATAGATTATTTAGGAAAAGTCACAGAATCTCATTCCACTGAGATGAAGGGAACACTTCTTAAAAACTAAGGAAAATTCAAATGGGGTCAGCTGGACCCCAAGGAGACATTAAAGGTAGGGTATGTAATTTTTCAAAAACACTTTAGAAAACTGATTCGGGCCGAATAGCAAAACAAACTTGTAGCCAATCAGCAATAAGGGGCGTGTCTACTCGTGATGTGGAGGAGAGAGCTTTCAGTGCATGGGACGGACATTAGCCGAGCTGAGCGACAGAAAGATAGAGATGGCGGATAAAAAAACAAAAGAGGAAAACGTCTGCGGAACGATAAGGCAAGAAGTAGGACCCGTGTAAATATCGGATCAGCTTTCCAGCGCTGGAGAGAACTCAAGGAGCGGAGGCCTGCGATCGGACGCCGAGGTTGCTTTGTTTCTTCTCAATAGGTGAGTAACACCGTGTCTACAACAGCTAAAGTCTGCCTACACTGGACGCGATCAAACGACCGTTGAAAACCATTTGAAATTTGTGTCAGCACGTCATAAATAGAACCCCTCAGCAGTTTTCTGTCTGGGATTTGTTGCGCCGCGCCACTCACGTCCGATGTAGACACGGTGTAACATTGGTTTTGCTTTGTTTCACAGAACTAATCGTTGCCTGGGTTGCGTACGTATATGTGGGGCGGAGCTATCAAAATAGGGGCAAGACCCTTTTGGGGTAGGGGCGTGTTTGTTTTGGTGATTTCAAATATCAACATTGGCTACCAGAAATCGCTTACCCTGCCTTTAAGAGTTAAGTAAAGATAATGTTTTCATGAAGATATTTTGTAAATATATCAAAACGTAATTTTTGATTAGTAATATGCATTGCTAAGAACTTCATTTGGACAACTTTAAAGGCGATTTTCTCAGTATTTAGATTTTTTAGCACTCTCAGATTCCAGATTTTCAAATAGTTGTATCTCGGCCAAAAATGGTCCTATCCTAACAAACCAAAGGCTACATCAATGGAAAGCTTATTTATTTAGCTTTCAGATGACATATAAATCTCAATTTCAAAAAATGTACCCTTATGACTGATTTTGTGGCCCAGTGTCACATATGTGCTGCATGCTTTCCTCTCAATAACAAAATAAACACAAAAAAACGACAGCAGTGAGAAAACAGCAGTTAAAGCATCTGATCACAGCAATGTGGATATGTTTACATCAGCTCTGCAATTCACCACCATGATGTTGACAGATGAGGTATTTACAATTACATTGTTATTAGATTATATATATTAGATTACAATAGCTTGATTATAAAGTGTATTTGAGACTATAGACTATGTAGATTTGGCTCTGTGAGACTATAGTACAGAGACTACTGTATATTCCATATACAGTTTTAAGCTTGAAGTACACTACAAGTGCACCTTCAATACAATAAGTGTACTTAATTTCCATACATTGAAAAAAGATGGTGACCAGTGGCTGTCACGATACAAAATTGATGGTAAAAAATAACAAAATTAGCCTGGCCATTGTTTTTTTCAGAGGAATGTCTAATTAAAGCAGTCCAACTTGAGAACTAAATTCCAAGTTTTCTGAAGCCAAGATAAATTTGTTTCTAGACGGAATGGGGCTCGCTAAAAACAGTGTTAACTACATTAAAGTAGTTGTCTTAGCTGGTTTAAGCTGATCTAGTTGATATCTGAGCCTGACCTGAACCTGAGGGTTGGTTGGACTGGTCTGTTGACTGGTTTTAGAAAGCTGTTGGTCACTTTTTAGCTAGTCAGTCTGGGAGGTCTGGCTAAACTAGCTGAGCACCAGCAGAATTAGGCTCAGAGACCAGCTTATACCAGCCAAGACCAGCAAATCAGCTTAGCTTTTTTGGCTTTAACATCCTTTTTGTTTTCCTAGAGTCAGACGTAAAAAAACGTCCTGTGTGTTGAGGACATCAGACATTAGATGATAATGACAGCTCAACAGTTGAGCTCCCTGCTTGGCTTTGCAGTAACAGAGGTCTTATAGCTTTGCTAATAATCAGAATAAATGAACTGTGATGCACATATTACAAAACCCACACAGACACTTCAGTCAACTTGATCAATGAATATAATGTGGCCAAGATGCCACACGCAGCTTAATGCTGACCTCCTGCAGAGGTCAAAATGAGAAAGAAATGAGAACGGAAACAAGAGTGGAAATGGTTATGATCTTCCTGAATTTTCACATCATAGCATGAGCCTTGCAGAATCATTTGATCTCAGAGGACGAAGACAAAATTATAGAGCAGCGCGTCATCCATCAACTGTTGTGTGTAATGACGAGAATCTGTTGCTCAAGGCTGTGCAGTAATAATGTGTTCAGAAATGGGAAGAGATTTCAATGATACCAATATATTTTAAAACTACTCCTGAGAAGGCAAATATTTGGTTTGATTCTAAGTAAAAACAGTCAGGAAAAGCATCCTCCACTTTTTCTTTCCCATTTCAGTGTATAATAGGAGGTTGAATTTTAATTGAATTGGCCACTCCCTATATGAAATTGGCATCCATCCATCCATCCATCCATCTATCTATCTATCCTGTCTGTCTGTCTGTCTACCATTCTATCTTTCCATACATCCTTCCATCCATTTTAAAAGTTTTTTTTAACTTTCCTTTAAAACATTCAAACAAGGGTTTGTTAAGTTTGTCTTGAGAAACTTTGCATTTGTAGTTAAAGTTAGTTATAATAATTATTTATATGTTCTTTCTTAAAGGGATACTTCATTCAAAAATGAAAATGCTGTCATTAATTACTCACCCTCCTGTCGGTCCAAACCCGTAAGACCTTCGTTCATCTTCGGAACACAAATTAAGATATTTTTGATGAAATCTGAGAGCTTTCTGACCCTGCATAGACAGCAAGGGAACTACCACGGTCAAGGCCCAGAAAGACTCTCAGATTCCAGATTTTCAAATAGTTGTATCTCGGCCAAAAATGGTCCTATCCTAACAAACCAAAGGCTACATCAATGGAAAGCTTATTTATTTAGCTTTCAGATGACATATAAATCTCAATTTCAAAAAATGTACCCTTATGACTGATTTTGTGGCCCAGTGTCACATATGTGCTGCATGCTTTCCTCTCAATAACAAAATAAACACAAAAAAACGACAGCGGTGAGAAAGCAGCAGTTTAAAACAGCAAGGGAACTACCACGGTCAAGGCCCAGAAAGGTAGTAAGGTCATCATTAAAATAGTCCATGCCTTCAAACTTTAAGCTGCGAGAATACTTTTTGTGTGCAAAGAAAACAAAAATAACGACTTTATTCAACAATTTCTTTTCTTCCATGTCAGTCTCCGCTGCGTATTCACGAGAGTATCACGACACATGCGTGTGGTGCTGCTGATGCAGAGTAATTAATGACAGAATTTTCCTTTTTGGGTGAACTATCCCTTTAATTGTACTGTCTTAAAGGGTTAGTTCAACCAAAAATGAAAATTAGGCTGTGTTTTACTCACCCTCAAGTCATCCTAGGTGTATATGACTTTCTTCTTTCAGACGAATCCAGTCGGAGA
>NW_015551045.1:5290403-5295995 GCF_001515605.1 Sinocyclocheilus anshuiensis
AAACGTAATAATCACTTTAATGTAGCTTGCGCCAGCAGTTGTACACAAAAGCAGCACCGGGCGGATGACGTATGAGGTCAGTGCTGCGCATGCGCCGGTGAGTCTCTGAAAACCAACGTTTGTTTACAGGATCAAAGAAAGCAAAGTTTCCTTACTTTAGCAAAGGAAAACCAGTCTCCTCTTGGCTTATATCGAAATCCTCTGACATTCTTCTTTACAAATCCTCGTTTTGTACTTCTAATTAGTGACCGTTGTTTTGTTTTGATCGCTCCGCTGCGTTTCCGTGTTCGTCACTTCTAAGCGGCGCATGCGCAAAGCCGACCTCATACGTCATCCGCCCGGAGCTGCTTCCGTGTACAACAGTGAGCGCAAGCTAGATTAAAGTGATTATTACGTTTTGAATATGGATATTTTTCTTACAAAAACGCATCAATTCGCTACAGGAGGCCTTTGTTATGTTTGTCTCTGCTAATTAAAATGGGATAGTAAATTAGTAAAAAGTTGATGCTTTCAGTTTGTGTGTTTCCTTCTTGGCTATATTTGATAAAAACAGTATGTCATTGCTGATAATAGTGCAGGCTTAACCCCACTCAAATTCAGTGCCCAATTCAATTCTAACTTTCCCTTATTATACACAATATGTGTGTTTGGGAGAAACTCGACATATGACAATTCTTGCTTTGCCTCTTTCTTTATTTCCCTCTCTCTCTTTGACTTCTCAGACTGTTTGAAACTCTTCAGTCTCTCTTCTGGTCTGTGTTTGGGCTGCTGAATCTGTATGTTACCAATGTGAAGGCTCGTCATGAGTTTACAGAGTTTGTGGGGGCCACCATGTTCGGGACTTACAATGTCATCTCACTGGTGGTGCTGCTGAACATGCTCATCGCTATGATGAACAACTCTTACCAACTCATTGCTGTAAGTGCCATCTGATACTGATGATTTTTTAATATATATATATATATATATATATATATATGGTGTAAGGTTTACATTACTTTGACCTGAATCATTTGGTATTGAAAGTAAGTTTGAGAGTGGTAGAGCAAATAAGGGCCAGATTTACTAACGGTTTGCACCAGCTCAAACCCTCTTTTGGCGTTAAAAAGCTACTGTCAGGATTTACTAAAGACATGCAGTGAAAAATTAGCCATGAAAAGGCATGGCCACAGTCATTTTCACAGCTGACCTTATTGCAAATGCATTTGTAGGAGGTTCCATTTTAGACACAAAATTTATGGGGAGTATTTTAATGAATCACGCAGCAAGATTTACTAATGTTTGCACTAGTCAATTTACTGGTATTTTTTGCCATTATTTACTGCCCAAAAAAGATACATCTTAAACTAGATGCTAATTTGGGCTGCTCTTGGTAGATTGCGTTGGTTATTATGGAAATGCACTTTTATGGGATTGCGCTCTCACACTTATTTGCCCCGTTTAGTAAATCTGACCCTTAATGTCTAAAATCAGTTGTAATCATGTGGCCAAAAAAGGGCCAAATTCACTCAAATTTAAATTTGCTAAACATTTTTCAGTGTAAATTGCAATGACCCGATCTGCTTTAACCAGAGGCTAAATGATTTGCTGTTTTAGCTGGATTAATCTGGTCTTAATCTGGTCTCCTAGCCTTGCCAAGATGGTATTTAGCAAGTTTAGTTGGGTGACCAGTCGAAAAGTGGCTAAAAGACAGTCTGACCAGGCTAGGTGACTAAATAAAACTTTTAAAAATGAGGAACATAATGTGCATTATTGATTGAAGACTAACTGCCATTTGTATTGTATTTGTGCAATTAGCACTTGTTCCATCTGGGTCAATGGAAAATAAGAGTGTCCTTGACCAAAATCTATACTTAAAAACACATGTGCCAAGCTTTAGTACTCTTAGTACTCTTTGAATTAATGTGGATATGGCTTTGAAAAACTTGAGCATTTTCCAAATGACTAAAAATGTCATTTGGTGTAACCATCAAATAAAACGTACAGAAAAGCGTTTAAATATATTTCTCATATTTTCATTGTTTATTTATCTTTTTAAATCAGTTTTGGAAAGTTGCACCACATGACATTTTTAATCCTGTACATATGTCTTGGTATAAAAAGGTCAAATTATTTGATATTAAGAATCTTGCTGACCTCTGACCATCATGAGGGTCTTTAGGGGCCCAGTCTATGATATAAAGGCCTGATGTATGTTTCTACATATTTTATCAACATGACTTCACCTCAAAATGTTTAATATCCTTAAATTACATAGTGGTTTTGTGTATGTATTCTGAACATTAAAGCCATTAGTGTCTTACAAACAAACCATCATATTTCTTCAGTTTTGTTACAGTCAGATGGGCTCTTATCTATGCATTTTTCAGGACATTAGTTTTGGGCTTATATAAGCTACATTTAGAGGCATTTTCACCCCTGCATGTGTCTCACAATGGGAACCGTTATTCAAGTAAACACAATTCTGAGTAAACGCACATCATCCAATCACAAGAGGATTTTTGCAGCAACAAAAGCCAGTCTGGGACACTGTCCCAATTGGCAGTTTCAGCACTCTCCTCCGTCCAACTGGCTGTCTGTTTCTCTGTTGTAGGATCACGCAGACATCGAGTGGAAATTTGCTCGTACCAAGCTGTGGATGAGCTACTTTGATGAAGGAGGGACATTACCACCACCCTTCAACATCATACCTAGTCCGAAGTCTGTGTGGTACCTGTGTGTGTGGCTGCACTGCCGTCTGTGTGGACATGGAGAGCCTAGACATGAGGAGGAGTGTAAACACGAAAACCTCAAAGAGTTCACGGTAATGCACTGTGCGCTTTCATTGTGCATGCAGCGTGGGTGGCACATTATAGCTTTCACTCAATAAATCTAACACAGTCCTTGACAATGCAAAAAAAACCAGCATAATTGTCATTAGAAAACACTAGAATTAGGGAAGGCAAGCTACTCATCATTATTACTCATACTTTAAGTCTGTATTCCGAGTATTATATTGTGCACATTATTTATATTTCAAAGCATGCGGTTTATTGAGGAAAGTTTTGCTAATCTTTTTCTAAAAAATCCGATTTTCGCCAGTGGATGATTAAATGGGCAAAAACAAAAAAGGGACAAGGGACCAAGCCATATCTACAAACCTTGAATATACTGTAGCTATTTCAACTTCAGCCAGTAAGCAACCATTCAGAACACCATTGCAACCACCCTGGAGTTCCTTTAAGGCAAGTCAGTTCACATGGCAGCCATATTCATAATGCTCTTGGGTGGCTATTTCTACTCATGCAAGAGGAGATATATTATAGTGAAAGAAGACCAAAATCTACACAAGTTTTTCCCAGAATTACAAACATTAACTAAAACATATTTCAAATCAGAAATATAATCTATTTCAAAACAACTAATTCATCATAATTAGTGCTTGTTTGGCCCATATCACTCAAAAAAAAAAAAAGAATAAAAATAAATAAATCATGTACATGCTAATTCTAGACTATACAAACAGTTAATTAAAACTAAAACCATAAACATGTTTGCTTCTAAAAATAAACATTAAGTACAATATAAAATGAGTTTATAGTGCTTTACAAAAAAAATCAAAAATCAAAGTGTGACCTCTTAGAATGGCCTACTAACGTCTAACAACCAAAAAAAAAAAAAAACTAATACAAAAAAATATTAATTTAGCATATTTTAATAATAATAATAATATTAAGAATGCAAATAAACCTTCATAAATCCTAAACTGTCTTTGAAATGATTTTAAGGATGTCCTGCCATTAAATAATGTTTGAATTGAACCTGCCAGTGCTTGTCTATTTGGCGTCCAGCCTTAAGTTGTCCTAGGCCAATGTTGGTTGCTAGGCAACCCCGCTTCAAACATACCACTCCCGAGACATCTTTCGATCAGTTGAACTTCTCTGCTCTGTGAGGTGGGCTCTACTGTTTCTACAAGAAACGCTCACTCACGTTCTCCCACACACAGCACATGGAGCGCACAGTTTTGGGTTTATATTGTAAGGCTGCTATCATTTATTTTTGAATTTGTAGCTGGCGTTTCAGTGAATAGGCATGTCAAATGCTTTCAGAGGGTTTCAGGTCATTTCAAAGAACAGTTTGTGTGAAAATCAAACATCTGTCATCATTTACTCAACCTCATGCTGTTTCAAACCTGTATGACTTTCTTCCATGCATTGGGCTCTACTGTTTCTACAAGCGCGCTCACTCACGTTCTCCCACACACAGCACATGGAGTGCACAGTTTTGGGTTTATATTGTAAGGCTGCTATCATTTATTTTTGAATTTGTAGCTGGCGTTTCAGTGAAGAATAGGCATGTCAAATGCTTTCAGAGGGTTTCAGGTCATTTCAAAGAACAGTTTGTGTGAAAATCAAACATCTGTCATCATTTACTCAACCTCATGCTGTTTCAAACCTGTATGACTTTCTTCCATGCATGGAATACAAAGCCAGTAGATTTTGCTGGTCGCTCTTTTTTAGTTTCAATGAATGGGGACTGAAGCTGGCAAGCCTTTTAAAAGTACAAATTTACATTATATGGTTTCAGAAGACTTTCAGAAGTCACATGGACCTCTTTTATGGTACCCCTTTTAAAGCTTCAAAGCTCTATATACTTTTCATTGTCATTACACGCACACAAAAAAATGAACTTCTAACACTATATTTTGTGTTCCACGGAAGTCAGTCATGCAGGATTGGAACAATATGAAGGTGTAGAAATGACAACAGTTTTCATTTTTAGGTTATCTATTTAGGGATGTTATCGTAAAACTAACACCATTAAAAAGTCTTTAAAAATAAATGCAAACAAAAATATTTAAAAAAATATATATTTTATTTTAGCTTGTGACTTATGCTGCGTTCAAGTCCTCCTGGGATGTTCGTACTTACGAGCTGACAAGTCGTAATTACGACATCAGGTGTGTTCAAGTCAGTTTAGTCGGCACAAGATGGCGGTGTACCTTCTTTTAATAAATTACAAGAAAATACAACAGGGTCTGTTAAAGGGATAGTTCATCCAAAAATGAAAATTTGATGTTTATCTGCTTACCCCCAGGGCATCCAAGATGTAGGTGACTTTGTTTCTTCAGTAGAACACATATGATGATTTTTAAGTCCAACCGTTGAAGTCTATCAGTCGTATAATGCATGGCAATGGTAACAAAATCTATGAGAGTAAAAAAAACATGCACAGACAAATCCAAATTAAACCCTGCGGCTCGTGACGACACATTGATGTCCTAAGACATGAAACGATCGGTTTGTGCCAGAAACCGAACAGTATTTATATCATTTTTTACCTCTAATACACCACTATGTCCAACTGTCTTTGGGTACGCGCAGGCATCCAGTGCGTGAGGTGTGTACGCGCTCTGGCGTAGTTTACGCAAGTGCCAGAAGTGATCTCTCGTGCATATACCTCACTCATTGTTTACACAGTGCACAGTCATTGTAGGTACGACGGCTAATCAAAATGGTACTTACTTGCGCTTATCCGGATTGTTCAAACCGACTTAAAACTAAAAGATTACGTTCTCTCGCGCGAACTCATTCGGGAGTGGTGACTTTCCAC
>NW_015551045.1:5296726-5306374 GCF_001515605.1 Sinocyclocheilus anshuiensis
AGAGGTAAAAAATTATATAAATACTGTTCGGTTTCTGGCACAAAACAATCCGATTGTTTTTCAGATAAACAAGTATGTTAACTTAGCATGTCTCTTAAATATCTGCAAACATATTATGGTATTTTTATGCTTTAGTAGAGTCAAAAACTTACATACAGCACCTTTAACTTGAAGTACTAAAATGATTAAAACAAACTAATAAATTAACAAAAACCATATATAGACATTTAAAAGACAATGAAAATATATGAAAAAGTGAAAATATAAAATATGAAAAATAAATTCAAAATATTAATAAAAACTATATTAGTATATCAACAATACTAAAATAACAGTAACTGATATGATCCAAAGGTGAATAGTTTGAACTAAGTATTACATAATGCCGCATATTTATTGTTGAAATTTGCTATTGTTGTCTGTTTCAGGAAAGGCATGCCGATAACCTTATTCAGAACCAGCACTACCAGGTAATGACATTTGGCCCTATCCATCACACTTTGGCATCAGTGTCATTAATCCGTTTCCCAGCATGCTGTTGGATCAGAACCTTGCTGTTAATATGTTAACAATTCCAACGGTTTATTTAGATGAGAAAACAAACATTAGCCTATTGGCATCATGCATATTAATGAGTTATTAGAGCATTGCACATTGTATAATTTGCATGTCTTTTTGTCAATGATAGTTCTAGGTGCTTACAAAGAGAAAAATCATGTAGAAGGGATTTTAAATCGGTTTAAAATAAATAGTGCATGATCACACTGAAAATAAATATTATGTTGTGTTGTTAATCAGTGCATATTCATTACTTGCTCTAATTGCATTACACCCTGTCCTGCTTTGAACTTCATAACCACTGAATCCCTGCTGATTGCTAATGCATTAATACATAGCCATCCAGACTCCAGCAACCTCTGGTGCAGGCCGCGACACTGTAATGAACATCCATAACGAAACAACACAGCTGCCAACTAAACAATGTAACGTATGTGAACGCAGGGAGGAACTTAAAGCAGTAATCACACTTCTCTCGTTTGTATGCTGCTATTTTTTGTCTGTGGAACACAGACATTTGAGGAATTGTACATAGTTATGCACTATGTAATGGTAATTCATAGTGAAAAGGTTGTCAAAACACCATAAATGATGACAATGCAACATTATCAGAGAATGACAACTCAGGGTACATTTACACAACAATCATTGTACTAAAAATTTAAAAGATTTTCCTTTTGCGCTTTTGAAAAGTTGTCAAACTTGACAACAACATAGTCAAAATGACCCATATTCACAAAGGAACTAAGAAAACTGCTAAAAACACTGCATTATGCATGCCAGGCCAGTAGATGGCGATGTCACTTTGTAAAGAAACACTACACACCTGCGGACGTTTTTCTAGCTTATATGGAGTTGATAGCATATCGTTTTCAAAAACTTGCACTTTGAAACCCGTTTTCAAAAGCTTGCGTTTTCAGGCCCCCAAGTGCTATTGTCGTGTAAATGAACGGCCAAAACTAATTAAAATATTTCCATTTTTAGTTGAAAGCAGTGTTGCATAAAACCCCCCTTAAATTTCAAATCTACTGTATGGATTCACAAGATATAGCAGAATATATGTCATATGACGTTTTTTGATACATTGTTGTTTTTTTTTAGGTTGACAGCTTTGCTTGTGTTGTTGTATGGCAAGAGATGTGTGATGATTGTTCGAAATCTCGTATGTTGTGTTTAAACAGATTTGTCATTTTTGGGTGAACTATTCTATTAAGCAGGGTCTTTCGTGAGTGTGAGGTTGTATATAATTGCTACAGACAAATGTTTCTCCCCAACAATCAAGAGCTGCAGTAGCGGATATTGCAGTAGCTGTTATTTTGTTGTTGTGCGTAAGCGTGTTTAGAGAGCCACTGCTGGCTCATTCTTTATTGGATATGCAAATAAATGCTAATGAATGCACATCCAGATTTTCACCTCCAGCTAATACATATGTCATGAATATGCCCAAAACTGATTTTCGCCGCTTAATAAACTGGAAAATATGCACATGCCAATCACATTCAGAGCCCATCACCCTATCTTACCCCATCCGAGAATAAATCTTCACCTCCTTTGGGGATGTGGAAAGTTCTTGTGATTCATACTGAAGAGGAAAACAGGGTTATTTGTAGATCAGAATGTAATATGTCAAGAAAAATGTATTGAAGTCCATCCTGTTTGTGGCTGTTTTTAGGAGGTGATCAGAAACTTGGTAAAGCGATATGTTGCAGCCATGATCCGCAGCGCCAAAACAGATGAAGGGCTGACAGAGGAGAACTTCAAGGTATGAAGATTTTTTTTGGTCATCTTATTCTCTATATAGGCACTTATAGAGGCCTCGATCTCATTTGTATTCTTAAAGTGTAAATTTTTATAACGTAGTAGTCAGTTATGCAGGTTTGACTGTTACATGTGCTAGAAACACACTTTAGAAATTAATACTAATGAAATCAATAACATTGAATAGATACACAATATGAACCATTTACATATTTATAGAATAAATGAACTTTGAATTAGAGCTGCAAATTATTTTAATTTATAATTATTTACGGCCTAATAAGCCAAATTGCTATAAAAGACTACAGTGTTTAGTAAATATTTACCGTCATTATTGTTATTGTTAATTATTAATATTAAATGAATAGTTCATTAGCCTAACTGTACACTGTTTAAAGTGCAATACAGCAACTTCTATAAATATAAAGTTTGGTTGATGTGCCATCACAGACGTGGGTTCAAACACGGCTCATCCAATCAAATTTCAGAGTGGGAAACTTTATCTTATAAAATCCATTTTGCTTGCTATGAAATTCATAGCCTAAATAGCTATTTCCTTTTAGGACATTTCAGTGCAAAGTGAACTCTTAACCACCTAACTAGGCACAATATGACAAAACGACATTTTATTGGTTGCTTGGTTTCTATATTGTGATGCCATCATCTCCTTATATTAAACCTCAGACATTTGGGGAGAGACTGATTATGGAAGATGATAAAATCCAGATAAGACTCATTCCTAAAGTCCGCAAGCAAAACCATAAGAACCAGAAGGCATGAAGATAATGGCTGCATTTACACTTGGCATTAACATGCGACCTGTATCCGGATGTTGTCCACATACACATCGAAAAGACAAGTGTAAACACGCTTCTGATCAGAATGTTATCCGATCAGCGTGTACTGGTCCAGAGGTAGTCGAGGACGTATTGTGATCAGATCTCAGTGTAATGTAAACGCAAGTCACAAAATTCGCAGGTCAACATCACGCAAATCTCCGCCCCCTCTCTCCCGATCTGTCGGAAGAACAGAGCGCTAGTGAGACTCATACATTTATTTTGATTTGTAAAATGTCCCGCGACTGAAAATAGATTTCAAAAGAAAACCCACCACTTCAGGTCGACTTTGCACCGGGGCCATCCTCTGCAGACTTATTTAATTGCCAAGTGTAAACGCGCCGTGTCCTGATTGACTGATGACCCGATCTGCTTGATCAGATCACAGTGATCGCATATTAATGCCAAGTGTAAACGCAGCCAATGTCATAACGTTAGAATATTTCCTGTAATTAGGTGGTGCAGTTTACGCTCCGGTAATTGCATATCGTTTCTCTGCATTCAGGAACTTAAGCAGGATATCTCCAGCTTCCGCTATGAGGTTCTTGACCTGCTGGGCAACCGTAAACCACCGCGACGCACATATTCTTCTAGTAGCGAGGCCACTCAGCAGGACGAAACAGCTGAGCCAGAGGAAGAAGAGGACGAGGAGGGCGATGGGCTCGGAGGACCCAGATGTGGGGATGGGGGAGAGTCATCTAGATCCAAAGCATCTATGTCCTTCTCCCAGTGTTACAGGAGAAACCGAGAGTCCCAGTTCAGCGTATCGGCTCTCTTCAAATCCATGTCGGGACCGGCCAGAGAAAGACCGGAAAGCAATGGCTTGAGGAACAACATATCCCACTCGTCTGCATTTGTGCGGACCAGCAGCCGTCTGCAGTGCCTTTCTCGCTCCAAGAAAAACTCTTTGCAACGTTTGGGAATGCTAATGTCTCGTATGAACGGACACGTCCCGGACCAACATGTGGAGACCCCGGGAGATCAGCAGTCTGCATACAGCATCTCAGACCAAGTACCACAAACGTCTTGGCATGGTCCGCCGATGCTGTCGAAGGTAACTCGGAGCGAGATGCACCTGCACACGCTGGGACTAGGGCCGCCTGAGACTCAACAGAATCCAATGCAGGCCACATCTCAACAGGCAAACGGCAGGGACAGTCTCGTCCTCCGGCCGCCCAGCCACTCGCTGCCCCCGCTGCACTGTGCTTCCAGCCTGACTGCCTCCAGCGCTCAGCTCTTGGCCTCCAGTGATGATCTGTGCCATGGCTGGGTGGGACCTTGTGACATTTTGGGCTCCTCCAGCTGGGAACAAGAGGAGTCGGTTACGACACAGCTGTAGAGGCGAAGTCAGCTCATTAAAGTAATGTTTCACAGCTTCAGCCAGGGATCTCCAACCCTGCTCCTGGAGAGCTACTGTCCTATCGATTTCAGCTCCAACCCCAATCAAACACACCTGAACCAGCTAATCAAGGTGTTCGGGGTTAATTGGTAATTATTGGCAGGTGTGTTGGAACTGACGTTTGGTTGACGTTTTGGCTGAATGTGACTGGTTCAAAGCTTCAACAACAGTCAAGGGCCTGTGACACTCATACTTTAGCATCTTTATGCTTTGCACACATCAGGCCTTATTCACAAAACACGAGCAGAACGAATTGTGTAAAAACATTCGTAAAACATTAATGCAAAAGTGTCAGTGTGACCATTTACATATCGACTATCCTAACAATTAGGAAAATTTGTTCCACTTGTGTTTCTTGATTGAGGCCACTGGGAATTTATATTCAAAAGTGAGGTATGTAATTTCTGTGTAGGAAAAAATATATTTTACAATAATGCCTAACACTCCCCTTTCTGCCATCGGTTGGATACTACAAAGTAAAGTGAAATTGTGGGCTGCATCTGAAATCACATACTTTCCTACTATATAGTAGACCAAAAAAAAAAAAACTGTATGTGAAAAGACATTCACATATAGTAGTGTGTCCAACTTCACAGAATTCATAAAACAGTACGCAAAAGGTTCAGAAGTATGCATCCAGTGGACACTTTACTATCCCATGAGGCCTCGGGAGAGGATTTGTGAATAGGAAAATAGCAGAATATAGCAGTGAAGCAACGCAACTGATGCTGGTAGGTTGCATGAATATGTCCGGATTACATTCATACTACACACTTTCATACTATATAGAAAAGTGGTTCCCAACCTCGGGGTCACTGAAGATTTGCAAGGTGTCACCGAGCTCATTCCAGTTTGAGGGTTACAAATAGAAATGGTTGCAGTTTGAACAAACCACAATAAAATTTTAGACGTGTAATATTACGGTTTAATATTTTAATTATCATTAAAACCATGTTTGATTAACTTACTGCGATTTGGAAAAAACTCACTGGAAACGCTGTCCAACAGTAAGCAAAGTTAGTTACAGTCTCATGCAGACATAACATAAATGAATTGTATGAATGCCTCTTTGAGGGGAACCAACTTTCCATGGCCTTTTCTTTTCATCTGCCTTTTCCTTTTCATTGCAGGACTTAATTTGCTTTTCATTGCAGGAGCGCCACCTGCTGTCAGACAGTGGATTTGCATTTTCATTCAGCCCATCTGCTGTCTTTGTTCAAGCCCATGCAAAAATCAGACTGAATTTTGATGCACTGTTGTAAAGTTTAACCGGTTGATGGAAAATAAGCTAATGTGCATTCTAAAAATCTAAATTTGGATAAGGTATCTACAAATATTAACAGAGCAGATAAAATACTACAAATAGAAATGGTTTTGTTTCATATATCCATCATTTTGATTCATAACCCCTTTTCTTAAAAACGGTTTAAAGTCTGAAATGAGAGCATTTTTAATTTAATTGACTTTGGACAGAGCCATGATCTATGCATAGGTGTAGTATAAATACATACTACATTTACCATGTTGGCATTAACGTGACCAAACAGAATCATCAGTCGTGTCACTTCCCCAAAATTTACGAATTCTCTCACCTGGCCTTATGGGTTAGTAAAATGTCCATCTCTGCACACTTCAAAGCACTGGCAGAAGTAGTAGGTCATCCAGGTAATTTTCACGTTTTATGAATATTGCGAATTCGGACATTATGCTGATTTGACTTACTACCTTTCGCATACTATTAGCAAGAAGTAGGCATGTTCCGATACAGGGACTGCATTACACTCTTCAGGAAATCAGCTTATGAATGTCGTAAGCTGCATTTTCATTGCACAGAACATTTGATTACGACTTTCGGAATTCGCCCCCTAGTGGCAATAGTAATGAATATGTAATGAGCATGGGCTATGTTTCCACCTATGTTTGTATATGTATATATATATATATATATATGCAAAATTATCATGTCAGCATATTACAACCATCAAAAATCCCAAAGAAAGCAAAACTTTATACAACTGAGCTCTTTAAAATATTCTATGCGAGTTGCTTGGATGCACCCTTAAGTATGTGTACTTGCAATATGTATTTCAAGTATTTGTTATATGGGAAGGTGTTCAGATGCACCCTTAACAAATGTAGCAACCTTCTTGCACAACTCCATCCAATGTAAAAACCTTTGTTTTTTTTGCCAGGCTATAAGTTCATGTTTTATACAAATGCATTTACTTTTAAATTACTTACCATCTGCACCGCATGCTAAGTTCTGGTGCTGTAACGTCCTTCATTGTCAATGCTAGTGCAATATTTTTGAAAACAAGCTTAAACTGGAGACTTGAACACGTGTGTACTATAGAAAGTCCTTTTTAGAGCTCAGAAAGTGGAAGTAGAACCAATATATGAAATATGTCTGATACGATGTAAATTATTTACAGATACTGAAGTGATATTATTGCATCAGAAGATACAGATAACAATGTGGACCTAAAGATATATGCATCTTTGTAATACACTTGTGTCTACACTTAACAGTTTATAAAGGGCACCAAATGGTATCAAATGAAGCTTAAAAATATGCTACAAAAATATGCATATGTGTGACTGGTAATATCTTTTCAATTGTTTTTCACAGATGTTTTATAGCAAATGGTGTTAAATAGTGAATTGGCTCCTAAAAACAGTGCATGATCTAATATTTAGAGTTTGCTCAATAACGGGAGCTTAGTAGAGTTAGTTTCTCTCATGACTGGTCTCTAGACACTGAACCAGTCACAAATAATATATCAGATCCATTTGTGCATTAGTAACCTCTCATTTGTGTTGCTTCATTATGGTTTTAATTTAAGCTGCAAGCCATCTACGGTTCTAAATGTCTTTTTTGTAAAATTTATTTTCTAACAAATTATTTTTCTATTCTTTTTTGACATAAGGGGTACGTTTTTGTTACACTTCATGTATAATTTATACCTTGATTTCAAATAGAAGCTTCAGTGGTTTTCTATTTCATTTTTTGTTTTGTGGTCACATGAACTAAATAAATCATATCTGGGTTAACGTCGCTAATGATTGAAACTGCACTTTTCGCTGCTCTTAAAAGTCAACATGATATAGACCCTGCCTACATTTTTCTGGTGTTACTGTGCATGTTATTGGAAAAAAAAATAATAATGTAATCTTTCTTTGAAATGTAATACCTTGCTCTGCCTCTTAAAGACTTTACTTTTCAGACGATGTCACAAAGGCCACACAAGCTTTTGGTTAACATTAAGGCATTTGTTTAGGCAACTATTGTAGAAAAAAAATTGCTACAATGAGAATTGGGACACAGTGAGATGCACTCAAAGAAGCTAACAGTGAAAAGTTTAAATAAAGTAAAACTGAGGATGAAGCCAGTTAAACATGTCCATTTGTGTGTTTTTCATTAGTCATTAGCTAAAAAGCTAACAGCTTAGCTCAGCTCTAACTGGTTAAAAAAAAAGCATCAAGCAAAGAGAAGGGGTGAACCAATCCGGCCGGTCTTTGAAATAAAATGCCCAATTATCACAATTCCCAATAGATAAGTATTCCACGTGTTAATATCCTGTTTTATGTGGAAATGGATAACATTTTCAAGTAAAATAGGCAGCTTCAAAGATCAGATTGTGAAAATGTGAGTCATTCACCAAGTTGCCAAGCAACTGCATGATTATCCAGAAAATTAATTGTAACCAGTCTGTCTTACTATTAATTACAAATAGTCAAATAATTAAGATTTTTTTGAAAAGTCTCCTACATTCACCAAGGCTGCATTTATTTTTAGCAAAAACTGTAATATTTCACAATATTACTTCACAATTTAAAATAACTTCTCTATTTTGATATTGTAAAATGAAATTTAATCGTCGTCAAAGCTGAATTTTCAGCATCATTACTCATCTTCTCACAGCAGCTTCTTATAATATAATTTGCTACATTTCAGGATGCTTTAAATAGAAAGTTAATTTCTCTCATATAAATAAGTTTCAGTTCGTAACCTTAAAATGGATTCGGAAGCAACTTGATTTTTTTATTTATTTTTTTTATTTGTGCAGCTATAATAAGTGATTCTTTTGACATAGAAAAACAACAGACAATGGTTTCCTAAGGCTCGAACTCCTGGTGTGTTGCTAAACGACTACATTCTGGAAGCGTGCAAACATTTGTAAAAGCAAATGAGAAGGGAACTCTAATTACATTTAGAATCATGTCACCTTTTAAAATCCTCAAATAATTAGGGAAAAAATCCAATATATGCTTATTAAATTAGAGCGATGTTGATTGGGGAGCAAATGTGCAGGGTGGTAAAAGCACACCTACTCTGTCCTACCTTTCAGTTTAAGTGCCAAGTAACACTGCAGGATCTCTGAATAACCATTCGTCTGTGAAAACAATACAGAACTAACAACTGAACAAACAGGAACATTTCTGCTGGTAAATGAGACTTAGACAAACTGTGAGTGTGGCAGATGGGTGGGGGTGGTGATGTAGTTGACGGGGGGGTGAGAGGACGAGGGGCAGTATGTGGCGTGGTGGATGCGGGGGTGTGGGCCGGCACCGGGAGTCCAGGGCGCGAGGTAGTGGTATGTTGTGGAGAGCACAGGCATGTAGGGATCATAGGAGGGGTGAAGGGGCTGCTGACCGCACTGCTCCTGCACCAGGGGGTAGAACACCGTGCCGGGGACCACCGTGGGAGGGCTTTCCATGGCCAGAGGGGTGCCTGAGGAGAGGAGGGCATGGGTGAGAGTGTACTAGGGCTGCCCTGACTAAAGATTTTTCTAGTCAGCTAGCAGTCGTTCATTTAAGCCATTAGTTGACTACTTGCACATTTATATATGGTACATTACTTAAATATATATCATAATGAGCTTTTAAAATGTAGTAGGCCTTTCACGATTCCTTGATTAAATTTAAAGGGGTCATATGATGCGATTTCAATTTTTCCTTTCTCTTTGGAAGTGTTACAAGCTCTTGGTGCATAAAGAAGATCTGTAAAGTTGCAAAGACTAAAGTCTCAAATCCAAAGAGATATTCTTTATAAAAGTTAAGAGTCAGCCACGCCTACCTAAAACGGCTCGTTCTAAC
>NW_015551045.1:5306674-5306882 GCF_001515605.1 Sinocyclocheilus anshuiensis
GGCCGTTGCTGGGGTTTGCGGGGCCCCAGTGCAGGTTGTACCAGTGGGCCCTGTTTGAAACAGTTTAATTTGTATGTTCGTTCTATTTATTTATTTGTGCTATTTACACAATGTTTATGTTTTTTCAAGTTTGTAGGTGTCCAGATACAGAAACTGAATATTCAAATGTAAAATAGCACTGCATAGTCCTCACTGTAAATATTTTATA
>NW_015551045.1:5306893-5308258 GCF_001515605.1 Sinocyclocheilus anshuiensis
GCTCACTCTAGGCCGCCGTGTGAGACGCGGTTTCGTTGTGAAAGCGAAACTACTTTGTTTGAATTTCCAAAAATGGACACGAGTAGAAATCAGTGGTTAAGCTGTATTTACAACACTGTTCCAGAACAGTTCAACCCAAATATTCAGAAACAATAATGTACAGTATGTGGAAAATAATGTGTTTTTTGAACCTTAAACCGCGTAAACATTTCATTACACCAAATACACAAAATAATGTTCTTTTTAGCAGCATCATATGACCCCCTTTAAGTAATCTATTATAAACAATTCTCGATTGCATGTTACCCATGCCGATTAACCGGCAAAATACCGGAAGTGGCACATTCCACAGATGAAAATCCATGAAAAGCATTATTAGACCGTTTTCTAAGGTACCTCCATTTCCTGCGCTAATAGCTTCCACACCCTACACAAACACTTGGATATAGGGCTCCGATAGTAATCCAAATCCGATATTGTGCATATACTATTCTATGTTATTGTTAAGCCCCACGAAAGGCACAAAAACATTATAAAGCACTATAAAGTTTCCGTGCATCATATTTCGAGAAGCCATTCCATAGTTTAATGTGAGGTACAGATGAATATTTAGCCTAAGTCAAGTTCCCGTAAACTCTTCTCTCCACTGTGGGGCTGTCTGTCCATCCTCCATTTAGCATTCAAACTGCATGTCGCGTTCGGTTACTACAGTCAAAATGATGAAACTCTCTTCTAGAGCGCACAATAACGGATTTAAAACTTTAAAAAGGCTCAAACTATCGCACGGATATAATACACTACGCATCAATATCTCTTCCCTTTCTGCTTTGATCTTTTCTATGCAGAGCACTGTGACTCAGTGTTGCTTCAATCGCACCGGGATGTGCACAAGCGCTTTGTGCCCCTCTGGTTTGGAGCCATACCCTTTTGTATTATAATATAATGCACAATGAAAGATTATTAATAGTCTTTCTTATTCTGTCTTATCTATCATATGTTGCTGCCTTCATTACTGTGCAAAACATTTAAAAGAAATGTCTTAATTTTATAGTATACATTTATGTATAAATATATTTACTTGTTTTTCATGAATGTATTTCAGCAATGTGTCTACACTAACTTTTATCTGTTCCTCACTAAATAATGTTTCACTAAATATTTAGATTTGATAAAATTGTGCACCCATGATTTTTCTAGAGTATCTTTTGCAGCTGAATTATCCATTAACCTAGTTTATAGTAGTGTTTTTGTCATAGATTTTGATTATATAATTTTTTCATTTGTTATTTTTAATTAAAATGAAGTTGTCTATATTTAGTAGATTGTGTTTAACACACAAAAGAGTGACGATCAGGTCAACACACA
>NW_015551045.1:5308276-5331734 GCF_001515605.1 Sinocyclocheilus anshuiensis
ATGTTAGTTGGTTAACTTTATTTATCAAATATACAGTCAAACCAAAATTTATTCAGACACCTTCAACATTTCTTACATGATCACAGTTTATTTGCTATAGTTTAGAAAACTGTAATAAAATATGACAAGAACTCAGAGTTAAACTGTGTCAGAACAAATTCATCTTGATAATGTACTCAGAGTTAAACTGTGTCCGAACAAATTCATCTTGATAATGTCAGATAACTTAGATAGAAAGGTATGTAATGGATTACAATCAACCAAAAATTCTGTTAGTATGACTATTTACACAACTATCAATACTTTGTTATACCAATTACCAAGCAATGCTTAATTTTGTTCAGTCTGTGGTGTAAAAAGTTCACATTAGCAATTAAAGAAAAACACTTAAGCAAAACATGGTCAGATCAAAGTGGCCCAAATTTTTTATCAGTTTTACTGGTAGTCCACTGTATGAAGAATTTTTGGGTATAATATGTCACGGTTTACTTTATTTTTGCTATCCTCACTTACATAAATGAACTTTAGTGTCCTACTCCCTCATATTTCATTAAAATAAAGTTGTCTATATTTAGCAGATTGTGTTTAACACACAGAAGTATGGAAATTCTACATAAAAAAAAAAAAAAAAAAAAAACTGCGCTGGGATCGGAATCGGCAGATACTCAGAATTTTTGGTATCGAATCGGTTCTGAAAAAATGGTATCGTTGCATCCCTACTTGGATATGCACCCAATCAGGGCCGTTGCTGGGGTTTGCGGGGCCCCAGTGCAGGTTGTACCAGTGGGCCCTGTTTGAAATAGTTTAATTTGCATGTTCGTTCTATTTATTTAATTTGTGCCATTTACACAGTGTTTAAGTGTTTTCAGGTCTGTAGGTGTCCAGATACAGAAACCGAATAATCAAATGTAAAATAGCACTGCATAGTCTTTACTCTAAGATTAATTCTTGTTAAAACTACAAAGTAATTCAGTCAAGAGCAGCAAGAGGTTTTCTTTCTTTCATTTTCTTGGATTAACATTAAGGACTCTGACAGCAGCTAGTAAATTTGGAGCGGTCACTAAGAGACAATGCATCCATTATAATGATACACATCCGATTTCTTTCTCCACCGTTTACTTTCACTCAAGACATAACCAACAGTTATGAGGATGCTCTCCAAGATGGGTATTTTGACAATGTTGTATGTATTTGTCAGTACAAGAGCAAGAATAGGCAAATTCGGTGGTCAAGCGCTTTGAGACGCGTCTCTCTGCGTGCGCACAGAACACCGCACGCGGGTACTGAATTGGGCTCTTTCACATCTTTTTCTGTTTGCATGTTTAAACTGCGATTTGTATTTATTCGTTTAGGGTGCAGGAGGACGCGAAGGAGAGCTCGGTTCGGTGTTGCTGTCCGTGAGACGCGTCTCTCTGCGTGCGCACCGAACAGGGCGCGCGAGTACTCAGTTGAGTTTTTCCGTGTCTTGTGTTTGAATGCTTTAAACTCTTTTGAATGTTTAGATATGCCTATTATGCTTTTTCACTTTTTCAACTTTAGTTAGTCTGTAATGTTGCTGTTTGAGCATAAAAAACGATCTGCAAAGTTACAAAGCTCAAAGTCCACTTCAAAAGGAGATTTTATTTAAAGTGGAAGTGAAGCAGTCAGTTAAGTTAACATTATTTAGTAAAGTGATTTCCACTTTGATTAAAAAATATATAACAAACATCCTTTTTTCTTTAAAATGGTTACATTAATCATGTTTTGTTATAGCTTTTGGAGCAAGGGCGCCGCCATCTTGCAGTACCACCGCGTGTGAAGTCACGGGGTTGGTTCGCTCCGATGGCCAGTGAAGTGATAGAAGCATTTCTTTACATTTTGAACACACGAATGTTATTTTAACACTAATAATTTGGTTTTCACTATAATTTGGATGAATATTCAACATCAAACTGTCTATATGCTAAGTTTTGATCGTGGTATCCCAAACATTGTTTTCATAATGCCAGGCGCAAGGAGATGTAAACAGACAAAGCTTCATACAATATCATTCATGTCGCATTTTATTGTTATGTCAGACCATTAAGACATATGCATTACATTGACTGGTTCACCAGTTGTATCATATTTTATGTTCACCTGCGAATACAATTAGCTTTCCTGCGTTTACACAGTTAAATGAAAACTTGACTGACTGCTTCATTTCCACTTTAACAGAAATCACTTTTCAAAAACTACAACGAATGACTCATTTGGACTACAACGCATATTTTCCGGGATTTGTGATATCACAAATACCGACAGGTGTTGTAATAATGTAAAATATGTGAAAAATACAACCTAGTATGAGAGCCTGTTCTAGTACACCCCCAAAACAAAATCAAGACTTTGTAAAAGAGCATAATAGGACCCCTTTAAAAACACGTGCAAATGATAAGCTTTCGTGACGATGCACAGCAGTGGCCCGTCAACTGTCCTGAGTGTATTTTTAGGCTGGCCTCAGCCAGTCGGTTGAGATCACCGGGGGGCCCCCCTCAGCTGTGGGCCCCTACAATCGTCACCACCTTTCACCCCACTAGCGACGCCCCTGCACCCAATAGTGCAAATTTATCTAAGTTAATGTTAGAGTGACTGGCCATTAAGGGTGTCCCCGGCTAAAGATTTACAAAGTCGAATCGGAATTTTCGAATCTTGCCGATAGTTGACTGATAGTCGAATTATATGTTTTGGGGTGGGGCCAAATACATTACCAAGAGTCAAGTCAGACATTCGACAGCCATAATTACTGACGTTAACACACCGGGAAAATGTGCAATGGACGCCTTGCAGATACAAAAATAATGTTTTATGTTTTGATTAAAAGATTGTTAACATGAAACGTCTGCAAAACCCTAAGAATTCACAATTTTTTTTACAACAGTGCTCTCATTATAACATTACGTGTATGACAGTTAGTTATTAATGTTCTGCATTTCTGTTTTGAGCTGCGCCCGCTGAAGATGACCAGTAGAATGAAGCATTTGATAGCAGGTTTTTAATCATTGGAATTTAACTCATCATTTATCCCATATAGAATACGCTTCCTTATTTATACAACATAACGTTGTCGATATTAAGACTTATAGGCTATCTGCACAAAATGCCCGAATGTGAATGTGTCTGCACGGCTCTGAATTAACTCCTTTTGAGGACGCGTTCTTCACGCAACAACATGCAGAAACCTCGGCGACTAAACTATAAAAATTCACAGCGTTTTATTATAATAGTGTTCTCATTATAATGGTCATGTATATAACAGTCCCAGTCATAGTTGTTAATATTCTGCATTGTTATTTGTCCTGCTCGCGCTGCGTGCTGAAGAGATAATCACCATAGTACTACAATGAAGCGCTTTACTGCAGCGCAACTCAACCAAATGCATCTTATACGAGATAAATAATATATACACGATATATATAAACCGGCTGAAATGTTTTGAAATCCCTTGTACCCTACCTGATCGAAAAAATCCAGTCTTTCACTCTGCCTGTGTCAATTTGAGTCTTGTTAAATCCCTGCCGCCAAAACGCTCCTCTGTCAGTCACGGATTATGGAATGGGGTGGTTGGATTCATTCACACACATTAAAAATATTTATTAAAAGCTTCTTTCTTTTCAGATTCTTATTTTCAGCATTATCTTAATAGGCTGTACGTTAACTTATTGGGAGAAAACCTGTAGTTCTATGTGAAATCAGACATTTGAGCACCCCCATATATTGCCAAAATGGCATGATCATAACACCTCTGCGAATATTCAACTGTGAGATTGGTAGTCGAATCCGGCTCGTCCTATCGAAGCATCGAATCTGGCCATGTAAAGTTGCTACTACTTACATGTTTCAATTTCAAATGATAAGCCATATTTGAGGTTGATGAAAGACAGGTGAACGTTTGGATTTCCTGCCCAATATACTGTAATTACCTCAATGACAAGCTCTTAACAATCTGTCCATCTAAGAGACTAATAAAATTTTGATCGACTAAGAGTAGGTGACAAGCTCAAGATGAACGTGAAAGCTGAGAATTTGGAGGTTTGCAGTAATGATAGCTTACCATTGCTGGCCAGGTCTCCTTGTGGATGCGGGCACATGCGGACAGGATCATGGTAGGCCTGGGGGACCATGTGGTCAGCAGTGGGAACGGTGCTCGGGTACTGCTGGAACTGAGCCTCTGCGACCTGCTGCGGATACACCTGCTGCATGTGCACTATAGATTGCCAGTAACTTTGCTGATACCACTGGAACAAATACAAAAATATCAGTATGTCATATAGAAAGCAATTAAATGTATAAGTACATTGAGGACAGTAAGCCACATTATTTGGCCTTTTCTAATCGGATTAGGAAGACATGTAAAAACTAGAAAAGTACTGCGCATGTGCAATGATATAGAAATGGCGTAATGATGTATGACGCATGGAACGAGCTGTTGTTTTTGTAGAATGAAGTGTCACTGTAAATGACTCATGTTATTCTAAAATTCTCCTTCCACTCATCGTCTGTGAAGTGGAGCAGAACAATGTCCCATAAGTCCTCACTTCATACTCTCATCCACAGAGGGCTTGTTTTGACCACAGGAACAGGCAATTTTACAGCTTGATAAATAAAAGAACAGCATGTGCAAACTCTGTATATTCATACAGTGTGTGCATGTCAAAAGATCAAATCCGATATCGAAGCTTGTGACATATACTGTAAATGCGGTAATGCGCACATCAACTTGAACACTTTATTTAACGTACATGTAAAAAGTAGGTTCAGATTCATCAATCAGAATGATTTAATTCCATTTCAAACAAAAGGTGTCCATGTAAATGTAGCCAATGACAGTTTACATTGCTTAACCAGTCTTTTATTTACATCATATTTTCACAGTGTTAGTTATGATGAAAGTATTCGATCATTACAGACATGACTGTTTGGCTATATAGTACAGCGCTGCGACCTTTGATGCAACTGGAGTAGCAGTATTAGTATCTAAATATAATGCTATGATCTTTTCATGATTAGTTCATCTCATTATTTCATATGCAAAGATCTTAGCCAATCATAGGAGTGGGAGTTTACATTTAAGTCTCAGCAGAAATGCCCCTTCTAACGGAGGCTAAATTCAGGGTAGAAAATGACCATTTATAATTTTTTTTTTTTTAAAGAAATTGCTTTTGATGAAAAAAAAAAAACCACACTAAGATTATAAAGTGCACCGAAGGAAGAATTATAAAATAATTTAAAAAAATGCATTTCATGAAGTCATACGTTATGACTTCTGTCAGTATTGTTAATACTGATGTACAGAATTTTCATTTTGTTCTGTGCACTCATAAGACGTCACTGCATTTAAAAGTTATAGATGCACATTATGATTTTTATCATATCAGTATTAATATTTTAATTCCTCATGTCTTCCCATGCTGCTTTTTTTAATAAAAGACACAAGAGGCCACATATTACTTATGAGGCAAAGTTTGTGCGAGTTATGCCTAAATGTAAGTCCAGGACATTACATATACTATAAATCTCTAGAGGTAAATGGAGATCAAAACTAAAACACCCACTTACCTGAACCCCCAAATTATAGTAGTACTGGAGAACTTTGCAATCTGTGGAGAGGAAAAAAAAATTTACAAACAAATATGCAGAAAATATTATGCACAAATATTAGACAATGAGGTGGTTCCCTCTGACCTCTTGGAAGGTCACTGCCATTGGGGTCATAAGAGTAGGGTGGAGGAGGCGCCATGGCGACTGGTTCTCCCAGCTCATCGACAAACCACGGAACTGCTCAGGAAAAACGGCATGGATAAAACTACACAACGACTAATGAGAACGTGTGTCTTGAGTCATCTCCTTTGCTAACATTAGTATTTGGTAACTGTGCATGACAATCACATTAATTTAAAAAGCCATAACTGTATACCAGGCCTGCCCAAAACATTCTGGGGTGGTGGCTGTCCAGGCGTTAAGAGGTTGTTGGGCTGCAGGGGGTTCGGGGGGGTCTGGGAGCTCCCAGTGGATGAAGAGGAAGAGTTTGATGTGAAGATCGCAGCCGGGGCAGAGTTGATTGATTGAGAAGAGGAGAGGACAGACGACTTCACAACCACCTGAAAAGATTGAGTAACACACATCTCCTCCAAGGCAGGGCAAAACTGTGTAACAAATTTATGAATACTGTGAACAATGCATGCCTGTTGTGAGTAACTGTAGGTAGCGACACCCTCTTGTGGTGACACGGCACGAGAACCTCCCTCCTGAATGGTCTGCAAAACATGTCAAAATTCAATCTGATTAGCAATCTCTATTTATTATAAAAGTCCTTTTAAACTTTTCCACAAACACTCATCTAATGACATTTTCCATATTCTCAAATAAAGGGAAAAATAGGAGTTGGTTTAGGAGAGCTTGTGCAGAGCTGTCAGAGCACATCTACTCTACGTTCTCCCACTGGAACTCTTGTCAGCTACAGTATTAGCATTTTGGTGGACATTTTTGACAAATGAAGAAGTTTGGAAGACAGTACCAGATTGGTGGTAGACTCTGCTGCTGCAGCATACAGCGATGGACTCTGATAACCTGCCTCTGCAATACAGAAATATGTTTTTAATATCAGTGCACACAGGATATCATGACAGGAGTATAAAGCTGAAATTTCACTAACATAACGTAGCGGTTAATGAACTAACCTGCGGCAGAGTAGATGTACTCCTCAGAGTATTCACCTAGTCAGGACAAACAGTTAAAATTAACCGCCATCCATCATATCACATATGGGCTGTGTCAAAGCCTGGTGAGCTGCCTACCAAGACAGTATTTTTAAAATGGTTGTGCACTTCCACATTTCAGTTTAATGTTAAAAAAATTCTGCTGCATTGAATTATCGTTGGTTTTAAATGTGCAAATCATTACCATCAGTATTTACCAAATGCATATAAGATCAATTGCAAGCATGAGAATTCAACTTGAGGGACCGGAACAGTGTCCAATTCTTTTTCTTCATGGACTCGCTGAATAGAGAACTGAATGTCAGACCTAGTTGAATACTAAAATGGAAGATGACACTGTGCAAGGTCTATTAATAAGAATAAAGGGGGAAATTTGTTTACCCAATTATTAGAGTCAGATCTGACAACATAGATCGCAAAAAAAGCGATACCTGAGCGAAGGGCACTGAAAGAGTCTATGATTCATCCATCCAATTAGAAATATATTATACCACAAATATTGATGACTTGAGGTGTCACAATATACCAGTATTAATTATGCAGAGTACTAACAATGTAACAATGCCGTTTACGTAGATGAGGTGTTCTCAAACTTTTTGGGGCCAGGGACCCCACAAGGGAGACAATTTTCCAAAGACCACATTATAATTGTAACAGTGATTAAGCTTAAGCTCACTACAATTTGTACTCTTAGATGCCACTGGAACTTCTATTTTAATATTTCTGTAAAGTTTTTTTAAATGGTTAAATTAAACTGTAGTAATAAAAAAGCATGTCTAATTATACAATTTAACAATTTCTTAGAAGTTCAACAAGAATTACATTTTTAGAGCCCTATGAAATCAGTTTTATTTTTTCCTCAAATTCGGTTTTATTGTTTCCAAATTCAGCATTTTCCATTTTAATTTATTTATTGGTTTATTTTGAAATCGGGGTTTGTCTTTTAATTTTTCTGGATTTATGTACAAATTTATTACGAAAACTGGTGGTAATCAAACGAAAGCATAAATCATAAATCATTAACTTAAAAATAAACCTCTAAAATGTAAATAAACCATTCGTGTGAAAACCAAACTGTGCTTGAGTTTGTGTAGTCAAAACTATGCCATTTATTCACATGAAGACTTTATATTTACATAGCAGTCTTTTTGCGGTTTAACATTCACAGACAGACAGTAGTCCATATTGCAATTTGATCAAATGTACAGCCATAATTTGGACTAATTCATCCCAAATTTGAATGAAATTACATGCTATAGAGTAAGTTACTTTTATTTTTTTGACTGAATTCTGTGATTCAGTCCATGTTTACCAAATCATAGAGCACTAAAATTATTTTACGGACCCCCGCAGGTGTCCATGGACCCCACTTTGAGAACTCCTGATATAGATAACTGACCACGTGGGTAGCTGTCAGCTCATTCGGTTTTGACACAAAACCAAGGAACTTTTTGGCTGTACCTTGGTCGCCAGCATTACTCCTCTCATCAGGGTCCTCCTCTGATGATGTCATGGGCTGTTTGCCTGAGGGAGGAATTGGACTGGGAACTCTTGGCACCCAGTAAGCAGTGGCCCCTGGAACCATGGGGCTGGAGACTGCTTGACCCTTCAGATACACACAGTGAGACAGACAGAACAGTGATCTTAGCGTCAAAGCCTAGAAGGCCTGTTCACACCAAGGACAAAAATGGCAAAGTTTTAATGATGGTTCTAATTTTATGTGAATAGGGAATCCACCTGACTTTAAAGAGCTTGAGCATTTCAGGCAGCATGACATAACTGTAGTTCGTGCTTTTAACAAACATAATGGTATTGTGCGTTGGTGCAGACGCTAATATACGTAGTTATTATTCTTGTTGTGAACAGGCCTTAATGCTCCCAACTGTTACTGAAGTAGAACTGGGTGTCTCACTGATATTGGCGAGAAGGCACTCTCATCAGTCTCCTCAATTTCATAGAAGGTGATACTTCCCTCTATGTCTTGGGATTCCTCTCCTGGCTCAGGAACACAGCTCAGACACTCTTTATTCAGAGAGTGCATCTGCCGCCGACGACTCCTATACATATACAACTTAACTCACTTTGACAGCAGCTGAATAAAAGAGGTTTGCTGAGAAAACAAAAGATTCAACTGAAATATCTTGCGATATTGAGAATGATGCAATGGATTCACAGAAAACACAATTTTACACAAAGGAACATGATTTCGAAAGCTGAAAAAGTAGAGACTAGTCATTTTGTATAAATGCAATGTTTTGCACAACCTTCCAACTTTTTCCTAGTGAGAAATTAGTATTGTAATGACTATTCTTACTGGGCAGCTTAAATACACGGACAGTCTTTGATTGCATAAACATTCATATTTCTTTGCTTTTTTCCAGAAATCAACTGATTTAAAAAGAAACTGGAAATAATTTGGAAAATGCCTTCATTGCCATTTTCTGTGCAACAAGCTTTCAAATGGAAGGCAAACAAGAGTAAAAAAAAATTTTTTTTTCAAATTCTTGTTTCAACAGGAAATGTGTAAACACAAGAAGCAAAAGTGCACTTGTAAAACCATTTCATAAAGTCACAATTCCCACAACCCATTTTTTTTTAAAGTTGAAAAAAAAAAAAAAAAAATACCCAGTTACAAAATATATTAATACATTATATTAAAGAGACTGTATCCATCACAGGTTCATTATAGTTTGTCATTTCTAGCATTATCCATTTCTGATGTAGATGTTAAAGTAAATGTTTTCTTACCGAGACCTGAACGAGTAGTTATCGAAACTCTGGTAGCAGCGCTTGCTGGGACTGGGATAATAGGCTAGATCTGATCCAATAAGATGGTGCCTGTTCAGGAATCGGGTCGAACTTCTGACCAAAAGTCGTGTGGTGAGAAAAAAAACAAAAAAAACAGATTCATCCAATGAGTAAAGGCATGACATATGTTTAGAAGATACAACAATGAATAAGCATCTGTAAAGAATTTTGTGTCTAACCCGGGTGGGGCGTAGCCACGTGGTGGTCTAGGTGGATGGTGGGGTCGGTAGTGTTCATAGGCCAGACCTGCAGGAGGTGGAGCGGGACCGTGTACCCCTGGAGAACGGACAGGATAAATGTTTCCTGGCCCAGGCTGCAGACGGGGAGGTAAGCCAGGTTGAGGACGACTGAAAGACACTGCCATCAACATCTCCTTACCACGAGGTTTCTTGAAGTACCGTCGCCGTCCACGTAGCTCTGGGTCTTTAAAGAGGAAAACTTTCATGACCCAGAAATATGCAATCCGTTCTGTTCATGTGCCCTGCTGATAACTCTGGTATCTACCAGTAACAGACCTACACACTGAGCAGCAGCAACTACATTAAAACCACCTGCCTAATATTCTGTCGGCCCCCCTTATGCTGCTAAACAGTCAATGCATTTACTCTACAAGACCTCTGAACATATCATGTGGTATCTAGCACCAAAACATTTACAGCAGATCCTTCATGTCCTGCAAGTTTTGAGGCGAGCCTCCATGGATCAGCTTTGGTGGCCCAGGAATTGAGATCTGGGGAAATTTGGAGGCCAAGACAACACATTGTACTCTTTTTCATGTCACTCAAACCACTCCTGAACAATTTTTGCAGGATGCCAATGTGCATCAATGAGCCTTGGGCACTCATGGCTGATGCTGGCTTGTCCTTACATCGTTTTCAGTAAGTGCCAACCACTTCATACTGGGAAAACCTCACAAGACTTGCCATTTTGGAGATGCTCTAACCCAGCCTAGCCATCACTATTTGGCCTAGGGATGTGCGCAACGACTAATTTGACTGTTGTTTAAACTGAAGTTTTGGATCCGACTAGTTGACTAGACCCACACATCCTTAATTTGGCCCTTGTCAAAACCACTCAGATCTTTTCGCTTGGCCATTGTTTCTGCTTTCAACACATGAAACTCAAGAGCTGATATATGTGATATATATATATATACACATGAGATATATGTGACCCTGGACCACAAAACCAGTCAAAAGGGTCAATTTTTCGAAACTGAGATTTATACATCATCTGAAAGTTGAATAAATAAGCTTTCCATTGATGTATGGTTTGTTAGGATAGGACAATATTTGGCCAAGATACAACTATTTGAAAATCTGGAATCTGAGGGTGCAAAAAAATCTAAATATTGAGAAAATCACCTTTAAAGTTGTCCCAATGAAGTTCTTAGCATTGCATATTACTAATCAAAAATGAAGTTAATATATTTACAGTAGGAAATTTACTAAATATCTTCAAGGAACATGATCTTTAATTAATATCCTAATGATTTTTGGCATAAAAGAAAAATAAATAATTTTGACCCATACAATGTATTTTTGGCTATTGCGACTTAAGACTGGTTTTGTGGTCCAGGGTCACATATAATCTATATATATAATGATATAATCAAATATTATTCACTCCACCTGTCAGTGGTTTTAATGTTGTGGCTGATCAGATTATAGACGTACAAAGTATATGACAGGCCAATATTTGACCATTATCTGAAATATAATATAAACAATATAAGCATTATTTCAAGCATAATTATATGCAGTTTATTTTAAGATTAACACCAACACTGCATGCATATTTTAGCATTTTAAAAGTTCAGCAGTTTTATATACATACACATTTAAGTACACAAAACAAGTAATCACCCACTAAATTAAAGAAATTTAAAGGCAAACCCATTTCTCCAGGGTACTGCTCTGGATGGTTGTAGGAATTTCCTTTTCTGCTTGGTGTGATGTTCCAGGCTGGCACAGGATTCACTGGCTTCAGATTGGTCAAGGGAACCAGGTGTCTAAAACGTCAGAGGATGTTTAAAGATTCTCAGGGACATCTGCCTGTGAGAAAGTACAGAAGGACACAACTTACTTTTCCCCAAGTTCCTCAATGAACACGGTCACCGCAGTGGTCTGAGTCCCTACTTCTTGAATGAAGGCATTGTAGTACTTCCCTTTTGGATCCAAGCGGACCTGGGAAACAAAACCATGAGCATGACAGGGGCTGCAGCAACATGAAATGCTTCAGAAATAGGATTCATTATTATGGAAAATCCATAACAAGAGTCTGTTTTATCAAAAGAGGTCATTAAAAAAATGGCATGCCAATTTGCAATATGTTAACGTTTAAACCTGATGCAAGGCTTTGTCCCACCTGACACTTATCTCCTAAAAAATACTGTCTGCCAGCAAACACCATGTAATCAGTCTTCTGTAGCTCTAAAACACAGGATTATCACAAAGCACATCACAAAATTATACTCCTAATTTAGGGTAAGAATCATTTAAGCTTTTAAAAAGTAACTGAGGTAAAGTAAACCGACCTTTGCGGCTGTCTTGCCACACGTCAAACTCCACGTTGCGGTACAGCTCTGGCTCCAAGGCCTTCAGTACCTTGTACGGCAGAGACAGTTTTCCCGACCCTTCTGTGGCCTGGAGCAGAGAGATCCTGTCAAATACTAATGAAAGTTTAACACCTTAATCTCTTAAATTATGGTTTTAGTCACCTTCTGGTCCTCAGCTCCAGCTTTGGTTTTGTCTTCTGAGCGGCTGTGACCACTCAACTCCCATTCTTCTCTGGAACAAAGCCATGCAAAGTACATAAACTGACATTCTTTGGTGAAACACAAATGGAATTCTAAAGAATGAAAGCATAAAGCGACCAGCAGTGTTGGAAAAGCTAATTGCTCCTGCCTGTAATTTGTCAAGCTACAAACTACTCAATTTCAAAGTTTAACTACCATCAAATATCATCCTGCAGATTTGCTTTATACAACATTAGGAAGATCAGGCCCTTTCTTTTGGAACATGCTACACAACTCCTTGTTCAAGTTCTTGTTCTGTCCAGACTGGACTATTGCAATGCTCTCTTGGCAGGTCTTCCAGCCACTTCTAGCAAACCTCTACAATTAATCCAGAATGTAGCTGCATGATTAATCTTTAATGAGCCGAAAAGAATGCACGTGAAAAAGAAAAAAAGAAAAAATCCTTGCTACGTGTACTGATTTAGGCTAACCGTGGCTTGTCATAGCACTTGCATATTATTGCTCTTTTGTCGTTTTTGATTGCTTCTATTGTCCTCATTTGCAAGTTGCTTTGGATAGAAGCATCTGCTAAATGAGTAAATGTAAATCAAGCTACTATCTTTGAAAAAGTACAATACCATTCAAAGTTTTAGAATTGATAATATATAAAGTAGGGCTGTGCAAATAATCAAATGTGATTTTCATGCGCATCTCATCAGTAAAGCCGGTTCTGTGATTAGTGGCGTCGGGACCCAAGATTCCATCGTTTCAGCACGTGTAGTGTGTTATAGTGGACGACAACCGATTCCACGTCTGCGATGCTTCTCGACATCACGACAGAAAGTCTAGCATGTTTAATTTTTTTTCTGTCGTCCACGACGAGTTCTGTCACATTGGTGACGTTGACCAATAGCAGCACAGAAGCTCTTTCATACACAGGTTTCAAACATGGCAAAACGAAAGAGAGATGATGGCCTGCCTGTATGATGTGTCATCGAGGGACTACCACGACAGAACAAAGAAAGAAAAATGCTGGCGAACTATAGCAGAAGCGCTTCAGCAATGTTTACACTCTTGTTTTCAAAAGTCAGTTGCTAGTTCCGCCTTCTCGATGACATCACGCGCGTCGTTAAAGACGGCACACGATGAATGGTCGGGAAGCAACGTGTAGTCTGACATGTTTCTTGTCCACAACACGACAAGATTTTAGGAGTCAAAATCGTGTAATCTGACACAGAGACTATCGTGACCGACAAAAATATTGTGTAGTCTGAACCCGGCATAATATAAAGGCTGCATTTATTTGATCAATATAAAAACAGTAATTTGTGAAAATTAAAAATTGTTTTTTTTATTTTAAACGTGTAAAAAGTCTCTACTGCCAGTCTTTTACTTTTGATCAATTTAAAGAATCTTTACTGAATAAATGTAATACTTTTTTTTTTTTTATGCATTTCCTCACATGAAGTAATCATATGCCTTGGAATATAGTTGCAGAAGTTGTATGGACTACTTCTGTAGGTGTTTTTTGCTTGACAGTCCCATTCCCTATACACTTTCATTGTATAGTAAAAAACAGCTAAGACATTCTGCTAAACATCTCCTTTTTGTGTTTCACGTAAATCTGAACATCACAAGGATGAATAAATGACAGAATTTTGACTTTTGGGTCAACCATTTGCTTACAATCTATACTCTTAAGGCATGTGAGCTTTCAACATTTCTCCATGATGAAAACACTTTGTATTTTAGAGATAGCAAGAATAACAAAGAAACATTAAGGAAGACAGAGACGACAATAAAAACAGGAAACAAGAGAAGACCTCTGAAGGCGGTCTTCTGGGGTATCGTATCCTGCGTCCTCACTGCACATAGACTGGCTGTTTCGGTATCGTCGTCCTCCTCCTTTGAATCCCTCCAGCGCCATCTGCAGCTCTTCTTCCTCAACTCCCAGCACACGAGTGTACAACAGTTCATACAAAAGCGCTGAAAAAAAACAAAAGCAGCACATACATCATTCCAGTACTGTGATGTTACAATAAAGATACAAAATGTTTAGTTTGGGATTGTTCAGAATCAGGATTCATTATACACACGATTTGGGCTTGATGAACTGCTAACTCACCCTGACATATTGCAGCATCCACTGGATAGTTCCTGGGGTAAACAATGTCATAGTGGCCATTGTTTGAGCAACACAGCAAAATCTGTGGGGTGGAATTCAAGATGGTAAATGTGCTGGGAAATATAATGAATGCTGCACAAATTACACATTACTTGATCAACAAATTAATGCATAAGCAAAGAAAAAAAAAAATCAAACACACTAAAACTTTGTCATCTTATTTCTTCAAATTTCAAAAGAGAATCATCTGGTTCTGAACAGAACACTGTGTGAATGCTGCCAACCAAAAACTGTTCTCAGGCTCAGACATCCCACCCTCATGATATACATTTTGTGCACTAAAATATCTAGAGCTGATGGATTCCACTAGATCCTCTCTCATTTGATGGCCACTATGTAACTTCTGGAGTCAGGGGTCCAGTTTCACGGGAGTCCATGGTAGAACTTCCTGCTCAAATTCATGGTATCAAATCTTTCATACATGTTCAGATAATGGTAAGCAAGCCAAAAATCCTCAAGCAGCTGTATATACTGCTTTGGTTTACAGAGTTATTTCTGTGAAACAGCAGCTGCGGTTAATTCATGGTCAGAATAGTGAAACTGAATTAGAACTGAACTTGAACTTTTGAATGTGAACTAATGGAGATTAACCCATTCCTCACCTTAGGCAAGTTGTCCTCCTCTGCAATCTCAGTTGGCGGCTTACCTGGATACCTGTAAATGACAAAGCACCGCCTGCGCCAAACACCATTCACATGAGAACATGGGCCCAAAATTCCACATTTTAAATCTGAATGTATTCAAATAGGTATAGTTCAGATGTACTGCATCAGATAAAGGAATAGTCTACCACGTTTTATTTTAAAGCCATTTGACTGCTTTTCTTCCATGGAACACAAAAGGTGAATTTAAGAAAGTCCTGGCTCATCTTTTAAATATAATGAAAGTGAATGAGAACTGGGACAGCCAAGCACTAAAATGACAAAATACATTTCTCATAAAAGCTGTCCACAAAACTTGAGCACTTTATTCCAAGTCTTTCAAAGCCTCATGATAGCTTTGTGTGGGAAGCAAACCAAAATCATTATTCACTAAAAAAAATATTAATTGTAGCACCACTGACTTTGGTAATAATACACTTTTTGTAGTCCATTTTAGACATTGGGTGGATGAGAAGATTAACAGTTTATCAGTTTTGGTCTGTTTATCACATAAAACTATCATGCGACTTTAGATACAGCACAGGCGTCTCCTTTTTGTCATTTTGATACCTCACAGCATATCTAAGAGAGCAGCTAGGATGTCCTTCAGAAATCAAACTTTTGTGTTCCACAGAATAAAAAGATGTATGGGTTTGAAACGACATGAAAATGAGTAAATGATGTGTTTCCTTTTTGAGTGAACGATTCCTTTAGTATGGTTACTTTAACAGACTAATAGTGTCACACAAAAGGGCTCGAGAAAATAAGAAATAGAGATGCAAAGCATACCTGTACAGTAAAGACAGTGCTTTTATTTCCACTTGACCTGTGGTTTCCTATTGAATTTGGGAAATTAAAAGACCGCACATTACATTCATATGAAGTCTTAAAGGGGTCATATGATGCTTTTTTAAAGATCATTATTTTGTGTATTTGGTGTAACAGAATACGTTGACATGCTTTAATGTTCAAAAAACACATTATTTTTCAAATACTGTACATTATTGTAGGTCCTCTATGCCCCGCCTCTCTCAAACGCTTGGTTTTCTACAAAGTCCCTCCTTCCGACAAGCGCAGTCTGCTCTGATTGGCCAGCTGACCCAGTGCATTGTGATTGGCCGAACACCGCAAGCACTCGTCAGAAATGTAACGCCCCTTACCATAATCGCGAGCTTCATCTTTCAAAATAAATGTAAAGACAGAGCCCGAAAGGGGAACAGAGTCACGTGACGGACACAGTGATGAAGCTGGTATGTGTTTGCAGTACACAAGCCACGGTTAAGACAGCTGACTCCACTGTGATGTGACCCTGTCTCTCTCTTGCTCTCTCTGTCGCGCGCACACACACACGTCAATAGCAAATACTTAAACTAATAACAAAACAGTAGCTGATTCAGAAGCGCCAGATTGTCATAGCAAAGTCAGAATTACCTCCTCTCCTAGGTTCACGAAACGGTCGTCCATAAAATGCATTGCTTTTCTGTTGTAAGTAATCTTAAAGATTCCTACATGCATCTACTTTCGGAAGGCCAAATAAAGTGCTTTTGCTTTCACCTAGAAACACACAGCGTCTCCCTGACATGGCTGCTTCAACACTAACTGCGGTTACTGAAACCACGCCTTCTTTCTTTGTGTGCACATTTGGGCGGCATTACGCAAATATTTCCACATAGTGATGTAGATATGTGGGGGCGTGTTAGAACGAGCCGTTTTAGGGGGGTGTGGCAGAGTCTTAACTTTGATAAAGAATATCTCTTTGGATTTGAGACTTTAGTCTTTGCAACTTCAGGGATCTTATCTATGCACAATCAGCTTGTAACACTCCAAAGAGAAAGGAAAACTTGAAATCGCATCATATGACCCCTCTAAAGTCTTAGGCTTAAAAAAACCTAACTTCTGCGATTACAAAGAGGTTAACCAATATCAATACCGACATTCACATGTCTGATAACCATTTTTTAGTTATTCTGATTCTTGAAGCATTAAATAGCCTAATCATTAAGATACAAAAAATAAAACATAATATGCATCGTTAATATTTTAGTGGCAGCAGCAAGATGAAAGACCCTGAATACAAACCTGGGGATCTTCCAAACGTTCCAAATACTTCTCAAAAGATCCTTGAACAAACTGAAAGACATGGTAAAACCATAACACAACATGTTATAATGTTTAAACTTAATGACAGTTTGTACAAAGGTTTCTGTTGATGTAGTCTGAATACACTCACAGGCTCAAAGTTGCATCTGTTTGCCTTAATGAAGTTGACACACGCTTTCCTTATTCTTTGATGGTAATTCTGGGAGTAATAAAGCTTATAACAAAACAAAACATCAGTTTAGCAGCAACACCTGGACAGGTGCTTCATTGGAGAGGTATAATCATAAAAATGTCCTCTAGCTACTAATTTGACCAGCTATGCTACAGCATACACCACTTTCAAGAATTCATACTTTCACAGCTTCTGGATGTCACAGATAAATGTACAGTTTGAGATTAGCCTACTTTGAGGTATATATATCTATAAAATGTACCTGCTCAGAAACAGCTCGAAACAGACAGGACGCGTCTCTAGCCATCATTTTTCGGTAAAGCCCGATGCTGGCCAGATACTCGTCCATGTTTACAAAGTACTTCTTCAAGGCTTTCTGCATCTTCAAGAAATAATAATTAAATAAACAAACAATACACATACAGAACTTCACGGCTTTCCGAATAAAAGCGGAACAAACTGTGAAGGTCGAAAGTTTCCTTTCGGGCTCCAGAGTGACACAGGTGCTGCAAATGAAGCCTAATTGAAGCGCATCACTGTGTCTTTTGGCGCGACTTTACGTTTCATGTTTGTACATTGACGTGATGTTTTCTATGTCAACACTATTGCAGAATTTTTAGCTAATGGTAGTAGATTTATTACACATGGGGTGTCTGTTAATCCTTTCAAAAATATGATTCATATTTATTTCATTGGAGTTTGGTGCCATCAGCATTCATCTACAGGTAAGTGCTGCTCGTCAGTTTCAATTCCATGTATTTCAATTGGATTTAATTAAATACAGTTCCATTTAAATTATTATTCGGAGACTAAAATTTATATGTGTAATATAGAGAATCAGGCTACTATATACACCTACATGTCTTTTTTTTCCAAGGAAAAAAAATCTTTCTCAAATAATTCTTTAAACTACAATAAATCCTGTCAGCTGACTACATTACCATATTAACGTTAAAGCGATTTGTAAACAAACACATAAGGAAGTGTTTTAGCGATCACAATTGAAATTAATTAACCTTATTTATAAAGGAATGGGCATCCCCGTATTTCCATTCATGAACTATCACCTTTACATTTATTCATTTAGCAGACATATTTATCCAAAGCAATTTACAATTGAGGAATACAACAAGCGATTAATCATAAATAGGCAAATAAAAACAGGAAGTGCTCGCGATATAAAGTTTCAGACATCGTTCAGATTACTACAAGCAAACTTTCATTTAAATATTTATGTTTTTATTATTGGTTAGTTAATGTTAGATTAGTTAACATATTATTTTGGTTTGTTATTTATGTCTTGTGTTATGTTTAAAATTTGTAAAGTCAAAAAATTATTTTAACTATCTATATGTATTATGAGGCATAACACAAGACACCAAAATAACATCAACTAATCTAACCAATTAGTTTCAACGATTCTGTTGAAGTTTTTTTTTTTTTTTGTAAAGATTACATAGGCCTTTGTTGCCTATATATATTTGAACTTTCTCTTTTTTGCTTGTTTGAAATAAAAGTTGACCTGAAAAATAATTCTCCTTGCACATATATCGGTACCAACAAAATAATGTATTACATTTCACACGTAAATGCACTTTTAAATTCCACTTTGACTGCATGCTGTGACTTTATTTAAAGTGCTGTTCTTCTGAGTATCCACACGGTGGCGCCAAAGCTCGCGATGAGAGACGAGATCTCAGTCCCGTTAAAAATTGCTATCAGTATATATGCATATATGTTTTGTTAATATTTCTTCTGTAGCGTCGCATCTATCTGTATTATAATACCTGTATACATGGAAAACGTAAAGAGATCAAGTATGGCAGGATGATTGGTTTAAATATTTGTCAAAAATCACTTAGATACTACATTTGCGGTTAATGTACTGCATTGTCCTGCAGTCTCAATAGTACTTGAATGTCTGTCTACAAAACGATGTAGAAAATTAATCAATTATTTTCACTCTTAAAAATATCACACTCTTAAGAATTTCTGAAATGGACACGTGACCTAAATGTACAGGTTAAATGGCGTTTTCTCTTTTAAATGGTTCATTTAGATAAAAAGTGAACAACTAGACCCGGACTCCCCAATCTGGAGAGTAAAAAAAATAACTTAGCTTTTTTTTTCTTTTTTTTTCAGTGAACTTCAATAAAAATGTAAAGATTATTATTCTTTTGACATTAATACAAATTAATGATAATGTTCTTTAGCAGTATAATTGATTTAGTTTTTCTGGTAGTGCTCTGGATTCTCTCCTTTCGCTAAGGACGTGCAGTGAGATGCTGCATATTTGCCTAAAAGGCCTTTGACACCAGACTCATTGTAGTATCTGGTGTCGTCCCTTCCTCCTTCAACTAATGGATAGTCAAACACTCCGGAACTCAATCCTTATAATGAAAATACTGCATTAATTTTATTTTGTGATGTGTCATTGTAATTCAATAGATGTTTTTAATCTTCAGATTGCTCCGGCACAAGCCATTTCAAAAATATTTGGCAGCAGCCCATCTCGCCCCACACGGGCGTATGCTCCTTTTATTGAATGCCGTTTGTCAGAGGTGGACATTAAAAGCTCCCCTTTATTTGAATAAACTATTCAAGTTTAAAAAAAAAAAGCCACTGTAAAAATATGTAAATTGATCCAGGGAAGAACGCTTGGCTCACACGTAGTCTTTCATATCTTGATGTTGTCCATTACAAAGTGCATCTCCTTTCCACTTTTTCATGTCATCTTGTCTTTATTGGCAGCTTGTATGCTGCTCTCTGTTGATGAGATCGTGCTGGCCCGTCCTGCGCTCTTCAGCGGAGATCCAGAAGAGGATGTGATGGACCACAAAAGGTAAGATGATTCTTCAAGTGATCAGCATATAACACCATTTTCAGTATTACTGCAATGCTTTAAGCTTTGACATCAAATAAATGCGTATGGCCTGTAACCACCATAGACATTTAAGATGACATGTGCTCCAATATTGAGAATAGTGGCTGCTGATCACTAAGGGTTCTTCAATAACAAATATTAATGTGATAAAAAAATATATATAGTCATCGTTACATTCATGCATATTACTTTGTTATAAAAAATCATTTATCCTTTGATGACAAGGCAAGGTTAACCAAGGTTGTAAAATGTCATGTGGTATGACTCTCTAAAAATGTAATATTTCATGAATTATTAATTCATAAATATCATTTTTGTTTTAATTTTGAAAAGTGTAACTAAAAATGTGCACATGTATACGAGGTATAAGAAATGTATAAATTTTTACTTGGTTGCACTGCATGATATTTTTACATAAAAAAAAAATAATAATTTAATTGGAATTTTCTTGAAAATGGCATAAAAGATTTTCCAAACCACCTCTTATACACCATTGAGCCTCCCCTAATCTTGGTTACATTCTTGATCTGGAATTGATCGTATATGCACAATAAGTGCAGATGAACTTAACTTGAAGTCTTGTGTATTAAATCACAAACTTCCATTGCTTTCAGGAGCAGTGGATTGGAGAATGAGATCAAAATTAGGCCACAGACATTACAGCCATCCTCCATTATAACCATGCTTGCTTTTGCTAGTTTTATGGTTTTAAACCCCTGGTGGTGAGCTATTCTTGTTATTTATTCTGTAAAACATTGCACATTTTCTCTAAGGGAGTTTTAAACATATTTATCAATGGGTATTTAGTAAAACATGCAAATTTCTGAAAAGCAGTTAAGCTAGTTTCCCTACGGCACCATTGAGCGCTTGACATTGCCGCCCATCTTTGTTTAGTGTTCCTCTTTATCTAAGTTGCCTCACTTACAACACTCTAATACTGCAATAAAATCCCTACCGAGTGCATGCTTGGTCACCTTGACATGCTGTTAAATTGCATTTGTGCTCCAGAAACTACTGATGTATCTTTCCCCCCCATTAGGTGCTCATGGGATTGCTTTTAATGACACTTTGCTGATTTGCTTTCACTGTAATAACAGACAGCTCTCGTGACATCCACTGGCTTCTGCAAACACCATGCTAATCTGACCACAGAACGTGTAGCACAGCACCAGCGTAATTTGATTCGCAGCACATTGTGCTTGCACGCTCCAAATCTGCCTTACGCCTGTGATATCGAAACACCTCGGCGTTTGCTGGAGCCGCACCAAATGAACGCGGGGAAGAAAAAAAAAGCTCCTGAAGCAGACGATGGACAGTGGGGGCCAAATGAAAGCTCTCAGAATCACTGTACATAGCCATCGGTCAAACAGTCCATTTCTGCCCTGATGTCGCTGTGGTCTGGCATTGGAGGAAGATGGAATAATCTGTGGAAATATATATGTGTGTATCCTATGCAATTTTTAAATTCCCCTGAAGGTCTCCAGGTGTCCCACATGGAAAAAAAAAATGCAAGAAAATGTATACATAAAGTAAGGAATAATTGACGACGGGCCGTTGAATTATTAGAAAAATAATGCACACCCGAGAATGAGTCGAATATGATTTAAAATGTTAACAGTTTTCAGTCATTTGCAGCACACTCATAAAATTATGTCAATGCAGATAGGGAAGTATGTTCTTACTTGGCCTACATTTTCACACAGTACATATTCTTCAAAAATGTTGTCTTATACTCTCTTTCTCTCACTTGTATTCACTTTATCCATTACTGTTTTTTCCCTCGCAATATCACTTTGGTGTTTCTCCATTTATGGATGCAGGTCACTTTGCCATTTCTTTTCTGTCACTGTGAAAATAAGTTATTTAAAGCAAATTCATCATTGGCTTTTGGTATAAGTCGGCCCCTCCTCTGAGTGCTGCTCTGACACGTGTTTATACGGCTTTTATCCTGTCCCCAACTCTTTGCTGAACAGACACTTTTGTCATGCTGGCTGGTGAATTTTTTAACAGATCTCATGGCCACTTTCGCCTTTACGATTGCCAGGTTCACCAATTTACTGTAATGGACTGAAGTTGAGATACTGTGTGTATTACAAATGATTTTGAGAGTCAAAGGAGAAAGTGAATGGAAAAATAAACAAGCAGATATAAAACTCTTTATTTGGAAGAGCCAGAGATTAATATTGCATAAGGGGCCGAGTATGTATCAAGCCCCTTTTTCAAAGGCTGTAAAACAAAAACAAAAAAAAGTTCTGTGCTGTAGTTTGTGTCATAGGCTATTACTGCATGCACCATTTTTAGATGATAGTATTGACTCATATTTAGGCATGGGAATCTTAAAGAATTTAACAATTCTGGTTACCAATGGTTCCATTATGGATTGTTTTAGTACTTTTAAAGAAGTAGGTATTTGTAAAAAATGTCAATGTGCCAAATAAGAGAATTTCAATATTGAATTTAGTTTTGTGATCCATTTGTATTTGTAAATGTATTTTAAATTTTCGAAGGATGTAAAGAAATAAAGAAAATTAAAGTTGTAAAAGAACTAGTTTATTGTAAAGTGATGCATTTGAACAATAGTTGCATAAAATATGCATAATTATGCAAAATATACCTATATTCACTCTTAATTTTATGCGGTATGCCTAATATGCAGAGATTGCAATTACATTTATTAAACTACAAATATTGTGCATGATATTTTTAGTTTAAAATGCAGAAATTTTAAACGATTTGATAAAAAGGTAATAATTTGAGTTTAGTTGAACATTATTATGGTGAAACAGCTGTCAGATATTAAAGGGGTCATATGATGCGATTTCAAGTTTTCCTTTCTCTTTGGAGTGTTACAAGCTGATTGTGCATAGATAAGATCCCTGAAGTTGCAAAGACTAAAGTCTCAAAACCAAAGAGATATTCTTTATCAAAGTTAAGACTCTGCCACGCCCCTTAAAACGGCTCGTTCTAACACGTCCCCACATATCTACATCACTATGTGGAAATATTTGCATAATGCCGCCCAAATGTTCACGCAAAGAAAGAAGGCGTGGTTTCAGTAACCGCAGTTAGTGTTGAAGCAGCCATGTCAGGGAGACGCTGTGTGTTTCTAGGCGAAAGCAAAAGCACTTTATTTGGCCTTCCAGAAGTAGATGCATTTAGGAATCTTTAAGATTACTTACAACAGAACAGCAATG
>NW_015551045.1:5334349-5336501 GCF_001515605.1 Sinocyclocheilus anshuiensis
TACAGTATTTGAAAAATAATGTGTTTTTTGAACATTAAAGCATGTCAACATATTCTGTTACACCAAATACACAAAATAACGATCTTTAAAAAAGCATCATATGACCCCTTTAAATGTTTATTTACTGGCATCTTACCTCACACTCTTTAACCATTAAACTGATGCGTTGTGGCTTCTGTGAACAGTAACATTCACCTTACTTAATTTGATTGGCCATTCTGATCATTTTGACATTAGACCACTGAGACTGACCACCTTAAAGTGCTATTTTTGATCCATTAAAAAGAACTGACTCAAAAGTGTCATTCATTTGGGACTACACTGATCGTACTCTGTTTTGCTTTTTAGAATAACTAGCAGTGTTATGATGAGAGTGAATAGTGCAAGTATTTTAGTATGGTATTCTGGTTGCCTCATGAGAAAAATGCATGTGTGAGAACCGTTAACGGAAATGAACATCATTCGGTTTCAGTGTTAATATTTTTTTTTTTAATGGAACAGTTTCCATAGCCTTTTCCTTTTTTTAAATCTGATGTTTGGGTATTTGTCACAGCCCAGAGTCAAACCTATGTTATCTGCATGAGCACAAAGGTTCTGAGCGATTATATGTTTAACCTTAGACTAGAAATTGAAAGACTAGAAATTTTATATTTTCATTTCATTTCTGGCATTTTTAATTTTTCTTAACATGTGAGTTTCTTTTTTTGCAAACCTCCTAGATGGTGACCCCAAATGCAAAGTCAGTTTGCATACATAAACAGTTTTTATGCGTTTTATCATGAGAATTTATTGTGACTCTTAATATCTGTGACATCATCACAGTGGCTGTGTATCACTATAAATGAGCTCTTCTGAATGCAAAGGTTGCGCAGACGGCACACAGGCTCGCTGGATAATTAGCGGCAATGACAAAGGAGCAGGGCGCTGAGCCGTGGTCTAATGCGTCGCTGGTGCTGGGACAGGCATGTGCCCCCAAAGCTCCAGTGCTGCCCCATTATTAATGAATGACCTTTGCTGATGTTAAAGGGTTAGGGAGCAAAATTAACGTCTGCGCTCATTTGTTGCTGTCACATTCCTTCCTTAACTTTCTTCATGGTGTGCAAGAGATTGCTTTTTTTTTAGGTAATACTATTAACTCGTTCACTTAAAAGTGTGATGAGTTGCGTTAGATTGATGTATTCTTTCCGCATTCTGCTGTGACGTGGACTGTGGCACTGGGGTCGTTTAGTCTTCTATTCTTCTTTCCATGGTGACGGTTTGTGATTGTTTTGGTCATTATTGTTGCTTTTTGTTTACAGTGAGTGAGTATTCAGGAAGTGTAAACAGTGGCCCACATCCTCCTCTACCCAGAAGCCCCTCTACGGCCAGCCAGACAGAGCTCACTTCTACCTTACTTCAAAGAAAAAGGAAAAAAGTTCAACTCTGAACAGTTTCCTACTGAGTCTTGTTAAAACTGTGTAAAAAAAAAAAAAGAGGCACTTCAAAGGACCGGTGCTGCTGACTGTCTCGAAAGCACAGAAAGGGTTTTTACTGGCTTGTTCTAGGTTATTAATTTACACCACACCTCACTAAATCTTAAATTAGTCAGACGATAAAGAAAAAGTCAACTAACAAAAACAACATAAGATCTTATGGCTAATCTCCATGTAAAGTTCGTCAAAATGTCCATCTGTAAATTGTCCAGTTGTGTTGTTGCCATTTGTTCAGTCTCAGTTTGCTCTGCGAGAATGGGAGATAAGAAATAAACACTGAAGTCATAAACATGCATATGTTCACCAGCAGCTCTTGTGTATTGTTTATCACCTCAAAATATAATGATGCATCAAGTGAATTTTATTGTTAGAACCAAGCATCAAGTTTAGGTAGTTTTGAGGACATTTATGCGTTCATATTAGGGGTGTAACTGTATACAAACATGACGGATCGGTTTCGGCCCCCTGTTGAAAAAACCAGCATATGCTGGTTAGGTATGTTTTGAAGCTGGGATGCTGGTTTGAGCTGGTCCTTTGCAGGTTTAAGCTGGTCATTTGCTGGTTTATGCTGGTCTGGTCATGTGCTGGTCTTAAGCTGGTCGGACCAGCACATGACCAGCATAAACTAGCAAAGGACCAGCTTAAACCAGCATCCCAGCTTCAAAACATACCTAACCAGC
>NW_015551045.1:5336729-5363404 GCF_001515605.1 Sinocyclocheilus anshuiensis
GAATACGCGTTGTTATTCATAAAACATAACGTTAATATTATGACTTATTGACTATCTGCACAAAATGCCCCGAATGCATATGAACGTGTCTGCGCGGCTCTGAATGTATCCTTTTGTGGACGCGTTCTTCACGCAACAATGTGCAAAAACAGCAACTAAACTCTAAAAATTCTCAGCGTTTTATTATAATAGTGTTTTCATTATAATGTTATGTGTATGACAGTCCCAGTCATAGTTATTAATATTCTGCTTTGTTGTTTGTCCTGCTCGCGCTGCGCGCTAAAGAGATAACCAGTAGTTTTATGTGAAATCAGACATGAGCACCCCCATATAGGCAAAATGGCATGATCATAACACCCCGCGAATATTCGACTGTGAGATTGGTAGTCGAATCAGGCTCCTCCTGTCGAAGCATCGAATCTTCACTATTCAGGGTCACAAATTCAGTTATAATTAACATTTTCTTAGGGATAAAAATCGACCTTAATTTATGCTCTAAACTAGTGGTTCTCAAACCTGTCCTGGAGTACCCCCAGCCCTGCACATTTTGTATGTCTCCCTCATCTATTACACCTGATTCAACTCATCAGCTCATTAGTTTGGACTGCAAAACCTGAAGTGGGTGTGTCAGATGTAGGGAGACATACAAAATGTGCAGTGCTGGGAGTACTTCATGTAAAGGTTTGAGAACCACTGCTCTAAACTATAGGGAGCCCTTTTACATTACTATTGTCAGACTTCCGGTTTTGTTGTTTTCCTCCCCATGTGTTCCTTGTTTTCCCTCTTGTGTTTCCATGCCCTAATTTGGTTTTCCTGTTCCTGCTCCCTGATTGTTTCCAATTTGATTCCAGGTGTGTCTCGTCTTCCCCTGATTGTGTTGTATTCTTTAGGAGTGTTTTGTTCTAAGTTCTTTGTCTGGTATTATTCGTCCATGTGCTACGTGTGTGTCTGCCTGCCCTGTGTCTCCCCGAATCAGAAGATTAAAGACTGTGTTTTTGAGTTTACTCCTGTGTCTCCTCATTCCTCCACAGTAGCCGATCCGTGACAGAATACCAGACCGTGACAGTAAGCGGCGCCCCTTCTCCCCATGTTTGTTTTTCGTTTTTGAAAAGTGTTTTGTTTTCCTGTTCGTTTCTCCCCGCTAAAATGGAGGAACAAGCTTTGTTCATCGCCGTGGCTGAGGCGAGTCACGACCCGCTCACCTACGCGAGGGCATTCATGCCGCTTGCCCTCGCCAGCTCCCTGGATGGGGAGACCCTGGTGACGCTGTTCCGGCTCGGGCTCACATACCATATCCCCACAGAACTCCCAGACACCACCAACCTCGACTTGAAGGAGGCGGTCATCTGGTGTCTGGAGAGCCTCCGATCCCGATCCGGAGCCTCTCCGCTGGCCTCTCCAAAGTCAAGCCCGCCGGCCGTTCCTCAGTCAAGCCCGCTGGCCGCTGCTCTCTCCAGCCTGCCAGCCGTTCTGATGTCAGGCCCGCTGGCGGTTCCTCAGTCAAGCCCGCCGGCCGCGGCATTTGAGTCTTGTTAAAGTTTTAAATCCCTGCCGCCATGATGCTCCTCTGTCGGTCACGGATTATGTAAAGTGAAACTTAAATCTGTAGGGGTGATTGGATTTATTCACGCACGTTAAAATATTTATTTGAAGCTTCTTTCTTTTCAGATTCTTATTCTCCGAAGTCAAGCCTGCCGGCCGCGGCATTCTCAAGTCCGTTGGCCGCTCCTCAGTCAAGCCCGCCGGCAGTTCCTCACTCAAGCCTGCCGACCACGCCTTTCACCCCAAACCTAAAGGGGAATCTAAGGAGGAGAAGGTGGTCGTCTCCAGCCCCGGAGCTCGCTCCAGTGTCGGCTCCAGCCCCAGAGCTTGATCCAGTGTGGGCTCCAGGCCCCGAATTCAGCCCAAAGAACTACGCCATGGAGCCCCAAGCTCCCTGCTCCGCCATGGCACCCTGGACTGCCTGATCCGCCCTGAAGGTATTCCCCGCGTCCCAGTCCTGCACCAGCCTCCAGGGCGCCCCCCCCACCCCCCTGGTGGAATTGTTACAGCGCGGGACGCACCTTCGGAGAGGGGGGAGTAATGTCAGACTTGTGTTCCTGTTTTGTTGTTTTCCTCCCCATGTGTTCCTTGTTTTCCCTCTTCCGTTTCCTTGCCCATAATTGGTTTCTGTTCTGCTCCCTGATTGTTTCCAATTTGATTCCAGGTGTGTCTCGTCTTCCCCTGATTGTGTTGGATTCTTTAGGAGTGTTTTGTTCTAAGTTCTTTCTGGTATTATTCGTCCATGTGCTACGTGTGTGTCTGCCTGCCCTGTGTCTCCCCGAATCAGAAGATTAAAGACTGTGTTTTTGAGTTTACTCCTGTGTCTCCTCGTCTCCTCATTTCTCCACAGTAGGCAATCTGTGACAACTATAAGGTTACAATTAACAACAGAGCCCAAACTTAAACTTAATTACTATTTATTTTTAAATATATTAATCAACACTCGACTTAAAATGTATCCAAACGTGTAAATTGCACATAATGCAGTTTTAAATTAACTTTAATTATAAAATTTATATTTGTTGAAATATATTCATTTACACAGTGGCTGTCATAACGTGCTTCATAACAGATTTATTTAAACATACATTAAATGATTATGACATCACTAACAGGTTTAACCCTCTGATGCATCGTGGTCACTACAGTGGACAGCTATTTGGAAGCCATTCTGAACCATTTAAGATGTAGCATCATGTCCCAACCACCAACTGGCGAACCCCCAAAGTGTTGTCTACGATTCCATTTAATTGTTGTCTTTTTATCTTTTTTTTGTGTTGCTTTGAGATATTGCATAATGTTCAAAATGGTGGCAAGAAAAGGGGATACACCATGTACCTCGGCAATAAGTGTTAAATAATTTTATTCTCAGAAAACCAGACGGGTACAAAAAATATTTTTCAGTTAAATAGGATGTCAGAAATAGTTTCATCCAGATTTTAACAGTATTTTTCTTGTAAATTTTTTTCTGTGACAGAAAATGTACCTGTCCATTACAGTAGACGTCATGCACCAAAGGGTATAATTCTGCCTATGGGCCACAGAAATATGAAATAGTCTTCAGATTTTATCAGTTATTTCAATGCTTACAGTCTATATTTATTTATTAGGTCATATAAAACCGTAGGCATGTATACATGTATACTGTATGAGTGCACATATATGTGTGCATGATTGTGTTCGAGTGTGTGGTGGGAGGGTGTGTGTGCTTGTGTGTGTTTGCATTGGTGCTCACATGTGTATGAATATCCCCCCACACCCCTGGCCCATAGACACACACTCTTACGTTTTGTTTGTTACACTTCACATTTCTGTGCCATCATGACATAGCTTGTTGTTATTGAATGTTCTTATGTGTATTCATACAATTTTCATGTAGTAAATATTTTAAAGACATGTTTTTTAAGACCACCCATTAAGTTCTATTGATTTACTTTTTATACATTTGATTCATGGTGTCCACTACAGTGGACAGATATGTAACTCCCTCAAAATAAAATATATTGACAAAAAAAATTTTTGCCATGATTTTTCACTTGTTTAAAAGTAAAAACAAACATGTAAAAAAAAATATTACTTTGTGATTTAATAATTCATGCATCAGAGGGTTAAGGTGCAATAGGTGATTGTCTTCAGAAACATTTTTTGTTATGCTGGTTGAAAGTCTCTTCACAACTCGATAGCAGTCACTAAGTTAAGTGGTCTAAATGTATTTATATGTATTATATATTCTGTGGAAGGCGTAGGACCAAGAAATGTTCGTTCAATTAAAATGCTCATTCCGAATGCTTGTTCTGAACGTTCTGAATGCTCGTTCAAAATGAAAAATTCCGAATTTCCTACCTGCCTGTCAACATATGTATTTGCATACCTCTGCGCACCCTGTTCGCGCAGACAGGATACGTCATCAGCGCGTTAACATATGCTATGCAGACAGAGCAAGAATGGCAGGCAAACATCAACAACCTGACCGTCCTTCCTGGTATTGTAGTACTTTTACTAACTGTGCTATAAAGTTTTCTCACCGGTGAATGACACATGATGTTGTCTCTGGTCGTCTGGTCTGTGTGCGTATATGCGTTCAGGAGGCGTGGCTTTGGACAGTGATTTGCAGGGAGGGTGGGTTGTACGCTTTCAGTGCTATCAGGCTAAAGTTAGAATTTTCCAAGATGTCCTACTGCACCTTTAAGTAAAATATAATGAGTATATAGTCTAATATTTCGCAAAATAATCTTCTGACTTTATTTCTCTAGCGAACTTACGTGCTGTAGACACTGAGGACTTGCCTGAGGTAAATGAAATGCTACGTGACATTTTGTTTTGACGTCTTTTTGCGGTTGAAAAACAGATTGAGCGATTACATGAGGCACGAGATGTTCATTCATGTTTATTTTTTGTCAAAACTAGTAGTAAAGAGGTAGAGATGATCACGCTCACTCGCGCTCCGTGCTGCCGCTTGAACTGAGGCTTTTATACAGCGCTCTGTCAGGCCACAGAGCGTCAAAACGCCATTTATTGTTTGAATTTCCTGAAAAAAATTGACATATTTTGTAAGATGAGACTTTGTTTCTTACCAAAAGTAACAATATATAAAACTACAAAAGTTTCGATGAATCATCCTGAACTACAGATTATTGTCCAATCAGATGCTCTTTAGAATGAGAATGCTCCGCCCCCTAATTTCACCTGCCAGCAACTGCCAATAACAAATAGCCCTTTGATGTCTTTTCCCAACTTCTTGTTTAAATAGGAAAAAGTACACTTGTTTGTTGAGTATTTTAAACAAATCTGGAAAAAATAAAAAAACAAATCTGACAATGGGACAAAACTGAATTTTATTGTTATTGACTGCTGATCTGGCCACATATAGCTTGTCGTTTGAGTCTGATTTGTGCTCCAGTGTGAACGTAGCCATAGTGTCAATTTTCAGGTAAATGAATCTTGTTTGTTCTATTGGAAAGAAAATACTGATTAATGTAGGCTTTTTTATTTTGCTCCTGGTTTGTCCTCTCTTTCACCTCAGCAGGGTCATTGTGGCATGTTAGCTGAACTGGAGGTGGCATGTATTTTTCTCTCTTGCTGTACTTGGTGCTGTCTTTCACTAAATGTTTATATTTATATGTATTATATTTGTATATCTATGCCTGGAATGGCTGCTTATGAGATCATTTCTTTTGCCTTGGGGGAGGAAGTGTTTTTTGTAGCAAATAAAAGCACTTCCTTCTCCCTTACAGGCCCAGATTTTATGTTTATCCATGTCGTGAGAAAGCTACCGCATTGTAATGCCTTTTCCATAATTAGGCTGATGGCAGGAAACTCAAACTAAATAAATTGGTGTATTAATGGTGGAATGCGGTAAGGAAAAACACACAAGACATACAGCTAAAAAAAGGAGGTAATTTGCTATGGAAAGCTGTCGTACATTTCCGAAGACTGACTTTTAGCTTAAAAGGACAACGTCCGTGTTGTGTTTGTTTGTTATCTTCATCTGTGTTGCTCTGTTACAGTCCTCCAGTGTTTCTGAGCTGAGCTGAAGTTGTAATTGTTTCCGTACCGCAACACTGTGCTCTTTGACTGGATTGTTTCCTGTGTGTAATCAGGCAGATCTATTGAACACTGATCACTAAGGTTTTGTCAAGATTTAAAGTACACTTGAGTGTTCTTCCTTGTCTGATTGGTGTAAATCGCAAATTCGCATTGATCAGTGTTGCACATTTATTTCTTATCTTGTCATCACAGTGATTGATTGACACATTCTCATTTGCTGAAACAACCGTGTAATTTTAGATTGTTTCTACATGTCTTTTATTGTGCTTCATGTTGTTTCAGTACTTAAAGCTGCAGTCTGTAAGTTTTGCCTCTTTGTCGCCATCTCTGTTTGAAAGCCTGCAATTGCAGCTGTGTGCGGAGTTATATTCCATACGTGGGGTTGTGCTCCAGCGCGGATGAATCTAATGTTTTGAGGAGCATGTGTGGCAGTCAGTCACGGCACCGGTGTGGATATTTACTGTATTTCACAATCACAGATTCTAGCCTACGTCTGGGAATATATGACCCAAATAAGAATTTTCACCGTATACTGTCATCTGAACAAGTAACAAGTCTGCCACGTTTGTTCTGACCAACTGAGGGAAAAAGGATTACAATAAATCGTGCTACCCACTTTATTTGGCCTTCCGGAAATAGATGCATTTAGGAATCTTTAAGATTACTTACAAGAGAACAGCAATGCATTTTATGGACAACCGTTTCGTGAACCTAGGAGAGGAGGTAATTCTGACTTTGCTATGACAATCTGGCGCTTCTGAATTGCAGGATCCGCAAATGCGATATAGCCTACTAGCCAGGACAACTTCTTTATGTTTACAGAAGTGACGTAATGACGCAGTGCCATGCTCGAATTTCCCGCGAAAACCTACCCGTACCACTCAAATTAGAAAACATTCTTATAAGCTAACTGTTGTGAATTGGACTAAAGTAAGGCGATAGTTTTGAACATTGGCTGGTCATGTACTTGCTCAAATATTGATTTCGGATCATTTTTAACCAAAAAAAGTTACGGACTGCAGCTTTAAATATTTTTACTGCCACTAGTGTTCATTTCTGCTTGGAACTGCATTGATTTTACTCCGAGTGATCATTTCAAACCAGGCCTAATGTAACATCTCCTATAACCCCAATGCTGCATAACGATATTGATAAAATCGTAAATTTAAAGGAGAATTGGAGATTAGTGTTTAGATATCAGATATGTAACCATATTAAAACCATATTTGAATGCTAAAAATCCATTATTGTATGTTTTTCTGTTTACATGCATGCAACACGATGAGTAATTATCTGTCCCAGGTATCAGTGGAAGAAAAATAAATACATTTTTTGTGATACCATAAATGTAGCCTTTGATTAAATATTAGTCTATCACATGTTGCCTCAAATTATTTGAGCCAAGTTTCATGGTAAATGAAAACGCTGTGTATAATACATATTAATCAGATTGTGTAATAATAATTTTTTTATTATTATTATTAGTCATTTGTATACCTTATCCTTTTTACATTTGTGTGTATGTGTGAGAGAGAGAGTGTGTGTGTGTGTGTTTTATAAACTACCATTCATATTTTGGGGTCAGTAAGATCAATTTTTCAGAAGTGCCAGTTATAACATACTATTATAGCTGCAAAACATTTCTATGAAATAAATGCTGTTCTTTTGAACTTTATTCATCAAAGAATCCTAAAAAAACGACCATATTCACATGCAGACTGATTACATGTCCTGCTAAGTTTTTAATATTTTCAATAAAAATTATTGATATCTATTTTTATTTAAAAAAAAATTGTGTACATTTAAAACACTATACATACTTTGTATTATATTATCTTTCACCTCACTTTGCAAAAAAACACACTGCTGTGAGTGAGGGTGTTTCTAAAACAGCGGCTTTGGGAGTGAATTTGACATTGTTCTCTGACTGCCATTATCAATCTCTCTATTTTTTTATTTTTTTATTTTTTTTATTTTTTTTATTTTTTTTTTAAGTTGTGAAAATATTGTGGAGGTTTTTAGTTCACAGCTATAGTCGTTTAAGCAACTATGACTTCTGTGTATGAGAAACCTAGGAATCTGGAAAGAGTCCATGTATTACAGTTTCCACAAACAGCTAACTTTGATTTATTTAAATAACTGTTAGATAATTTTATTTATTTTATTTTTTTCTCTTTTTCTTCCTGCCACTTTTGCTTCCTTAATAGGTGCATGAGCTGAATCAACTTCTGTGAAAATGGGACGAAGGTACAGACATTTAAATTGATAAAACCACTAGAAAAACATGATTTGGCACTTTAAATGCATGTAATGAATACCATAGAGTGTAGTGTCCTCTGTTCTAGTACCGTAGTATCCAGCGTATTTGTGGTCTGTGGCCGTCAGTAGGTGTGTGGTTTGGGTATGGTGGTGTCTCTGTGTCCTCTTCCTCTGCAGGGACAGACGGCAGCGACGCACACGTTAACACTGCACTCAAATGCTTTCTGACAGCTTTGGCATATGCCACCCGCTAATTACAGTGCCAGTCCTCCCACACTGCTGTTTACTCACCCTTCACTGCTTTATCTGGATTAGCCTGACGAGCCACTACACACTACACACACACACACACACACACACACACACACACACACACATCGATTCCTCTCATCTCTGAATCTGAAATCTCTTATTCTTACACTTTAAGGACTCCCTCCCACAAACAAGCACATATTCACATTTCATATGTGAGCAACCATTCATATTTGTATACTACTGTTCAGATGATGCTTGTGTCCCAAAATGTTCTCTTCCTCCTTATGCAATAAAGTCATACTTATGGAGAACCTAGCTGATGGGCAAGTTAAAGGAATTCTTGGTTCAATACATGTTAAGGGTCACATATTTTACACCTTTCTGGAGTTTTATTTTAAGTCTTGATGTCCTTAAGAATATATATTTGCAGTATAAGTACCAAAAACCATCTCAATATATTTTTACAACTCCTCTCTCAGGAGCTCTGCAAAGAACTGGTCGATTTTGGCCTGTCTAATTAAAGGGGTCATATGATGCTTTTTTAAAGATCATTATTTTGTGTATTTGGTGTAACAGAATATGTTGACATGCTTTAATGTTCAAAAAACACATTATTTTTCAAATACTGTACATTATTGTAGGTCCTCTATGCCCCGCCTCTCTCAAACGCTTCGTTTTCTACAAAGTCCCTCCTTCCGACAAGCGCAGTCTGCTCTGATTGGCCAGCTGACCCAGTGCATTGTGATTGGCCGAACACCGCAAGCACTCGTCGGAAATGTAACGCCCCTTACCATAATCGCGAGCTTCATCTTTCAAAATAAATGTAAAGAGACAGAGAGACAGACAAAGAGACAGAGCCCGAAAGGGGAACAGAGTCGCGTGACAGACACAGTGATGAAGCTGGTATGTGTTTGTGATGTGACTCCAGCTTGTAACACTCCAAAGAGAAAGGAAAACTTGTAATCGCATCATATGACTCCTTTAATATTCATGAGCCTCTCTTCTGATTGGCTTGTTGTTTTCTGAGTGACGCACGGCCAGGCCAACCACAGGTAACTAGGGTCATGTATGCTGTAGCCTGCTGTGGGTTGGTGATACTCACAAATAAGGTCAATAGAAACACCGGTAATGATGGTCACTGCTGAGGGAAATGTTGTCCGGCCTTACATGTTTGAGCCGAACTCAGACCCCGAATCGGCAACGACAGGAGACAACCAACCACCTCCTCAAACGCGCTTACAACAGGATGTTTCAGAATGGTAATTAATTTTTTATTTTATTTTTTCAAACGCCGAATGCAGTAAATACAATCTGACCAGCCGAGCGTTTGCGATCACGTGAACTTGAAGACACTTGTACAAATGCGGATTGGTGACATGAATGGAAATGATTCCAGATTGGCGATGTAGTCTGTGTTCTGTACTGTATTTTTGGTTTCTGTGTTCTGTACTGTATTTTCCTGCGCTCAAACCTGCCAATCTAAAGGATCAAACGCCACTACAGCCGGTGGCAATAGAAAACGGTTGACGCGGTTTATGCGGTTGTCACGGCGACCGTCACAGCCCTACTGTGCAATGATGTAGTTTCCTGACATCCAGAAGAAATGTGAAGCATGTAGTTTTTATTTGTTTATGAAGTTAATTTTTTATTTATTTATTTATTTAAATATTATAATATATTATTAATAAGAGATTATATATATATATATATATATATATATATATATATATATATATATATATATATATATATATATATATATATATATATATATATATATATATATATATATATATATATATATATATATATATATATATATATATATATATATATATATATATATATATATATATATATATATATATATATATATATATATATATATATATATATATATATATATATATATATATATATATATATATATATATATATATATATATATATATATATATATATATATATATATATATATATATATATATATATATATATATATATATATATATATATATATATATATATATATATATATATATATATATATATATATATATATATATATATATATATATATATATATATATATATATATATATATATATATATATATATATATATATATATATATATATATATATATATATATATATATATATATATATATATATATATATATATATATATATATATATATATATATATATATATATATATATATATATATATATATATATATATATATATATATATATATATATATATATATATATATATATATATATATATATATATATATATATATATATATATATATATATATATATATATATATATATATATATATATATATATATATATATATATATATATATATATATATATATATATATATATATATATATATATATATATATATATATATATATATATATATATATATATATATATATATATATATATATATATATATATATATATATATATATATATATATATATATATATATATATATATATATATATATATATATATATATATATATATATATATATATATATATATATATATATATATATATATATATATATATATATATATATATATATATATATATATATATATATATATATATATATATATATATATATATATATATATATATATATATATATATATATATATATATATATATATATATATATATATATATATATATATATATATATATATATATATATATATATATATATATATATATATATATATATATATATATATATATATATATATATATATATATATATATATATATATATATATAATTTTTTTTTTTGTTTTTTCTTTCAAAAAGTTATGTAATTTTGTTTTCGATATCCTTGTGTGTATTGATGTGTTTATCAGCTTTAAATGGACATGAAAGACTTTATATTGGCTTTACACAAACAGTATATTGATTGTAACTTTATAGCAAGATTAATTACCAAACACACTACCAAAAGTTTAGGTTCAAGGTTTAGGTTAGCAATGTTTTAAATTAATTTAATACTTTTATTCAGCAAAGATTCATTAAATTGACCAGAAGTAACACTAAAGACATTTATAATGATACAAAGGATTTATATTTCAAGTAAATAATATTTTGATCTTTTGAACTGTCTGTTCATCAAAGAAAAAGGGAAAACAAATAGTTTTTTTAAAACGTTATATTAAAATATAAATAAGAAAAAAATCAACATTGATAATAAAAATGTTATTTGAGCAGCAATTTTAGCTAATTAAACCGATTTCTGAAGGATCATGACACTGAAAACTGGAGTAATGAGTCTTTGATCACAGGAATAAATTGCATTTTAAAAATTTAATTAAAATTGAGAAAAGTAATATTAATTTGTAATAAGATTTCACACCTCACACTTTTGAATGGTAAGTGTATAATGTTAAACTTTTGTGGCTGCATATTCAAAACTGTATATTTTTAACCCATTGGAAAGAATAGAAGTATTGTCATAGTTTGCAAGTCTTTATTATCAATATTTCAGTCAGACCTTCAGGCATCGTGTATTTTACTTACAGATGCGCACTGTAAGGATATTACTTTTCCTTATTCTTGTTTTTACAAATAAATCAAAATAATTTGTGATAATTGACAACTTGTATTGAACCTGCCTCATTCCTTTAATATCCAACATAGAGGAGATTTACTTGTGTCAGCATGATTTTAGATGACACATACAGCTTTCATCTACATGTAAAGAGAGATGAGGAGCCAGAAAGGTTTATTTTACAACTCATCCACGCAACCGAAAAGATGCCCGTTGTCAGTTTCTGCTTTGATGGCATATGAAGCACGGGGCAGATGTACCCATAAACACTCCCTAACTGAGGAAACGACGTGTCTGCATGTGTATGTGTGTATATGTTTTTGAGAGGTGCATCAATAATAGATGAGGCCTGTATGGACCTGTCTGCCAGACACGTAGCATTAGCAGATGGTCCTGAGAACTGAGCCTCGGTCGCCACGGCGACGCCAGCAGATGCCACTCACTCGCACCCACACACAGGCTGCAGTCTGTGTACCACGGTAAAACTGATTTACCATGATCACATTTCTCAATATAATCAGGAATCTTTTAGTAATCACTTCCTTGAAGAGTTTTGCACTTTTTCAACGTAGGGGTACACTGAAACTTTTTATTTGGACAGTATTAATGGTGACAATTTAAAAATAACGACACAATTTTATATGAAATTTCAACCATTATAAATTCTGGAAAAGAATGCATCACATTCAATGATGCAACTCAAGTCATACTGGTTTAACATCTATTACAGTACATTCCAAGTGACATTTGTTAAAATACACTATATATTGTCTTTTATCTGTTAACATTAATTTATCACAACACAACTTTATCACAGTGCTGCAGCCATTTTTAAATCAGTTATATTGTGTTTGACAGTGAGTGTGCTGAGGCAATAATCAAACATGCTTTATTAAAATCACTCATTCGTTTGAACCGATTCACTGATTCATTTCAATCATCACTTAGTTCCTGGAGCGCCCTGCGCTGCATCTTGTCTTTTGTAGCAAAATATTTAGTTAAACACTACATGCATTAGTTTTCTTTTAACTTGCATAAAATGTGCTGTTGTAAGGTGTTAAATTTGATCATTTGTGTAATTTAAAAGATATTGCCCCATTAATATTGTAGTTAGTAAATTGTAGTGGAGCTTACTAATTTTTTTGTAGCTTGACTGATGTTGAACTACTTACAAAGTAGCTTTCCTTAGCACTGGACACCAACAAATGTTGCCTGTTTGTGTATGTGTATTTCCCCCCCCTCTCTTCATTTAACCGCTAGATGTGTTTGTAGAAGTGTGAACTCACTCTCTCGGTGTATCTGTTTTTTTTTTGTAACAAAGAACAACATGTTTTCCACCAGTTCTGCTCCACTTACAAGGAAAACTAAAACAATCCATCAGATGTCAGGATCACTGGACCAACTGTGGGAGAACTAAATGGATCCTGGGTCTGGGAATCTTCCCTCATGATTCAGTGTGTCTTCCTGAGTCTGCACTTGTGCTCATATATTTGGAGATGGAACTCACAGAAGTTATCCAACTTGCATCCCATCTTCAGAATAGGAAAGAATAATCATATCTCAGTTCAGTTGTTACAAACATTAAATGGAGAGCAGATTGAAGCTTTTCCCCTTCAGAAACAGACCCTCATACAGTTGTCGCATGCCTCTTCTAGAATTTTAGACTAAATCTGCTTTCAGATTTCCCAAGATGCCAACGTCTCCAATTAAAAGTCAGAGATTTGAATAGAAAGTAAAACATTTCTCATCAGATTCTTCTGGCCAAATGATCTGAGGTTTACATTCCAGATTATAGCTGTACACTGTAATAAATAATTTTTCAAAGTTGTATATTAAAACAAAGATTAATGGAGTACAAAATTTTTTTTTAAAAATTCTCCCAAAATGTCATGTTTAATTCTGTTAATTCCATTTCTTTGTAGCTGTTTGAAATTTACTAGCAATTTCTGAGTGAAAATCCTACACCGTTTTTCAGTGTATATTCTTATTGTATGTAATTAACTGAAAACCTGTCTTCTGAGGGTATTATCGTACAGTATATATTTTAAGAATTATTTTCTTTTTATCTAATATCATAACAATCAGTTTACAATAGAAAATACAAATGCTATCATAATTTAATTCCAGCGTATTTTTCCTTGCAATTCATAAAAGAGGTTCTTTATTTAAGAACCTCTCCTACTAGAACACCTTATAAAAAACCTTAAACTCATGTACAAACCAAACAACCGCTCGCAGCTCTAAATAATGAAACGCACATCCAGTGAGAAACGGCAGCAGTGGACAGAACTTGGAGAGCTGCTGACCAGCATTATCGCCCGCAGACATCTGAGTCTGCCCCGCTTTAAAACATTCCTATTTACGGCGCGGCGGCACAGAAATAAATAAATGTGTTAATATGTTGGGAAGGCTGGTTGGAGGGACCGCTGGTGCTGTTTGGTTTTTCTGTGATGATGCCATTTATCACGCGCTGACAGCCCGTTTGTGAAGTGCTGCGCTACGCGGTCCACTTCAACTCACCGTCCCGCCATCTCAGCTCTTTGGGAGAATGCATAAATGAGGCGTCACGATGCAGAACGACTAGCGTACCTTGCCCGTGGGACTTCCAGGGTGAAAAACACTGGAGATTCTCCACAGTCAGATGTACACACAAGTCGATGACACAGATTTTGTGTTTATTTAATGTTTTTCCTGAAGAACATGCTGTCTGGCCGCTTTCTGTGTTGTCTTGGTGAAATGTGTAAAGGACCTAGGACATGCCCTAGGGGTACACCATATCATCAGGTGTGAGAAAGGGAAAATAGAGGTTCAAATGCATCATGAGGATGTTCCAGGAGTTTTTCCATGTAGAAGTGAACTATGGAAAGAGGGCACATTCCTGTGACCTTCAATTTTTTTTAACGTTAATGTGTGTGTGCAGGTTCAAGCAAATAGTACAGGTGGTGATTTATGATTTTCAGTGCAGCGAGATGCGACTTGACATTTTCCTGCTGTGGCGTAGCCCAGTTCTGGCTCCATGCTTCATTACGTGAGCCTCCCCACGCGATTCCCGACCCAGTAAAAATAAGCCTGCTCACCTCAGCTATGAGTGAATGAGCATGTGTGGATCTGTCTTGGGGGTAGGCAGCTTCACTGTGCTCTGCTATTCTCACCTTCCCCAAAATTTCCATATGGCCATGATGCCACTGCTCCAGTCAACCCTTTAATACACACACACGGCTGACAGCAACTTTCAAAGTCTTACCTGGTAAGATAAAGGAAACTGATAAATAAGTAAACAATCACATCTGTGAGCACAAATGGTTGACATTTGGCGCGATGCAGATCATTTCTTATTTATGGGTGTTTTCATGTCCCTCGACCCACTTGCACAGGTCATATGACTAATGCCTAAAATTAGGTGATGCATATCTGTGCTCTATACACTTTTGTTTTTATCACTACTACTACAACAGCTACCAATAAAATCACATCCTTCAATTCCAGTAAATGTTGCTTTTTTTTCTTTTCAAAATATTCAATCAAAATCTTACAACCTTATCTGGTAACGTATGCCGGCCTTCTCCAATCTAGTTATTATATGGAAAAAAAAAAAAAATCTGCCATTACTTCTGTTATATCATGGAAAATGTACAGTCCCTTCCAGAATTGAAACAAAAACAGACTCATCCTGTACATATTTTTAATCCATTCAGATTTTCTGTAGACTGCTTGAATCGACTCACATGGTGATACTCCAAAATGTTGGCTCTTCAATTGATGTCTGAAGTCAAATCAGACAGACCCAACCACCCCACATATAATAAATGACAATAAATAACCAATTCATTTGGAATGTTATAAATGAATAGCACAGTTTTAAATAGTGGGATGAAAGCTGCTCAAAAAGTTATCTGTGAAAACAATGCATTCTCATTCCCTTAAGCCTGTCACAAACCACTACTGCTTTTAACATTATTTTCATAGTTTTAGTTATAATTTTATGACTAATTTTAACAATATAGTGTGCAGAGTTGGTCATAAGGGTAATGTACAGGTTTTTTTTTTTTAAGGGAAAGAACGTGTAGCGTAAAATCATGTGAACATGTTCCCATCAGTGCATTTAAAATAAATAAATAATTCAAAGGCATCTTACTGACTACTTAAATTAGTACATTAGCACCCTACTAGCAAATTATGGTTTGTGGCTGTGATGTAGTCAGAGTCTATATTTAAAAAGTGTCCCAGCTAAACTTCATTCAATAGGAATTGTGTAAGCACAGGAAATAAAATTGCACTTGTCAAGTGATTTCATGGGCTTTTTAATCTGCCACGAACCTTATGATCTCCGAAAAGTACAGTAGAGACATAAGTAGGCAGTCTTTAGCATACAGTATTACCTTTGCAAAACTACAGTCTCTGCAGAAATTCATTATTCTTAATTAGCATTTCTGTAAACAGCATCAACCCCCATCATTTGCCATAGAGGAAAATCTCTGCGGTGCATTTCCACTAACAGTCGCGAACGCAGCAATTTGTTGCAGTTGTTTCTACTTATTACTTCAGTTGTTCAGCGAGAGAGGAGGGGAAAATAGAGTAGAACATTCCTAGACACTGCTTTGTCTTCAAACATCCAGACACCTATTATTCACTATTATCTTTTAACAATGAAATTGACTGCTGTTTGAATTGTCTTTAATGCAGCCTGGAGGTAATATCCCATGATTCCCCACTAGACAGCCACTTTAGTGAGCTCTTTAACTCCCTTTCAACTGCCTTTACTCATCTATTCATTCGTTTTACAATAACATACTCCAACTTTAACAGCCAACAACAACCTGCGTTTGGGTTTTATTTAGCCTTGTAGTGCTGGTAAGGAGTGTGTGTGTGTGGGTGTGTGTGTGTGTGTGTGTGTGTGTGTGTGTGTGCGCATAGGTTTTGCTTGTAACATTGTGTATGTACACTCAAGATGTGGGATGCCAAGTGTTGGCTTTCTTGTAAAAAGAAATCACTATTTTGGAACAAAAAGAAAAGCAACAAACAGGAAGACCATTAAAACATAAAATTTCACAGAATTTGCTTGGCTGTTTTCAAATACAGAGATACAGACTGTTAAAAGCATTGTTTTTTTTATCATATATAATATGTTATAATAATAATATAATATAAAATGTAGTTTAATATGTTGATATTTTTAGTTTTACTGTAATTATATAATAAAGTTTGTATATTGATATATTGTATATTGAAGAAATCTACAAATTTAACAGATATTAAAGCCATTTCAACAAACAGGACATGGATGTTACAGTTGTTTAATACCTGATCACATATAATAAGCTAAAAAAATTAAACAACATATTTTAAATTGTGTAATTATTATAAATAGCTTTTGTCATTACCTTAAATTTACTGAGACTAATATTTCTAATAATTTAGAAATTCATCACTATTAAAGTGAGCTGCCAAAACTAAAGGATTTTTGATGATGAAAAACTGATAATTATGATGAAAAGCACCTATGACATACACTTTGACCTATTCATTTTAACATAAAATATTGATGTTAAAATACTCAAATGCAGTTCATATAGTGTATGCTTAATTGAAATGTATCTCAGCACTTCTCTCTAAGAGGGAGACATCCTGCAAAGTTGCAATGTTTTCATGACAGTCAATCGTTCATGGTCACGGTGGCATAATCTGTCCAAACAGCTCCGTTCCGAAGAGGTCGAGAGTTATCGATTCCGGCCACGGTCATATTTCATCTCCATGAACGTTTTTAATCGACGTGGATCTGCTCTTATGGATTATAGGCTATAGAGAGAAGAGACGCACACCTGGCTCTGATGTCAAGCTTGTATGACTCTCCATATTCGTCCGCTCCTTTAATCCCTACCTTCTTGTTAGCCTTAATCAGATTCAATGTTTTTAATGGAACGTATGCAGATGAGATTCTGTTTTTATCTTATTTCCACTGATCAAATAGGCCACCGCAGCGATTGTGTTTCAAACACTCACCTCGATCCCACCCCTAAAAACATCACTAATCATAAATGAAGTACTTTGACTACTTTACATAAAGCCAGTTAGGGAGGAGAGGGGCTAATCAAGAGTAGATCAAACGACTCGTCTTTAATTGAAGTGCAAAAACGGACCCTCTTTCTTTTGTTTGTAGGGCCAATTCAGGCAGCGGCTCTCAGGGCTCTGTCAGGCCTGCTACTCTTCCCACAACTCCCAGAAGTCTACACAGCTACGGACAACAGGTGAAGTGCAGCGGTCGCGGTGGGAAATGTAGTCTGCTGCTCGACGGCTTGACGGTACGTGACTAATTAGGTCAGTTCCTTTGGCAGCTGCAGGTGAGGTGCTCGCTCGCGTTTGCTTCGTGTTGAACACCTCCGGAATGGTGGAGCTTCAGAGCCGTGGGTTTTTATGGATTGCTGGGATGATGGGAGTTTCAGGCTGTGATGCGAGGCCCATGTGTATTTTTATGAAAACGCTCCACTTCAAAGAAGTACTACAACAACCATGACATGAAGATATTAAGAAAGCCATAAAGAACCAGAGTTCATACCATTCAAACTACTTGTCAACTGATACAGGGTTCAGGATTTCTTGAATATTTAAGTACATGAGATACATTGCACTAATTTGCATTAGTGCAAATTACTACTAACAGTTGCTTAAATGTGTGTATTATTTTTTTTTAAATCAATAAATGCTTTTTTGGAAAGTAATTAATACTTTCATTCAGCAACAATGAATTAAATGGATCAAAAGTGACATTAAACACTTTTACAGTGGCCCAAAGATTTTGAACATTCTATTCGTCAAAGAATCCTGAAAAAAAAATCGTTTCCACAAAAATATTAAGCAGCACGTTTTTCAACATTGATAATAATAATAATAATAATAAGTGTTTCTTGAGCAGCAAATCAGCGTATTAGAATTATTTCTGAAGATCAAGACTGGCATAATTATGCTGTAAATTCAGCTTTTAATCACAGGAAAAAATTGATTTTAAAATATATTCAAATTGAAAACCCTTATTTTAAATTGTAATAATATTTCACATATCTTACTGATTTAACTGTATTTTGATCAAATAAACAGAAAAAAGTTACAAAAATGTAAACAGTAATGTGCGTTTATAGCAACAGCAATAATAATAATAATAATAAACTTTGTGCTATAATTGACACACAAGTGGTTATTATACATTAATTTCAAAATGGCCAAATACCAGTTCACTTGGGGAAAACGTCTCTGAAAATAACTGAAGCAAAACAAGCAAATGTTTCCATCTTAATTTTATTACTCAAAGGGAAAAAAAAACAAAACCTACCAAGATGTCCATAGGGGTGTTTTATTCGTTGTGGCATGTGCAAGGCTGTGATAAGTGTCTGTTGCCATTTTAAAACAAGATTCAACATCATTGATAGCTGCCGATTTGTGATTGCATTACCTATGGAGTCGCTAGAAATGTTTAAAAATAGATTTGAAGAGGCAGCGTTTTATTTTCAATCGATACGTGTCATTTTTCATCGTTGTATTTACAAGCATGCTCGCTCTGGGTGTGCATAAGGGTACTTCTCGTCTCTTTTTCGTCACTAAAAATGTATCCACGTAATAACACATTTTGGAACACAAGTGGTTATTATACATTAATTTCAAAATGGCCAAATACCAGTTCACTTGGGGAAAACGTCTCTGAAAATAACTGAAGCAAAACAAGCAAATGTTTCCATCTTAATTTTATTACTCAAAGGGAAAAAAAAACAAAACCTACCAAGATGTCCATAGGGGTGTTTTATTCGTTGTGGCATGTGCAAGGCTGTGATAAGTGTCTGTTGCCATTTTAAAACAAGATTCAACATCATTGATAGCTGCCGATTTGTGATTGCATTACCTATGGAGTCGCTAGAAATGTTTAAAAATAGATTTGAAGAGGCAGCGTTTTATTTTCAATCGATACGTGTCATTTTTCATCGTTGTATTTACAAGCATGCTCGCTCTGGGTGTGCATAAGGGTACTTCTCGTCTCTTTTTCGTCACTAAAAATGTATCCACGTAATAACAACGTCAGGATAGCAAACGCTAAAGCATTTTTACAAGTCTTTATAAACAGGTAAAAACAGAAGGGGGAGTACTGTAATACTGTGTTTATAGCAACATCAAATGAACACTTCTTTTTTTTTTTACTTTTTAAGTTAAGCAGCAATAGAGAAAACATTGTCACGGGGCAAACTAAGACAGCAAAGACGTACAAAGAACGTTTGTTTCAAGATCACTTGAGCATCTGTTTGAAATGCTGATTAAAATACAATGGAAAACAACAAACCAGATAATAAAATAAACACCAGAATAATAAACATAGGGCAGGGAAACGACAACATGAGGAAAATATTTCTACACTTTCTAAAAAAAAATACAACAAATTAGAAAAAAGGAAATGTTGATATAGAATCCCTTTCTTAAAAGGCAAAACAACAAATGTAGACAATGTTTATTAAAGAAGCACGTGTCTTATTTGGAGTCTGTCCACATAATATTTGTCTCTTTTGTCCCTTCATGTAGAGGTGCTGTAGACAAAGTTCTCTACAGACTCGTCAAGACTGTTGTGCTGTTCAGAATCACTGGTGCACAGAATCATGGGGGATCAGCAGATAACACACAATAATAATAATAACAACAAACTGAAGATAGGTTTAGATTAGGGTGATGCTGTGTGCTTCACATAACGAAGGGTAATTCATCAGGTAATGAGATTTTAATCCAGGAAAACAAACATTTCTTTTAATCTCAAAAAAGTGTGGGATGTAGAAGTAGTCAAAACAAGAGAGAAAGACATTTTTTTACAAGTCGGTGCATGTGATGTTGAAAGGTCTCCAACGAGCAGTGCTCCAGACACACACACGTGTCTCATGAGGACCGCAAACACACTGCACCTCCACACACATACACATACATACACACACACTCAAGTCCTGTACACGGGTTCAGATGCCCGGTCTTCAGCACCCGCACCACTTTTCCTCCGGGAAATAGCCCCACAAACCCCTCTCCATCTGTGGACTGAGCTGAGCTGAGCTGTCCGTCGTGGGACTAAAGATGCCAGAGGCTTCAGTACATGATGGGAGGTTTGGAGTAGGGTCTGTTTTCTGTAATGAAGAAGATAAAATGCATGAGAGCCAGTGAATTTTATATAGAACTTTAATCGTGTAATCCATAAAAAATGAACTGTAATCTGAGCATTTTAAAAACGTAATATAATCAAGTACTGCATTTTTAAAATCTGATTGTGTAATCCAGATTACATGTAAATGTATATGTTCATTTGTATTAATTTAAACATATACAATAATTTATGTATATAAAATATTCATCAGATTTTAGAGCTTCAACTATCAATTATATAATATGACAACGAGGCATAATATGATTTTGAACACAACAGTGTTCAAATGAATATTCCACCACCCCCAAGAGAATCACAAGACTTCGTAATTCAAGAATCATAATTAAAAAAGGAACAAAACCAAAAAGACATTAATGTCTTCCAACATCAAAACTTAGCAAGTTTAGAGAATGAATCATGTTTGCGGTGGCCGTAAAGCACTAGATCAGAGAGAAACAGCTGGTGGTTGAGGGGCAGGAGTGCTGCAGATGCATGTTAATCAGAGAGCTCGCAGCGCACCGTCACACAGGAAGCAGTTCATTAGGACTCGAGTGCTTTTACATGTTCAACATGCTCGTTTCTGCAAGCACCAACAGATGAGCTAATATGTATGCAGGATGTAAATAAAACAGCACTCAAGGTACATGCTACGGAGAGAGCGTAAGTGAGGGAGAGCTGGACATTAAACTGAGTGTGTTTATTTCCCTGCGCATAATCTATAGCTAGGGATATGCCGGTATCAAATTTTCATGTTGCGATTAGTTGCTAATGCTTTTATCACGGTATACGGTATTATCACGATACTGAAATTTAGTTTAAAAAAAAAAGTGCTGTCATAATACAGTATAACAGGTTTAATAACTTTTTTCTTATAACAAAAATAACTGAACATTTAAATGCAATAAAGCAATACAGAAAAATGTATAAAGTTAAAAGTTTTACACAGATTAAAGTGCAAAAGAACTATAAAGACCAATAGGTATCACTTTACAATAAGACCTCATTAGTTAACCTTAGTTAATGCATTAACATTCACAATGAGCAATAGCTACATTTGCTACAGAAGTTATTAATCTTTGTTAAAAAATACAAGTCTTAGTTCATGTTAGCTCATTAAATAACACAGTTGCAACCACGATAACAATATCGTGCATATTCATTACCGTGATATATCGCATTACCAAATACCGGCACAAGTCTATATAGGTCACCCCAAATCTGTTTGCTTTGAAAGCGGACATGGAAAAATTACATTCTAGACGCCCAGGGGTAATGTAAAAAAGTCATGTTGACTGGTGATGCTTTTCACTAATTGGCCATTCTTGACTGTATTTTGATATAATTTCTTGAATTGGTATACATTTAATGGTGTAAAATTACATTTGAATTATTTTATTGTATTAATATGTAAAAAAAATGATGAAATATGTTATGTGGGGTTTGGTGTTTGGGTTTCGTGTTCATGTTTTCCATGTCTTTTATTTTGGAGTTTAGTCATGGTCCCTGTTTGTGTCATGCTCCCCTTACCCTCTTGTATTCATGCCATTGGTTCCTCTGTTCATTGTGTCATGTTCTGATTGGTTGTCTTAGTCATGTGTCTTGTTTCCCATTGGTTTGTTCTTGTCATGTGACCCTCATTGTCTGATATAAGTAGCCATCATGTTCCCATAGTCTTCGTCGTGTATTGATGTTGTACCTCGCTGTCGGTGAGTCTAGTCTGTTCTAGTCAAGTCTGTTCATGTCAAGTCAAGTCTTGGATTATTGTTTGGATCACCTGTAAATAAACTGCACTTGGGTTCTCACTTACGCTCGCCTTCAGTGGATTGATTCGTTACAAAATTATAATAATTAATTGCTACATTTAATTGCCCAAAATCTCACATTTGGTTAGTGCATGATCTTACCCTAATTAGAAAAATTCAAAATTTTGCCAAAATGGTTGCAACCTAAAACGGCTAATATTTTAACTTCCAGAGCTTTTCAGCAAATGATCCATGAAAAAAAAAAACTGCTTAACCTTCAGAAATGTTTGACTCAAGAATTTCAGGCCTCTCTTTGTGGAAAGTGCCTCATTTTCTGATAAACTGTCTGTGAACTGAAATGCTTTCTCATTCAACCCTTTTTTGTTTGTAAACATACACAGAACATGATTAAATGTGCCATATTAAACATTACATGTGACATTCATACTATACATGAACCATTTGAAATGTATAAATGCCACACTGAGGCCTACTGGTGCTGAAAGGAGGAAGGGATGTTAGAAGAGATAAATAGAGGGCGGGTATTTCACTTGCTCTGAAATATGAGTTATGAGTAATATCCTGAAGTGCAATTAATTGAGTCCTATGGCTGACAGCAGACTATATCTGCCATGATGAAGCTGCACCCAGGAGACACCGGAGCAAATAGTTCATACACTTAATACAGAGACCTGACAGAGCAGGACACTATCTGTTTTGTTAAGCAGGAGGTGGGCCAAAATACCAGTATTCAATGCATCAAGATTCATTTCTTTTTTGTGAATATCAGTGTTTTGACCATGTCACATACTCTAGCTAAACAAATTTTAAAAAATTCTTTTGGATTTTATAACCTCATATTAATTGTAAATATCTTTTAAAAAATCTTGTCACACACAGGGCAAGTTTAAAATTAAATTAGCAACATTTTGCTCATTCTTTTATATTTTATAGCCTTATATTAATAGTAAAAATATTTTGACATAACATAAATCTGGTCACACACAGGGCAATTTTAAAATTAAATTTGCAACAATTATTTCATGTATTTTTTTCATTATTCATTCAATTAACGATAAAATACAAAATTGAATTCTCTCCAATGTACTGTAAAATTCAACAAAGTAAAATCACAGAATTTCATGTAAATGAATGAATAAATAAATGCACATTAATGTATATTAAATATTGTATACAAGGAGACTATCAATAAAATAATATTTGCTATTGGCAATTTTCATTTTCGTATTCACATTTTATTCATCAGTTTGATCAATTCGTAGCCCTAACAGAAAGCATCCAAGTTATATTCAAAGGCAACCATTTATACATCACACTCTCCGTCTTACATTGGTATTTCAGTAAATAACTGTTGCCAGCGATGAGGTCAACCCTATGAATCTTCGGCTCTTTTGCCCCACATGTAGGATACTGTAAATAGATGGATGGGGATGTGAGGGTGGTCCTCCTCTGGGACCTTCTCCACAACACACGGCTCCCCTCCATATAACCCCGGACTCATTTATTCCCGAAACGCAAACACCACTTCCTCATCCTTGATTATTCATCCTCGTTATATCACAGCATGATACCAATTAATAGGTTGAAAACTTATAGATTTGAATGGTGTGCTGAAGTATACGGAATTCCATACGGTATCTGTACATTTTCAGCATTGATTGTTGGAACGTGTGCGGAATTCTCCGGAATGAGTGTGACTTAGGGCTGGACAATAATTCAATATCAATATGTATCGCGATATAATTTTTTTCAATAACGGTGATATGATTTTTAAACACATTTCCGATATTTCAAAAAACATTTTCGTAAACTGAAAAAAAATAATAAAATAAATAAATAAAAATAAATTGATGTGTGTCGGTTTAGGGAAATGCCGGGAAATACCCGTAAATGGCGCATCAAGCACGTGAGGTTATCTGACGGAGAGACGCAAAGCAGTTTAAAGCAGAGTCCTGCACGGGTCCTGTTAGGTAAACCTGCATCCGCAGTACACAACAGAACACCCGACCCGTTATCCGACAGCAGCCAGCACCAATTTAATTCTGTACCCGACCCGTTTGATAAAGACTGCGACCTGAACCGCACCCGCATGAAATAGGCTACTGCATCAGTAAGGCAAAATTATTTATTTTCTCATGTGACAATTCTGTACCCGACCCGTTTGACAAAGACTGCGACCTGAACCGCACCCGCATGAAATATGCTACTGCATCAGTAAGGCAAAATTATTTATTTTCTCATGTGACACAAGCAATCAAACCAAAATAGGCATTTTAAGTTGGTGCTTTGAAGAGAAATAGACAAGCAGCGCAACAGAAGAATGATAAGAACGCGCATCCTTCCTGTATACAATACAAACTTTTGCCCACATCTTGTGAACAATCTGCCAGGCAAAAAGCTTTTGTAACATTATACACTATTCCATTCAGTATAATTCTTATACATTTTTTGGGAAAGAAATTATAGAAATTAAAATTTTATTTAGCAAGGATGCTCAAAATTGATCAAAAGTGATGATAAAGGCATTTATAATGTTACAAAAGATTTTTATTTCAGATAAATAGTGTTCATATCGATATCGGAATTATATCGTATCGACCGAAATTAAGAAATATATCGTGATATAAATTTTGGCCATATCGTCCAGCCCTAGTGTGACTGCAATGTTTTGAGTTCAGTTTGCTCTTAATCTCGGATCTTAATTACATTTTCACCTCGCCTCTCTCTCTCTCCCACCACTCCACGCTTCTCTTAATCGGCTTGTAAAATGATGTCACCTTCTTTTGTGATCAGCAGTTTTCTGTTAGCGCCACTTGTCTTGATTAATCAGAAAAGGCACGGGTCATCGTAATGGCCCAACACAGGGGTGGAACCTGAGAAAGCGCAAAAAGCTTTTAGCCCGACGAGTGGGATCTCGGCAAGGACAATCAAACCTAATGAAATCAGCTGTCACTGCTAAGCTTGCAAAACTGTGAAGTCCGACTTGGGAGAGAAGCACGGGCTAATTAGATTTTTGCCGGCTGTAATGGATAAATGTGGTGAGGCATGGGAGCTCGGGGAGGGGTGGAGCGGACAACAGACTTCATACACAAACTCCCCAGGTGGGGCGGCTGCCAGACTTTGTAAGCTGATTGCACAGACACCTTTCCTCTTTCAGCTTGATGGAACTTCTAGATAAAGAAGTGTAGAGATAAAGTGATGATCTGTGCGTCCGAGAGAGTGCGGGTTATGTTTTCCCTTCATGGACAAAACCAGGCATTCCTTTAGTTTGTTACAATTTAGATGTTGTTTACACCGAAAAAGGACAAATATTGTATTGTTGAATATTTCTCTTCATATTACAGTGTTAATAATTTTGTGGCCTCCGTGAACAAAAGTGAACCTTAAAACTTTGTGAATCAAATAGTTTAAAGCTCATTTAGTAGGAGTCATTACTTCCTATAAGCCAATTATATTGAGTACTGAATATACGGCATCCATAATCGCAGTCTCAATTAACTGTACAGCAGTGTTAATTTAGTTGACGAATAATTTTCGTCAACGACATTTTTTTCACCGACGACAACGAGACGATAACGAACTTAAACTCTTTTTGAATGACAAAAACGATGACGTTAATCTATTGACATTTTCGTCAACGAATAAAAACGAGACGAAAATGTTAGGGAGGGACGATTTGGGAAGAGATTCATTCAGAACGAATCTGCTGCGTGGTTCGCAGGTTAGAAGCGTACATATGAACCGGCGGGACATAAGCTAACATACGCTTGCTGCACGTCTCATAAAACGTTCAAAAATGTCAATATGTGGGAGTAAGAGAAGAGCAGACATATGGATAAATCTGACGACGCAAGAGAGCACTCAATTCGGTCCAGTTTTCTGAGCGCAGACACTGAAGCATACACACACAGAAAGCGTCTCAGCACGTGAGTACTCTTTCGCGTCGCATGAACAAAGAATTACACACAGAATGATGTTGAATTGTCCGTTTTGACGAGTATTCACGTAAACACAGTTGATTACGTCTTAAGTGAACGTAAACAG
>NW_015551045.1:5368596-5369146 GCF_001515605.1 Sinocyclocheilus anshuiensis
TTTAAAGGGATAGCAGCCTAATTTAGTTGCTATTGTCCGAGTCATTGATGTTAATCAAGCAACAAAAGAAAGACAGAAAATCACTCACTGCTCTTGACTGAAACACTTTAGTAGCCCTAACGATTAATCTAAATTTATTTATAGAAATAAATATGTCTGCTTGAAAGAATGAAGAATATGGTAAACAAGTTGCAATAAAGACTGCATAATTAGCCTATATAACCTTTGGTATTTCATTAAAAATAAGACCATGTTCATGTTCTTTATGAGAAGTGGTTTTATTTAATTTTAACATAAAGGCATGTTGTGTGTCACCGCAGTTAAATCGGTGTCTATCATGATAAAACCTTAATATCAAACCTATATAATGAGTTTGGAAATTTTAGAGAAATGCTTAATAAATGCACTGTAACTAAACCCATTAGATTTTATAGCCCACTAAATTTACTGTAGATTTAGTCAACTAAAATATTATGATATTTAGTCGACTAAAACTAGACTAAAACTAAAAACAATTCAGATGACTAAAATATGACTAAAACTAAATGAC
>NW_015551045.1:5369165-5401368 GCF_001515605.1 Sinocyclocheilus anshuiensis
CTAAAAACAATTCAGATGACTAAAACTAAATGGCATTTTAGTCAAAAGACTATGACTAAAACTAAATCAAAATTTGCTGTCAAAATTAACACTGCTGTACAGCCCTACACTGAATTATCAACTGTAACTGTATTGAACTTGTTTTTCCCCTTTAGTGAGGTATTAAAATGTAATGCAAAGCTGTTTTTTCCATTGTAGGGCGCAGTCAAAGTACTGTCAGAGCGACTGCAGTCCCGTAGCAGAGAGACTAGTTTGCACCTCATATTAGCCTCTGCGTTATAGGGGAAAGGTCTGATCTTCACGTTTCCTGGTTCTGCTTGTTGCTCTAAAGGTCAGGGGCATTGTGACGGAGCTCGAAAACTAATCCCTGCTGTTATGCTCACATTAGTGACGCCTCATCTCAAGTCACTGACTACATTCCACAGGCCTCCAGAGTGCCACTAAAATGGTCGCAAATTAAATTTTTCAGTTTTTCAGAATTAACTGGGAACTGTTATTTGTCATTTAAAGATACATAAAACTTCATTGTAATAAATGCTATTCATTAAAAAAAAAATCACAATCATTGTTAAGCATAGTGAGGTCTGACTGTAATCTTGTACAGAGCCCCTAAAGGTACATGATGGAGAAAAAAAAAATATTTCAATACATTTGTGTACTCCAGCAAAACTTTTTTTTGCATTCCCCGATAAAAAATTTTTTTGCAAATGTTTTGTGTTCCCTTGAGAAACAAACGTGAGGCTTCTTGGGGAACTCTAAAATTTGTGAGTGAACACAAAGCATGGAAATATAATTTTTCCTCCCATCTCATCTTTATTTCCATCTCCATGTCTCTTTAGGGCCTCCATAATGTTGAATCCATTGCAAGGGAAACTTTGGGAGTAATATGTATAACATGTTAGAACCATCAACACAATTTTTTCCCCTCCAAACAGCCAGAAATATTCTTACAAAACAAAGTGACCTTTATATGACACAGATCAGGATTACTAGTGACAGCATGGGAACTAACTGCTTCTGATCAACCAATTCTATAATTTGTGATAACTAAAAAAAGCTATTGGGTCCTAAAAGTTTTTATTTTAGGAGCCAATGGCTCCCTAGTCAATTTTTAGGCCTGAATGAAATCCTGTACGATTTCAAGATAAGTGCTTCTCAACTAGTGGGTCGCAACCCAACTGTTTAGATTTGTTTCGGGATTGTTACTTTTTTTACAATAAGCAAATGTGATTGTATATGATCATCACTTAATGGTTGAAAACCAACTCAAAAGTCATGAGTTACTTGATGTCTCACAAGATTTGACAACAGCATGCTCTGTTCTGTCTCCAGATGTCGGCCTACAAAATAACAATTGATGTATTTCTCAGTCTGGTCTAAGGCTGCGTGTCTTTGATCTGCAGGTTTTGCAGATCTGACCTGGAGTTGAAAGTTACAGACTTTGAAACATGAGATGTGCAACAGATTTAGGGTGAAGTTATGTCTGATTCAACCCGAGAAACCTGCCGATGACCCCTTTACACTGCGTATGAACCTTGGTGCTGCCCCAAAGAAGAAAAAAAACTGGCGATATCTACTCTGCAAACGCTTCAGCAGTGCTCCTTTACATGCGCAGCTGTCAAAGCCAGAAGAAAAATGGACGTCTCTTTATTTGCAGACTGTGAAATTGGCTATATAGTGGAAAAAAAACATTCCGCTCATTTTCAGAGGAGCACTTTGCCGCCCATTTCCACTGCATCTTCTGTAAACATATGTATTTATTCACCTTCCCCCAGCCCCACATTTCAATGTGATGTACGGCAGCGGGTCTTTAATTCGCCGTCAGACGTGTTGATAATAGGTCCCATTTATCACACACAACTTTTGGCCAGATTTGGGAGGCTAGCTTGGAGGGAAGGGGGAAAGACAGATGGAACAGGGATGAGAATGAAACTGTATGAGTGTGTGCAGAAGAGCTGTAAAGCGCAAATAGATCTCGGGGAATGGAGGCGTGAAAGGCACATGAAAACATCAGTTTGTAATCTCGCTCCCGAAACAGTTGGACATCTTCAAAGGGACCCAATGAGATGTAAGGCAAGTTCAGGGATTTACTCTGGTAGTTTTGCTGGGGTTCGGCCCCAGGAGAGAGGGGGGCCTCTGGACCATATGTACAGCACATGGCTGGTTGCATCTTCTCAACTGCAGCCATTTTTACCTTCCATTCAAATACAGACTATTGACCATATGTATGATGTCAGGTCTTTATTTCGAGTTTTGTAGTTACACATGTAGGTTACATACAGTAAATTCTTACCTTGTACAGCTGAGTTCTCCTGCTGGCTGCCATTATGTTCAGACATCACCTCTGGTATCACTGCCTCTACAATCAAATATGTCACACAATTAGACCTCTCGGTACATTATCAGTAAAACATGCCATTGGTACCTCTGTCTCAAATAAATATATTTACAAATAACATTTTTAATAATATTGTCACATTTTACAACCTGAACTACATTGACCTCACTGAGGGTTTTCTGGGATCCCCTCAAGGGAAATTAAAAACAAAAAGAGGTGGAGAAAGTTTCATTAAAATTACACATTCAAAACTTTGGGGGCAGTAAGTGTTTTTTGTTGTTGTTTTTTTTTAAGAAATAATTATTTTATTCAGCATTTAAACTTTTTGCATTAAACTCTTTACTATTTCAAAGAAATGCTGTTATTTTGAACTTCCTATTCATTAAAGCATCCTAAAAAATAAACATATTAAGTGCATATTAAAAACAAAAATATTAAGTGGCACAATTGTTTTCAATATTGATGATAATCAGAAATGTTTTGACCAATGTCTTGAGCAGAATGATTATATTATATTAGAATGATTTCTCCACTGAAGACTGTAGTAATGATGCTGAAAATTCAGCTTTGCATTACAGGAATAAATTACATTTTAAAATGAGTTAACATAGAAAGCAGTTATTTTAAATTGTAATAAACTTAATATTACAGTACAATATTACTGTTTTTATGTTATATTTAATCAAATAAATGCAGCCTTGCTGACCCAAACGTTTGAACAGTAGTTAGTATTATTACACATTAAAAAAAGTTTTTTTTATTAGTTTTTTTATTTTTGATTCATGTTGTCTGCCTAGCTCACTTGAGTTGAACTGCACTTGGAAAATCTCCACGACAAAGGCTGTGTTGCACAGATAAACAAAAGGAAGTAGCTTTATCTGAGGAGAGATGTGACGTAACAGCAGACCTTCACAATATGGATCTTTTTCTAGCATTCCCCTCAGATGAAAGGCAAAAACAAAGTGCATTTCTCATAATGAATTCGCGTCTAATCAGGCTTGGCCTAATAATTGCTCCAGCACTCATGAAAATACTTGCAGATGTCTTGCAAATGTACCTGCCCCCCCCCCATTCAAATTCTGCTTCTGTTAAGATATTCACAATTAAACAAGTGTAATCAAAACAACAGCAAGCGATTAGGAAAATGGTTTGGCCTTGATAACTGTGTGTATCTAGAGCGTTTATGATAAACATCAGACTCCATTTCCTCAGCTGAAATTATGACGCTAATGCACTGCTAATAGTTATGACCTAGACGGAAATACCAATATCAGCACCGACTAAAAAAATATGAGAATGAACAGAAGGTTGAACGAAATATTAATGGACAAACTGAGGGAAGTTCTGAACAAGCAGATCTTTAAAGATACTGTGAGAGAGTATCACAGGATAGACTGTAAAGAGAAACTGTGTATGTACATGTCCAAACAATGCGCGATGTGACGAGTTTCCAATGTTACGTCAATGAAAGTAAAAATGCACCACAATGCAACACAATCTTAAATATAATACATGTTATATTTGGCTGGGAAAGCGTAAAATCCACTGCCCACATTTTCCGTATTCTTGATGTATTTTCCAAACAATTTCTTCACACATATTATCCTCAAAGAAACTGTTATAAGCCTTGAACCAAATCAAAAAGTGAAGAGAATCTCAATACTCTTTGATTTGAGCCAGAAATTGGTATAAGAACATATGAAAAAGAGAATGCTGGAAAACCATCTTTCCTGTTGGATAAATTCTCATACCATAAAGCATTGTGAACTGATTCGAATCACAAACAACTGTACAATATTAAACCACTGAATGCAAGTCATTAATTAAATACAATATATTTGACGTTTACTTCAAAATATGCATATATGTGACCCTGGACCACAAAACCAGTCTTAAGTCGCTGGGGTATATTTGTAGCAATAGCCAAAAATACATTGTATGGGTCAAAATGATAAAAATCATTAGGATATTAAGTAAAGATCATGTTCCATGAAGATATTTTGTAAATTTACTACCGTAAATATATCAAAACTTAATTTTTGATTAGTAATATGCATTGCTAAGGACTTCATTTGGATAACTTTAAAGGCGATTTTCTCAATATTTAGATTTTTTTGCACCCTCAGATTCCAGATTTTCAAATAGTTGTATCTCGACCAAATATTGTCATATCCTAATACATCATGGAAAGCTTATTTATTCAGCTTTCAGATGATGTATAAATCTCAATTTTGAAAAATTGGCACTTAAGACTGGTTTTGTGGTCCGGGGTCACATATATATGTAAGTGTGGGGAAATGGAATTGAAATTGGAAATGCATCATGGGAGTGGATGTCACTGCTAAGCATGGTGCTCATTTCCAGTGACTTCTCTGATTGGTGGAGCTCTCTTCAAGGTTATGTGTAGTCTGGATATTTCTGCTGGAGTTCAACAATTACGCAAGTGGTTTTGGCTTCTATGGAATCACATATCATAAGCTGCTTTTCCACCATTGGGCCAAAAGTTTCTCGTTGCTAAACCATTCTGTTCTGTGCCAATCCAGTTCAGTCAGCATGAGTATGGTTTCGTTTTTCACTGTGGAGCTGATAACGGAGCTTGTAATACAAATGCATCAATTGTTGCTATGGTAATGCAAGTGCTTACATACAGTATCAGACATGAATAGCGACTGTGTTATGTGACATGACATGTGGCCAAGTATGGTGACCCATACTCGGAATTAGTGCTCTGCATTGTATATGTGGATTCACAGCAATTAACGGCCTTTTGAAACACTCGGAGTCTGGCAGAAGACCTTAAAACAAGCTCCCGGCGTGTTCGCTCGCTTGCAGTGTTAAATGTATGTCCCTTCCTCCTCACACCTCTAATTACTTGCCTTTGATTGGCCAAATCATCCACCATATAACAGTGCGCAATAAAAGAACATGAAATGCTGTAACAGCCATGGCTAATAAATTATTGAGGTGTTTGTACATATTGTCAGAGTTGTTATCCAGCTGAATAATTGGCTTAATTTCTTGGCGCAAACGGCAGGAGCTGAATTGGCAGTTGGCGTTACATAATTCCAGTGTGTTTCGCTTTTAAACACGAGCTCTGAAGAGCACGGTTGTCTCTGAAGAGCGCGAGCCCTTGTTGGATGTACAGACTGAACGGAATGTCGACACATCCCACCGCTGTATGGCCAGATGAGACGCAAACTACGGTTTCTCTAAAATGTAAAACAGCTATTTGCTGTTGCACTGTACACACTATACAATTCAGATTTTTTTCTTTTTTTGCATATGTGCTTATATGGGCTCCTTATTTCATTTGGTTCTTTAGTTATTCTGAATGGATTCGTGTACTGCAGTAGATATATGCAGTCAGCCGTTGGTTGGTTTAGGTTTTTTTTGGCATCACCATGTGGTCCTGTTCGGTATCGCAACTTGACTTCTCTAAAATGTAAAACAGCTATTTGCTGTTGCACTGTACACACTATACAATTCAGATTTTTTTCTTTTTTTGCATATGTGCTTATATGGGCTCCTTATTTCATTTGGTTCCTTGGTGTCCTTTTGGAGTCCTTTTTTGGAAAGACCTACATTTATCATGAAAAAAGCTTGCAGAAAATACAGATTTTTGAGAATCACCCTTCAATCTTTTGGTTTACTTCGCTGAATATAGCAAATGATGAAAAAATAAACATTTGAAACAAGATAAATGGTCTATGCTTAATTTCATGAAGTGTGCGATTAATCGCGATTAATCACAAAAAAAGGGTGTGATTAATTAAAAATTGTAATCTATTGACAGCCCCTAATTTTTTATTTAAATATTTCTAACAAATATACATAAAACACACACTGCATGTACCTGGATGTTAGTGAGCAATGTCTCCACGGAAGAGAGGCCATCTGCAAACAGGAAGGGAGCGGGGAAGCCTGGAGGAAGAGTCTGAGTGCCCAGAGGAAGCTTCTCGAACCCTGGTTTCTGTATGGGCAAAGCTAACTGAGCCTCATCTGAGAAAACACAGAACAGAACATATGTTGTCAATAGTCATGCCAGTATTTCTAGAAAGTTAACATGTTAATGCATGTGACTATTTACATTTGTATAAGCTGTTAAAGCATTTATTAATATATTTTTAAGTAATTTAATATTATGTAATTTATCACCAGAAGTTTCTTTTTTTCTACGTAAAATAGTGGTTGGCCAATGTAGAATGTTATTGATAGCCATAAATAAATAAATAAATCAATACATATAACACATGCTGCAATTAGAATAATTTAATTTGACATCCTTAATAAAAATGAAAATGAATCGATATAAAAAAAATTTAAATAAACATTTATTGTTTGGACGCTTTAGATTTACCTCTTGATTCTATAATCCTATTATAGTTTTTTTTTCATAAAGAAATTGTTAGAAACATGACTAAAAAGGTTGTAACCTACAGTAATTTGGTAAATCTATGTGCACTGGAACTCATAAGACCAAGTAGAAAGGCAAACTCTATAAAATATCTTCATATACCGTTTAATTTCTTTGTCTAACACTTGTATAATGATTTACATACTGTTATGCAAACATTTTATCTATCTATATATAAATTTATATATCAAAATATCAGTTGACCACTACAGCAAAATCTATTGAAATTAAATTAATAGATTTTTAAAGTCGGCATGAAATCAAAATGGACTTTATTTACTTTACTAGTGCACATTGCTAGTCTTGATGTTAACAATCCATGCAAGTTAATCCGCTGAAAAAAATTTTTTGTCTTGGTAATCTTTAATCAAAATCTGAACATTTGCTTCTGCTCTGGAATGGCAGTCCTTCTCTGATGATGTCAGTTTGACGGCTTGGGCAGAATATCCTTTTTAACCCACCCCTCCAACCGTTAGATTGCTATGAGTGAGAGACAGAGAGGAGGAGCGCCAAAATAAAACCATGCCCTCTATTCAATATTCCGTTTCAGAAGGAAATACGTCACTACACTGAAATAAAGTCGGCAGCAACTTCCGGTTCACGCGGACTTTAAAAGTAAATTGTGCCATTTCCGTGTCACCAAGCAGAACTGAAAAGATAAAAACATGTTTTCCAAACACCCACCCTCCCCATCTACCATTGGTCAAACAAACAGATAGCTCCACCCCCAACCTCACCCTATTGGTTGAGCTGTTGCTGTGTCAGGCTGGTCAGGACACTCAAACACACAGAGCAAATTTTAACAGTCCCACAATTAGAAAAAAAGTCAACCTACAAATTGCTCACTTAGTCTCTGCGTAACAAACTGGAAAGTATTTTCCAGAAATGAAACTCTTCACCTTGAAGTGAGTTCCATACAGCCTACAAAATTTGTTTCACAGAGGATGAACTGGCTATAATCAAAGCGAGGGTTTACCATACACCCAGAAACAGTAACCGTGAATATCACTCAGCGGGGAGAAGATAGACCGAGTGAGCACTTCACAGTGTATTTCCGAAGAAACAGAAAGCTGCTATGTCCAAACCTCCGTATAGCAGTTAATCTCTTACTTTCACACACACAATCCATATTTTACCCACAATCCCCATAGGCAACCCCTCCCACCCACAGTGCCAAGCCGCAAACTCTAGCCCCACTGCAGCAGCAATAACAGATAGAACTGGGGCTGAATAAGAAAGTGTGAGCGGTCATGATTCACCCTGGCTAATCTGGCCGGGGCCTCTCTCCACGCACGTTGACATGGGCCGTCTAGGGCTCCCTACGCAAGACAAATAGGACGGCTGGGGTGGGAATTGTGATGGCAGTGTATCACGGGTCACATCGATTTCCCCGCCGCGAGCTCTCCCGCGCCCCACCAGATAACCCTGCACTCCTTTCTGCCCATTGTTCATACCCCACCTGTCCCACCAACCATAAATTTTCCCCCTTCTTTCCTCGCCACCGCAAAGGGCATTAAAGAAGAGAGGAGCCGAGAGAAAGAGGGGGAGAATTCGCCCTCCTTCTCCTCCTCTCCTTACAGCTTGACAGTGTGTGATTACGTTTTTGGCGCGGGCTGAAAGTGGCGAGCAGATGAAGGTCACGCAGATAGAGTGTGAAGAGGAAAACGCACGAGAGCAAGAAGGATTGGGTGAGAAAAGGGGTGAGTGGAAGGGGACGCTGGAGAGAGAGGTGTGAGGTGAACTGTGAGATAAAGCTTGAGGTGAAGACCGCAGAAATGTTTAAAAGTGCACGAGGGGCTAAGCGTCTGTTTCCTACCTTCAACAGAAGCATTTTAATAGTACGTTTCTGTCTTATTGTGTACGGTTCATCACTGCACATTATTCCGAAGAAAAAATGTCTTCATATTCTTTCACTAAAACATAGCTTCTTCACCTCTAAAATGGCTTTCGTTTCAAACTTTGCTTCAATATATTGTCTTTTTTGTTCCTGAACAAATCTGTCATTTCAATATTTAATTTTAATATTTTTTTCCCAGTGTTTTCAGTCTGAACAAGACGACTGCTGACCGATTTGCTGTGTTAATTTAACTCATCATGAGAGTTTCATTCACAACAAGGAGAGAAAGGAAGTGCATGGATTATTAATGTGTAAAAATATCTGATATATACTTGTACAATTAAATTGATGTAAAAACTTAATTGAAACCTGCTTTGCCCACTTTCTACGTGTAATTTGTTGAATATATAGTACATCCAACTTTACTTGCATTCATTACACCCAAAGCAATATGCTATATAGCAAATCTCAGCTACATGATTGTTTATATCATTGCAAAATGTAAAATTTATTATTGCACAGCTCTATATATATCTCTATCTATCTATCTATCTATCTATCTATCTCTATCTATATCTATATCTCTATCTCTATCTATATCATCTATATCTATATCTATATCTATATCTATCTATCTATCTATATATAACAGATAAAGCAATATTGGTATGACTAATTGCTCTGGATCGTAAATGTGAAGTTGTGCGGCAGGTTTCTCATGTTACTTGAACACTATGGGTCTGAAATAACAAAGGAGGGGAAAGAAGGTTGGGAGTGGAGAATGAATGGCTGAAAAAGCAGCAGAATGTCATGAGTAATGAGGGTAATTCAGTATGAAGTTTACTTTATTGCAAAACACAAGCTCTTACGCCACAAAAAAAAATGTTTTCGATACAGCAAAAACAAAGAAATGCAAGATAAATTTCCTTGATTTTTACTTTTCTTTTTTTTTTTTTATTAAAACTAGTATCATATGATCTTAAAAATATTTTTGACTTTGGAAGGCCTTTTGACTTTTGCCGTTTATCTAAGCTTTTTTAACATTCATTTCTTATTTATTTGGTTCCACCATGTTTGCTGATTTTCAGTGTTTTATATTTAAACTGTGTAAGTTATTTATTTTATATTAGGCCTATAGCATGGTGTATTTGTATTCGTTTTGTTAATAAATTAAACATTCTATGCTTAATGTAAGTGAGTTTTGGCAAAACAGTTTAACTTGTAGAATGAATCAGGAAACAAATCTTGAATTGATTCAAAAGATTCAAGTCACTTAAATGAATCAAATTCCCACCCTACATTCGTTTTACTCAGAAATGCCACTTTACAGAAGTAAATCGGGCTTTCAAAGCCGTTTTACAAACAGGTCAAATATTAGCATCATCCTCTTTGTAGTTCTTTTTTGGTGAGCGGATGATTCAAATTCAGGCTTGGGGAACTAAAAACTACACTTCCCAGGTCAATGCGGCAGTAGAAAGGAGGTTAATGGCAGCAGGCTCTTGAAAGCCCTGCCCTCCTGCTGGCCCCTGCACACCTAATTGCAAGTCCCTTTTAAACGACAGATTTATCTTGCTGCGGCTGCTGATAGAATCAATTGACGCCGAAATGCCGCTAGTTTGAAAGTGAAAGTAAAATGCGCACAAGCGTTTACAAGCTATTTAAAAGCTAATAAAAGCGAGGAAAAGAGGGAAAACTCTAACGAACTAACTCACCATCACAACCTGGAGTACATTATATTTCACACACTTTAAGCTCTTTTATTTTCCAAATATAACAGAATTACTCCAACGAATCATTCAGTTTGTAATGCGTACCGAACCAAAAGCCTCGTACCGAATGGTTCAATACGATAGTGTTCACTTCAATTCATTTTATTCCATCCAGCAAAGAAGGTGGAAGAGCCCTCGGCCCATGACATTTACAAAGTGCCCCCGTTCTGTCTCCTCTCACTGTAATGTGCACGAGTAATGATACCGTGAGTGTGTGTGTGTGTTAGGCCAAGCACAATGGGATCTGTTTGTTTGTATGGTTGTTTGATAAAAATGTATTTTCGGTCCTAGGCAGAAGACAATACTGAATCATTTTTTGCAAATGTAAACATTTTTACAAGATGCAAGTACTGTAACACAAAAAAAACCCACCCCTGACCCACAGAACAAAACACATCCATCCACTCAACCCTACAAAACAGCACCAGCCGAGAGTACAAAGTGAATAAACAGATAAATAAATAAACTAACAAAAAGAAGGGAAGTGCTTTTTTCTTTTAACTGACCACTGCAATCAATAATTAATTTATCAGACCTTTTATTTGCTGTCCACTAAAAATAAAGACAATATGAAGATGCTGACTTTGTTTTGCTTTGTTTTGATTAAATCAGGTCAGGATGAGGGCTCGTTAGGTGTCTCAAGGTCCTATTCCACCCCTAAATAAAAAAATATATCCTTTTAGTATCATTTAAGACTGTGTGATGATGTTAATATAATGCCAATTAAGCATATTTTCGCCCTACATTTTTATTACTCTAAAATCTCTGGATGTTTTAATTATTATTATTGCAAATCCCATTACTCTAAGTTCTCATGTGATCAGTGTAATTATATATACATGTAAGTGCAAATTTTAGAATTAAATGATGCAGTGCAATGATTTTTTTACATGCTAATATGATGTATAAATACTTTAGGGTTTCATTTAAAACATTATTTACATTATTTTACATTTATTTGACATTTTTGTTTTTAATTTGATGCCATGCATAAATAATAAAACTTATTATTATTATTATTTTTTGCACTACTCTAATTAGCATTTGAGTGAAATATTTAAGAGTCATGAAAATAATGTTAGAATCCAAATTATCTGAATGGTCCTAAAAATGTGCTTCATTTTCTGTGTGTCTATTCATTTTTGGATTAAATATGAGACCCTGGACCACAAAACCAGTCATAAGGGTCAATTTTTCGAAATTGAGATTTATACATCATCTGAAAGCTGAATAAGTAAGTTTTCCATTTATGTATGGTTTGTTAGGATAGGACAATAATTTGGCTGTGATACAACTATTTGAAAATCTGGAATCTGAGGGTGCAAAAAAATCAAAATATTGAGAAAATCGCCTTTAAAGTTGTCCAAATGAAGTTCTTAGCAATGCATATTACTAATTAAAAATTAAGTTTTAATATATTTACAGTAGGAAATTTACAAAATATCTTCATGGAACATGATCTTTACTTAATATCCTAATGTTTTTTGGCATAAAAGAAAAATCAATAATTTTGACACATACAATGTTTTTTTGGCTATTGCTACAAATTTACCCCAGCGACTTAAGACTGGTTTTGTGGTCCAGGGTCACATATGACATTGTTTTGATCTGTGAACAGGTGAGATTTGTCATCATTTTTGAGCTTTTACTCATTTGTCAGCTTTTACTAAACATCACAATGTCGATCACATAAGGTTGAGTGAGCACACAACACTTGTTCTGAACAGTTTGCGCCTCTAGGAAAATTTTTGGAAGGCAATGGTTAGAGGAGTTTGTATTCGTAATTAAGAGAAATCAGGATGGGGGAGGAAAATGCAGGAGAAATAACCAAAAGTAAAAACTGAGGGAAAACAGTGCGATTAAGAAAACAGGGAAAACAAGAGGAGATCAGACCTTCCCGCCGAAGCTGATGCCACACAGACATTACACACAGCATTAGCCCGCTAGAGAAAAAAGCTTGAGAGAGACAGATCGCCCCTCTGCCAGTTAGACATTTATTCCCAACAAGATGGCAGTGTTTGACAGGAGGCGCCGGGGGAGCCCTAAAGCATGGGGATCCAAACGCCTGGGTGGTATTTATAGCTGTGAGACACAGTCCAATCAGAAGCAACTCACAGAGGAGTAACACGACGGAAGAAACTCCTAGATGAACAACCCCACAGATTCACAAACATACAGAGACGCATGTTACTGGACAGTCCTCAATCTACACGATCACCTGCAATTTATATGAAAATAGAGGGTTTCATAAGGAACCTACTGTATTGTTTAAAACAGTAAAGGTGCGGTCACATTTACAGATGCTCGGCGAAATCCAGTCATTCCAACAAGAATTCACGCAAAAATGTCTAAAGTTGGCCATACAAATTCGACACGCTGATCAACAGAAAGCATCTGTGTGAGCCATCCTTCATTCATCTCTATGCTATTGACAGTGGAAAAATAGAAAAAGTAGACCAATAAGTAACCACCTAAATCATTAGCAACTGCATAAATACACACTAAAAACATTCACAACACTTTAGCTTTGTGGCACCCTATGCAACATTCACATTTTCAAAAATGCAAGTCTGGTTTGACGTGCTATAACAAAAATTCAACAAAGCACAAAAATGTCCTACCACTAAACCACAAGCTATATTACCGGCACAGTAAATGGAAGTCGCGCACGAGTCACTCCCTATCACCTCTAAGAATTTCGTTCTTCAACTTCAAATAATTCTCAGGGGTTACACTTCCAAAACTTGAGGTCCACGGGGCCCCTAAATCATTAGAGCGCAGAATAACAAGCTACATTAAAACCAGGCCCCCAAAAGGAAATGCACAAAGCACTTAATGAGCTCAACCAAAGCAAAGGACCAATGTTCGTCAGTTAACCCCCTCGATACATACGTATACACAAAAAAGATGAAAGCAGGACAATAAAACCCTAGCAGTAATAGGTTGGAGGAGGAAGTGAATGAGGGGGTATTAGTGTATATTACATTTTAACAGCCATATGCAGGCTGGACCGCAGAACACGTCTGGGCTGCTCGGGAAGATAGAGGATGCTGGGAATGTAAAATGAAAGAATAGTTGGCGCAGTGAGAGCTATAAAAGTGGCACTGCATTGATCTTTGCCCTGTTTGGCTTGAATATTCTGAAACTGGAAAAGTACAGCATTTTTCAAATATAGTTGGAAAGCCAACTAGCAAGAAACAATACAGCGAGAATTGGAGAACTAGAAAATTAAACTAAATCCATTTTTCAGTTTTTGGCCAATTTTTCTCAATTTGATCAATGGGTATAAGAGAAAGGAGATGACGATTAAGGAAATAATATGAACTTGACTCAAACCTCCGTCTCCCAAGTAAGCACTACGGCTCAATGTGTCACAAATCACTAGGCCACGGTGGCAACAAAACCATCAGGATTTTAAGATCCACAGGCACCGACACGTTCAAACTTTCACCAAGTGTAAAACTCCTTTTTAAAGAACGACGTAGACTAAGAACAAACAGAACTAATTTGGGCGCGTTCTCACTTAAGTCTACAGGAGACTACAGAAAAGGGCAATTTAAACGAACAAATACACCTGCAAATAAACAGGAAAGTAAACAAACTAGAAAAGAGGCCAGGCTGCGTTTTCCTGACACTCCAGCCCTGCGCCTAATGAATATGTGTACATGAAATGAGCCTTAATGAGCGCTTCCTTCTCCCCCAATTAGCGTTTGAAGAGCGGTAGGTGGAATATTAAATGAGAGGAATACTAGGTCAACACCGCAGCCCTTAACCTGCGCATATGAAGAATGGACCTGCGAGATAAACGCGTCTCAAGGGATGATGAAGAGACCCCTAGAAAGTTTCTCTCATGCAGTCCGAAGTTCTTTCATTTTCTTTATTTAGAAATGTGAACTCATTTGTAACTTTCTCTATTTTTACAGAAAGATCGGAATATGATTTGAAATACCACATGAAATGAAAAGGCCTTTAGCGTATGAGGCTAATATGTAAATGCTATATGTATGTCTGTATAAAAGTTGATTCTGTCAACTTTTACAAGTATGCTAGCATATAAAGTAGCTTCTGGTACTCAAATCTTGTTTTCAGGGCTGTATACTATTTTTTTTTTCCCCCACAGTACAATGTCAACTACAGAAGAGAATATCCTCTTCCTCTGATACCAACCGCCAACGATTAGCATTAGAATCTAGCTATGTTAGAAGAAGCTAATTTTACTTTGCAAGGCTGTACTTGTGTACTTTTTACTTACTTATACTGAACATATTCAAATGTAGTACCTACTAAACTGTATGCGATTTCAGATACAGCTACTTTTCTCAGGTAGCCTTTGGTTTGCAAGCTAACAGTTTAGCTTATAGCTTAGCATAATGCTAAGTGGTTAAAAAGCCAATTTGATTATAAAACGGATAGTTCCGGTCCTTGATTCTGATTGGTTGAGCCGTGTTCGAAGCTGTTGTAAATTACACTACAAACATACACCTTTGTTTACTTCTGTGGGTTGCTCGGCAACCACTTTGTTGGAACCACAACTGTTTCTGAGGAACTACATTGTTTGGTGGAAGAATACTGTTTTTATTTATATCATTACACTTTATTTGCTCTGTTTTATTCTGTGAAACCTTACTACGTATATGGAATAACCGTTTTATAAAAGCAATAATCCCTGTGAAGCCGTGGTTTACAGTGAATTTATAACAGCTAAGGGGTCTAACAACGCCCCTTAGCTGTTATAAATTCACTGTAAACCACGGTTTCTTGGGGCTTATTGCTTTAATAAACTAAAGGACAATTTTTTATGTATATGATGTAGAGTTAGACCTGTGCATGTCTATGTGTTCATGGCTTTGCTTTCTCTGTAAACTGGTAATTGGCATTATTTAATTCTGGCTCGTGTATTGTTTTCTTTTATCGGTACGACTATCTCTGTCTGCCTCGGGGCAACTTTACTTCGGATGCGATAGTGACACCGCACAGGAGAGCGCGCAAGCCTGAGAGACAAAAACCTGTTCCAACTCTTCCCTCAGAACCAGAGCAGAACACAAGCACCTGTCCTCACCCTTCTCCTCCTCTCTGCCTTCATCTGTGTGTGTGTGCGCGGGAGAGAGGAGGAGATAGAGCGCACATAATTTATCACTTGTGTTCTCGTCCAAAAATGTCGCTTTTGTGGGGTGACTTTCAACCGCGCTAACCTTGCCCCAAATTGCTAACTGTAACAGTTTACTTTTTCTTTCCAACATGTCATTGATTTTCCTCGCCTAATATCTATTCCTCGCCATTAACACAAAGAGAAAAGCTGCGCGCCGCGAGCAGACCCTCAAACCCTCCAGCCGGAGAGCTCTCGAGGGCCGCTGGGGCCCCGCAAAGGGTCTTGGTTTAATTAAACCATCACAAACGCGCTTAGAACAGCAATCAAACTAATGATCAAAAAGGGTCTTCAAAGCCCATGGATGGTCCCCTTTGCACATATCTGAAGGAGGAGCTTGCGAATAAACAAACAAAAATGAAGATTAAAAATACGAGGCTCGAAAAGCCAAGCGCTTGCCGTTTGAGGCCTGATCCCTGATTTGGAACGAGGTAAAGCGATCGTTTTGTTTGTTGTGACTTATTTACCAGCACGCTTATCTCAAAGGGTGAAACAATGGCGCACATTTCTATCAGAAATCATTACAGGCCATTTCAAATCATTTCCGCGCAGCTAATTTCATAATAGCGGAGGGAAACATTGATTGTAACCAGATGCTACATATCTACTCTGTGGAAAACTGGACAGAGCAATTACGGAGTGCAAGTCTCGGCCTACCCATGCTTCTTCTCGCACACACAAACGTACACTAAGTGCTTCTATAGCCAAAGTGCTTCACATCAGCTCAAGCCAAATACATTAGCACACTATCATACAACACGTATAGACTTGACACTGGACTAGACTTTATGTGTACAATGAAGTGATCTCACAAACAAACACCAATGAGAAACACACTGGTACCTGCATAGCATACTGTCAGGTCTGTTATGTTTGTTGGTGAATTAGTCAAATTTAAATCCAGATTATGGACTTATATTTCATCCTAATCAAGGTGTAAATGAAACATTCTAGCCAACAAGAAGTCAAATTACTAACACTTTCTTAGTTTGAATGGCTCTAAATTGTCCTCCTAAACATTAGCCTCTCAGCTCTGGTCGCTTGGCTTCTGCTCACAAAATAATTTGGGATTCAGTTAACAGTAATAATAGGCCATATCTAATGTCACTGATGTGTGGAAAAGCATTCCGTTTCGCATTCCCGCTGCATGGCTTGGTCACACTTTTCTCAAAGGCCTGTGAGAGTCAGTGGCCTGATTGTAAGATTGATGTTAGTGTGTGCTAAATGCTTCGCACATGAACCAAAACCACACAGAATAATATCAGAATTTCCTTTTGCTCTTTAATGGAAGAAAGGAGAGACCCTGCCTGCAGTGAGAGCAGCTCCTGTTGGCATTCAACCAGCCCTGAGTGAAAGAGAGGTAGAGAGAACGAGTGATTTATGGAGAGCTAGAGAGGGGGTTCACTCGCTAAAGTCCCATTGAAACACAGTGCTCCTGGCCCCGGGCTTCACCATTCATCACCACGTACCACCACGTCACTTTGTTTATCATCACCGACACACACACAGAGGCCAAACAGTGTTTAAAATTCAATGGCCCTTTCGTGAGGACTCGGGAAAATGGGCCCCGAGTAATCTACGTTTGTGAGTCCCTGATCTTTTTAACTTTAGGTTGTTAACTTTAGATTTGAGGTTGCGAAGAATTAAAAAAAAAATGTTCACAGACGAAATCCAGTCTTTTAAATAAAATCCACGTGTTTGGGACTTTTGCGTGAAGGCGGACGATTTGGCTGCGTGGATTTCACATCAGGTTCAAGTGTTCAACAGAAAACTGATTGGTTTAAAAATGACTTGTTTGTGAGATGTGCCTCGTGTATTGTTACACTGTTGACAATAGGCAATGGATCTCGCCGAAATTTTGCTAATGTGACCACCATACTTTTTCTTTACTTTTACTTTTGCTACCAAAATAAAGGGATATTACACTAAAAGTTTAGGAATTAAACTGTACTTTATAAAACATTCCCTCACCATTTATTCTACAAATGGAAACCTCAAATTATGCTGCTTTTTGAAGACATACGTGTTATTATTTTTCTGAGTGACTAGACTTTCACCTGTCAGGCGATTAAAAATGTGAAAAATCCCATAGACCATATGTAGGGGCCAGAATATCATAGAGACTTCGGCCAATAAGCAACATCCTAGCAACTGCACAGCAACATCCTGGCAACCGCACAGAACACCCAAGCATCGTGGTGGCGAGTTTTGCTCATGCAAACATCACTCACACTTTCTGCAGAAAATATAAAAATGAGCTTTTCTGATATGAGAGTTCAACATCTTCTGTCCGTTCTGGGTCAAATATGTCATTCTAATACATTAAACTGAAAAAATGCAAAAATAAAGATTAATAGGTACTTAGAGAAGGAAGATACAAAAAGAATTACTGGTCAATGAAAAGACACACTAACAAGAACAGAAGAGAATTCATAGCAGCATGTAATACAATTGGACAGCACATTGCAGAAGTAAACTAGAGCAGACATATTTGATATAATCATAGCAAATCTTTACGAAGTCAATCCTCTCAGGTGTTCAGAGCGGCCCGCTGCTGTGTGTATGTAGGTTAAACTGACGCTCAGATTGGATAAAGTAGTGCAGAAGTCGTGAGTTTGGACTATCCTGGAATGAGCGGGAGAGATTAAGAACATGTAAGAGTCATTGTGTGAGAGTATATGCGGTCAGTGACCTAAATTTCCTGGGTCCTGCATTCTGTTCTCAACCCTGCATTAAATGCGGCATGCTGCACTTTTAAAAACAAGAGCAGTTTGCGGTGTTCACACATTTGTGTGTGTGTGTTTAGGGTGTTCTTTTCCAGACGCATTAATAAAATATGGTCGGAGGCCAGGTGCACACTGAATCTCTTTAAGAGAGCCTCGGGGCATCTTCGCATCGTCTCCTCCCAGCAGCCCCGTGTGTGATGTGCGTTAGGGGCCGCCACCTGCTGTACCAACACACACAAGTTACACTCCAGAAACGGTGCCCACACACACCATAACATTCGAGATTTTCACACACACACCTGCGTATCATTGCGTCATAGAAAAAGAAGAAAACATTTTCTTATAATGATGAATTACGCACTTAGCTGCTCTAACAGCTCTCTTACACTCATCTACTCACACAGGCCGTAAATATGAACTTCATACATGTTCAGTTAAGCTCCTAATTAAGTCATTAATTAAAAGAGAAGTGTTGTGATGCTGATATATTGCCAGTCTAAACCAACGGGGTCTAAATTTCACTAACAAGCATCAGTCCGCATTCAAATGTTATGTGTGATGTCAATACACTCGTCAGTGCTAAACCGGCATCATCTAGGAGACGGCTGCGTTTACTACATTGTTCCTGAGACGATGTTGAAAATGTGCTCTACATCTCACATCTGAGTGGTGTGTCTTACACATGGGTTTTTGTATTGTTACTACAACAAAATAATAATTGTGGGATTATTTGTTTTTACGGGCACAGGAAACTTCCGAATTTGAGATATATAATAAAAAATACCTATGTATTCAGTTTCATTTTGAAAACCCACAGTTTATAAGGCCACCCGAAGTGACTGTTATGTACATATGGTTTCAGTTGTTTCTATATTTTTCTGTAAATGTAGATCAAATTTAAGTAAAAAACCCATTATTGGTGAATCACGATTTGTTAGTAAAATAAAAGTATTTTCACTTTCAATGAGGAAAGCGATATTATTTGTGACCCTGGAGCACAAAACCAGTCTTAAGTCGCTGGGGTATATTTGTAGCAATAGCCAAAAATACATTGTATGGGTCAAAATGATAGATTTTTCTTTTATGCCAAAAATCATTAGGATATTAATTAAAGATCACGTTCCATGAAGATATTTTGTACATTTCCTACTGTAAATATATTAAAACTTAATTTTTGATTAGTAATATGCATTGCTAAGAACTTCATTTGGATAAATTTAAAGGCGCCCTCAGATTCCAGATTTTCAAATAGTTGTATCTTGGTCAATTATTGTCCTATCCTAACAAACCATACATCAATGGAAAGGTTATTTATTCAGCTTTCAGACCAAGTATAAATCTCAATTTCGAAAAATTGATCCTTATGACTGGTTTTGTGGTCCACGGTCACATTTGACAATTGAAATTTGCATTACACCTGGTTAGGATACAGTGTTCATTTACTGCTGTATTGCAAAATTTCACAGGTGAAATCCAGTCATTTCAGTCGATCGGGAATTACGCAAAAAGATGAAAAATTCCCTCCTGGAGATTTTACACGAGGTTTTTTTCACAAATTTGTTGCGTTGACTGACAAAGGTGCTTGATGCATTGCTACACTACTGACAATTAAGCTTTTTAGCAAACAAAATAAATGTTTTAATGTGACTGCACTTATGTGGTGTAGACAGTGTTTTAGTGTGCTGTTGAGGAACTAACCTTTCTCTTTAAGGATTTTCTTCATATTGATGCCGGTATCTCGTTCTGGCAGCTCTCCATCGGTTGGATTCAAAACTGCACACATAAAGAGAAAGCATGCATCTAGTTGTCCCAGAAGTGATGTAATTCTGATAGGGATGTAATTGCCTACCATTGGGAGCATTTTGTCATTTGTAAATCTAATATCTTTGTTTTATTATGCCTTTTTCATTCTTTTGTGGGTGGCTTAGTCTGTAGTCATTATAATTGGCTTTATAGAAAACAATCAGTCTATGAGGGGTATTAGACATATTTAAGCTAAATGTGTATAGTATTGTGTGTCTGTACTGACCCAGGCGTTCAGGACTCTGTGTGTGTGGGTTTGGGGAGCTGGACACACTACTGCTTGGGTGGGAAGAGGGCTGTGATCCGGGATGAGGGGTTTCCTCCAGAGACGGAGCAGGAGACGGACTGTCCTGTACACACTCCTGACACACACACACACAAAGATTCAGTTCACATATTCTTTACAAATGACTCCAACAGGCCTGCCATTTTAAATGAACAAAACTAAAACCAAAACCATAAAAAAAAAAAAACTGTTGCTTGAAAAAAAAAAAGAAAATGTTAACTGAAATAAAATATAAAAACTCACTTATTTTATTTCTCGTTTTGGTTTAAGATGAAGTACTAAAATAACTAATATACTAATAAACTAAAACTATTAAAAAAGTAATATAATATAGACATATTTTAAAAATGACAAAAACACAACAAAATAAACCATAAAAAAAAAAAAACTGTTGCTTGAAAAAAAAAAAGTAAATGTTAACTGAAATAAAATATAAAAACTCACTTATTTTATTTCTCGTTTTGGTTTAAGATGAAGTACTAAAATAACTAATATACTAATAAACTAAAACTATTAAAAAAGTAATATAATATAGACATATTTTAAAAATGACAAAAACACAACAAAATTACTAAACCTATAAACCTATAGTGAAAACACAATGTAAAAATAGAATCTAATTCAAAATATTAACAGAAACTTTAATAGTATATCAATGATACTAAAATAACACTATTATGATAATGCAAGTGATTTAAGATTTCCATCAACACTGCATTTTTCCACAAAAAACTCACAAATAAAATCTCTTGAATAATATCTCTTAAATATTTCTTCTAGACAGCAATTTCTCATCACATTCTTCCAAAACTAAATTTTCATTCATTCTCTACAGTAATTTCCTCATTGCGTCTATTTATTTTTCCAAAAGATTTTTAGGAGAAACATCCGGGACAAAGTTGATTCTTAAATGAAACATAACTAAGAAGTCCATTAAATCTCCAGAGGTATCAACAAAACTCAAACACATTCTGTATGTTATATAGTGGTACCCAGACGGAAGCTGTTGCTATTTTAAGTGCGTTTGTGTGTGGCGGTGAATTTCCATGTAAAAGTGTGTGTGTACTGTACGCCTCAGGCCATTTCTGCATCTCGGAGAAACACACAAGTGTCCTCCTCCAACTGTAAATTGACTCACACACTCTCCTCTCAGGGGGAACATGGCAGTAAGATAACAGATAGTGTTTGTCTTTAAAGTCTGCATCTAATATTCCCTAACACGCGCTCCGCACGGACCCAACACAACATTTATTCTGTTATTCCTCCTCTGAGTATTTCAAATCAAACTCTCTCTTGTAGAAATTAAGATGGTTTGGTATACAGCTCTCTCCCAGGCGTTAAATGGCTCGTAGAGCGAGACCAGCTCGTATCTAACGTATCATCGGAGCGAGACACCAATCCGAGGGGATCGGCAGTACTCTGACTGATGCGCTGTGCACGCGGTGAAAATGAGCTGACTCTAGCTGAGAGATCTGAGTGCACATTAGAGCCCTAATGAATGACTTCTCTGCGTTTGGCCGCTGAAGTCTCAACTTTGTGGCTGCCTGCGTTACCTTGATGACGGACGCTCCTGCTCTGGACAGGGGGCTGTGCATCTGAGCAGCTGCGGCCATGTTGGCGATGGTGTTCAGGTGGTTCATCTGGTTCATCGCCATGGCAACGGAGGCAGGCGGCAGACTGACGGGCAACAGGGGGTGGGGCATCATCATAAACGGCAGGTCCAGCCCTGAAAGACCACAACAGAGACAGGGAGAGACTGTTTATATGGAACTTAGTTGGTAAACGGTGACCGCGATGCACTAATCACTTCTGTTTACCTCACTTTATATTTAAAGGCAACATGAAATAAATATATAGTTTTCACATGATGTCACAGCCTTACAGCGATGCCCACCTGGAGGGCAAAACTAAAACACCGTTAACTTGCATGTTAAGCATTTTCCCATAGAAAACCAGTATGAAGAACATGCTTAATGTGGTTTAATGGGACCAAATTCAGCATTTAGATTATTAATAAAACATGCTATGTATAGGCAAGCAGATGAACCCAGAACATGAACGCAACGCACAAAGTTTCATTCATATTCTGGGCTCATCTGCTTGCCTGTATATAACATGCTTCATCATTGAATTTGATCGAATAATATCACTGTTATAGAAGGTCCTGCTGTTTTAGTGATTGAAATACTGCGGCAGGTGCTGTATGACTTTCAGTTTGTTCACATATCTTTGTTTTTCTTCTTTTGAGAAGAGATCTAAATATTTGTGGCTTGAAACAGATGGTAAATTGACCGGCCTGTGCTGCAGTTCTGTGGATGTTTTGCCCTCCAGGTCTCTACGCCAGTCATGTGACTGAAAACTATGAATACAGACTTTTTTTCTAATTTAAAGGTGTTGTTAAAATATTCTATAAAAACAATCACACCAGCCTGACACAGCAACACTGGCTCGACCAATGGCATAAAGTTGGGGGCGGGACTATCAGGTTGTCTGACCAATGATAGAGGGGGGCCTGTTCAGGAAACATGTTCGAAAACATTCATTATTTTTTACAATTCCACAATTCACCTTTAATAAATGTTTTGATTTAGTCAGTGCAGATTTGTTATGCTAAACAAGAAAATGAATTATTTATTTACTTACGTATTTATATAGCACTTTATACATTTCAGTGTCACAATAATACTTTTTCTGTTTTTCAAATAACTTCTCTTTTATAGTTATGTACCTAAGATTTTGTAGGTGAGGGAATACAATATTAAATATCATAGCTCATATTTTACAATCCAGTCAAATCCCAATGGATAAAATCAATGTTTTCCTCTCAGTTTCACTCCAAAAATGTCACATTACAGAAGTAAAATGTGTTTGAAATGTTTCATGTTGTCTTTAAAAAAACCATGAAGAACACTTGCTAGTCATGAATACACTATACAATACTGTGACTTGGAGAACAGTCTAAATGGGCAGCCTGAACGGGAGTATGCACTGATCCCAAGAATGAATGACTAACACGACGTGTAGCTCAATCGGGCTGAGCGTAATCAATACACCTGGAGCTGGTGATCGAGTGAATGAGTGGATGTGATGAATGAATGACTCACGGTTAGCCAGGAGATGACTCTGTTGTAGGGAAGAGAGATGAGACCCTGACAGGCCGTGCTGAGCGGAGAGGAAGGCGTGAGCAAGACCATGCTGGGCTCTGGAGGAGGGGGGGGACTGGAGTTTCTCTTTATCCCAGGATGACTCGCTGCCGCCTGGGGACAGCAGAGAGATAGAGAGGGAGATTGAGTGAGAGTCTGGATCCCTAAACAGAGCCAGTACTCCACATGTAATCACAGAGACAAGACTGGAGAATACATGGGTAGAATCCAAAACCAGGGCTTCTCTTGCACTTTTAAAATAAAATTTTGATTTGTACTATGCAAATATATTATAACGTTCTGAATCACGAGACATTATTTGATCAAACATTATTTGATCAAAAATAATGATAAAAAATGTAATATATTTTCAGCAGTCATTACTCCAGTCTTCAGTGTCACAGGATTCTTTAAAAAATTATTCAAATATGCTAATTTGGTGCTCAAACATTTTTTTTTTTTTTACTGTATAAATTAATGTTGAATATTTTGGTGAAAACAGTGATACTATTTTTTTTTTTTCAGAATTCTTTGAATAGAAAGTTTAAAGGGGTCCTATTATGCTCTTTTACAAAGTCTTGATTTTGTTTTGGGGACAGCATTTATTTGAAATTAAAATCTTTTGGCAAGAATGTAAAAAGTCGTTACTGTCACTTTCAATCAATTTAATGCATCCTTTCTGAATAAAGCAATGAATTTATTTAAAAAAAAATCTAATACCCAAACTTTTGAACGGTAGTGTTATTATTAAAATGTCACACCCATGGACTGTTTTGTGTTTGTTTTCCTCCCCCACGTGCTCCGTGACCTAGTTTCTCCTTTGTCTGATTAGTTATTTGGTTCAGGTGTGTCTAGTTTATTCTCTCGTTAAGTCTAGTATTTATAGTTTAGTCTGTTCCGTGATTCCTTTGTCCGGTGTCGTCCATGCAATGTGCTATGTGTGTGTTCCTCTCTGCCCTGTGTTATCCCTGGTTTTGAATAATTAAAGACTGTTGTTCGTCAATCTCCTGCGTCTCCGCGTTCCTTCGCTCCCCACAGTAGCAATTTGTGACAGAACACCGGACCGAACAGTAAGCGGCGCCCCTTCTCTTCGTTTTTGTTTCCTTTTTTTGAAAGTGTTTTGTTTTCTGTTTTTCCCCTCCACGATCATGGAAATCGCCGTGAGATTCGCCGCCCTAGCCCGCAGAGATCTTCTGTTTGTGGAGTACGCCAGGGAGTTCTGTGGGCTCGCCGTTAAGACGACGTTGGATGACGCCACATTGAATTCTCTGTTCTGAATCGGGGCCAACTACCATCGCCCCGTCGACCTCCCAGACACCAAGGGACTGAGCTGGAGGGAAGGGATCCTCCGGTATCTGGGGAGCGTCCGGCCCCGATCCAGAACCGCTCCATCGTCAAGCCCGCCGGCCGCTCAGCAGACAAGCCCGCCGGCCAATTCACTTCCAAGCCCTAGGATGACAGCAGTATTCTCCTCCACCTCTGCCCAAAAGAGGAGGATGTGGAGGAAGAGACTGTGGGCTCCAGCCCCTGAGTCCGCTCCAGTGTCGGCTCCAGCCCGAGTCCGCTCCAGTGTTGGCTCCAGCCCCTGAGTCCGCTCCAGTGTTGGCTCCAGCACCTGAGTCCGCTCCGGTGTCGGCTCCAGCCACTGGGTCTGCTCCGGTGTCGGCTCCAGCCCCTGAGTCCGCTCCTGAAAGGGCTCCCGTTCCCACATCCAGCCAAAGGAGGGCTCTAGTTCCCAGGTTAAGCCCAGAGAGGGCTCCTGTTCCCATGTCCAGCCCAGGGAGGGCTCCCGTCCCCACGTCAAGCCCGAAGAGGGCTCCCGTTCCCAGAGAGGGCCCCTGTTTCTGAGTCAAGCCCAGGGAGGGCCCCAGTTCCCGAGTCAAGCCCAGGGAGGGTCGCTGCTCCTACGACAGGCCACGGAGGGCCTCAGAACCCGAAATTTCGCCAAAGTAATTTTTTTTCCCGCCATGGCCTCCTGAACTGTCTGCTCCGCCATGGCCTCCTTAACTGGCTGCTCCTCCATGACCCCCTGAACTGTCTGCTCCGCCATGGCTCTCTAGTCTGCCTGCTCCGCCATGGCTCCCCAAGCTGCCTGCCCCGACATGGCTCCCTGAACTGCCTGATCCGCCATGGGTCCCGGAACGGGTACTGCTCTGGAGGCCGTCCGTCTCATGTAAGCCTGTCCCTAGAGCGCCCGCCCCCCCTCCCCGGTGGAATTGTTATGGTGTTACAGTAATGTCACGCCCATGGACTGTTTTGTGTTTGTTTTCCTCCCCCACGTGCTTCATGACCTAGTTTCTCCCTTGTCTGATTAGTTATTTGGTTCAGGTGTGTCTAGTTTATTCTCTCGTTAAGTCTAGTATTTATAGTGTAGTCTGTTCTGTGATTCCTTTGTCCGGTGTCGTCAATGCAATGTGCTATGTGTGTGTTCCTGTCTGCCTTGTGTTATCCCTGGTTTTGAATAATTAAAGACTGTTGTTCGTCAATCTCCTGCGTCTCCGCGTTCCTTCTCTCCCCACAGTAGCAATTCGTGACATAATATTTATTGTATTGTGACATTATTTTATGACACATTTACTCATTACTTTAATGTGTCTGAATGTTTTAATTTTTAGCTCGTTTAATTTGACAACATTACTGTAATAATTGTTTTTTTAATTAAATTTGCACAAATTCAAGTTGGAACGATATATACCATCACGATGTGCATATAAATACTTTTTAAATAAATATTTTAAATATTTGCAAAAAAATCATCCTAAAATAGACTAAGAGAACAGTTGTAAGAAAACATGTATAGGGGTGTTTTAAATTTATATTACAATGAGTGCGAGATAGAAAATGAAAGGGCGGCGGGGATTCGGATATGACGCAGTCCAGATTCGAACGCCGTGCTCCCGCCAGTCTGACTGCCTCCACACCTACAGACAAAACTCCTGCACAAAATCCCATCTCTTCCCAGGCCGTTAAAGAGTTAACCCCTCTGCCAATCACTCCGAGCTCATCCCAAAACACATGGCATCTGGGAATTAATCACTAGAATGAAATGCAGCAGAAAAGCTCGTTGCGAAGTGCCATAAAACAACTTAAGTTGAATTAGTTGAGAGAGGAGGGAGAAGGAATGCAAAGCAGAGGAGAGGAAATCATTGTCTAATTCTGCCTAATAAGCAACGGAGGTCCTACGAGTGATCCAGCAGATGGTGTTTTTGCAACAGATTGCAGTGAGTGATTCTTTTAATAATAATACGAATTAAAATCTCTCTCTGTAGAACGCGGGGGCGCCGTTCATCAGGGAGCCATTTGAATGAGCAGGAAAAAACAGCCTGATAAAGTAATAGCTGTGCCCAAACACCTGAGGCCGAGCGGAGAGCGTGTGTACATGCGTGTTTGTGTGTGAGATGAGCGGGCCGGAGGGCTGATGAAACACAAAACGATGAGGGAACAATAACATTTGATATCAATACTCCATAAGCAATACGCGCCCTGTGTAATGAAGTCGTAATAGGATGTAAACTGCTTTAGAATGAATTCTGAAGCCATTTGTGAGGCCCATCAGCGCGTAATGATGCATAGATATCACTGTAATCAGTTTTACTATCCCTTCAACATCAAACTCAATATTACAACAAAAAACAGAATGTTATTTTTTTTCTTTCGAAAATTGCTTTGTAATCTCCTCCTGAAATCGGATTCATGTTTAATGAATACCCCTTCTCATATGTTGATATTCAGATAACAGAATGAAGACAAGTTATATTTCAAGTAATAGAGTAATATACTGAAAAAGAACAACAGATACCCAGAAAAAGTGAGAGGTTTTCAGGTCTGGTCTGAAATGTCATGATGGTGAGCAGATCATGACAATTTTTATTTTTGAGTGAACTATCTCTCTTTAAGAGAGATGTAGATGAAGAGGGACAGAGAGGAAAAGTGTCTGCATTGCTAATTCCACATGACCTATATTTGCTCTTGTCTAATATAATTAATTTCTGAACATACAAGCTGAGCTCTGAGGCCCCGTAAGTGTAGGTGCTAAATAGCCAACGGGTGTTTCTGGCCATTTTTAGCCCTGTGAATTTAAATAAACTCTCTTAAAACATACTTCTTATTTTCATTTGTCTACCAACCAAGAGCAGATATACATATATCATTGGAGAGTGTTGTAATTTTGTGTCAAAGTCATGAACATTTTCATCACATCTGAAATGTGTCGTGTTTAATAACATTCTGTGGTGAAAATTACATTCTAAACGTTTTTGGAAAATGGCTGACTCGTTTGTCTTGCTAAGGTTTCATAGCTAGCATTTCCTTGTCAATTACTTGATTAATTATAAATAAATAAATCTAAACTTGTTTATATACACTATCATTCAAAAGGTGGCGTCAGTAAGATTTTTTACAATTCTTTTTATTCAAACTTTTATTCAGAAAGGACACTTTAAATTGATGACAAAGACATTTGAAAAGATTTTTATTTCCTAAAAAACAAAGTATAACAATTTCCATAAAATATTAATTTTATGCGGAAACTGTTTTCCGCATTGATAATAATAAGAAATGTTTCTTGAGCAGTAAATCAGCATATTAGAATGATTTCTGAAGGATCATGTGACACTGAAATTCAGCTTTTCATCACAGGACTAAATTACATTTCAAAATATACTAAAATAGAAAACATTTTAAATTCTAGAATTATTTCACAATATTATGGCTTTGAGTTTTTTTTTTAAATGCAGACTAGGTGGGCAGAAGAGACTTCTTTCAAAAACATGAAAAATTATTACTTTTGGCTGGTAATGTATTTTGGAAAGGTTTATATTGATCTTAGTTCAGATGAACACAGTTTAAACATTTTTATAATGGATTTGGATTTGAATATTCCAGATTTAAAGTCTGTGTCTAAAAGGATATAATGGAATAATTTAAAAAAAAAAAAAACATATCAAATTTAACCTATGGGAAATGTACCTTCAATTGAAGAAACTTCCGCATGCACATGTATGCATGAGTTTGTCTTCCTCTACATCATTAAACAGGCTTCGTAATAATCACAATGAGCACATCTCCACACTTCTAAAGCGGCATATCTCATATAAGCTCCCATAACTCAATTCTGTGACCTCTGTAACAGACTAACTGCAGTAGAAGACTTTGCAAGCGTGTGTGTGTGTGAGAGAGAGAGAGCATGCAGTATATTAGAGCGAGTGTGGAGTTAAACTATCCACAGCTCTGGTGCTGATGGCCCATTTGGGTTCGGTCCAAGAGCTCCTCCAGTGTTGGCTGCTAAAGTAATTAGCCTAAAAGTGATGCCAGCCAGTAGAGATAGAGGAAGAGCAAGCAAGCACGAGAGATGGAGAGTGTCTGTGTTTCGGCATCCCGTCCAGCTGTCAGTCATGCTTTGAGAATGTGTCCATCACCACGATGCTCCTTAACCACATGCTGACAGAGCTGGTTAACTGCATCCCTTTTGAAAAAGTCTGCTGTAATTGCGACACGCATCTGTGGGCACGTGCGCAGAAACGCTGTTCTCCGCTCCCCGATTTGAAACTCAAACTGATAAACATTGAGACTTGGGAATTTGTGTCAACTAATACGCCTATCAAGCATTTATATCTAAATCATTAACACCTCAGTGTTTTCTATGATCAACCTCACCCCGGATACAGTCTTCCATCTGACTCACACTCACAGTCACACGCTCTCTGCCGTTATTTACAGTTCATTCCAGGTATCTGATCACTATGTGTGCTCCTGGGAACCTCGGGTGTTGTTAGCACCATGCTTTGCCATTTGAGCTACAGGAACAGTTATTTTTATTTGCGCACACAGTGCCGTGAAACGGCTTTTGCCCCCTTCCTGTTTTTTAAATTTTTCGCATATTCGTCACACTTAAAAGATTCAGATCATCAAACAAATTTTAATATTACACAAAGATAATGCAAGTAAATACAAAATGCCGTTTTTAAATGATGATTTCATTTATTAAGGGAAAAAAACAGTCCAAACCTACCTGGCCCTACATGAAAAATGAATTGCCCCCTTCTGTTAAATCATGAAAGAACTGTGATTAACCACATTATTTTAGAACGCAGAGTTAAATTTCACTAGCCACACACAGGCCTGATTACTGCCAGACCTGTTGAATCAAGAAATCACTTAAATAGAACCTGTCTGACAAAGTGAAGCATGCTTAAAGAGCAACACATCATGCCGCGATCTAAAGAAATTCAACAACAGATGAGAAACAAAATAGTTGACATTTTTTAGTCTGGAAAGGGTTATAAAGCCATTTCTAAGGCTTTGGGATTCCAGCGAACCACGGTCAGAGCCATTATCCACAAATGGAGAAAACTTGAACTTTTTGTAACGGCGTTGTCCCGTTACATCTGGCGTAAAACCAACACAGCATTTCATAAAAAGAACATCATACCAACAGTCAAACATAGTGGTGGTAGTGTGATGGTCTGGGACTGAGGACCTGGACGACTTGCCATAATTGATGGAACCATGAATTCTGCACTCTATCAGAAAATCCTGAAGGAGAATATCCGGCCGTCAGTTTGTGACCTCAAGCTCAAGCGCACTTGGGTTATGCAGCAGGACAATGATCCCAAACACACCAGCAAATCCACCTCTGAATGGCTCAAGAAAAACAAAATGAAGGTTTTGGAGTGGCCAAGTCAAAGTCCGGACTTAAATAGGGTTGGGTACCGAAACCCGGTGCTAATATGGCACCAGACCGCGGCGGCGCAGCGCGAGCAGACTCAAACAGAAACAGAGGAGACAAGGTGTGTGTTTATCGATAGATTGTTATAATATCTGTATCTGTGCAGTTCTTTGTCATAAATACAGTTTACAAAAGGTCACGAGGGAGCAATCGGTTTCCCATCTACTCGCTTTCGCTGCATTCACCTCTCCTCACACCACAGCTGTTTCCTCCAGCGAAAACCTAGCCCTTAACACATATGAACGCATACTTTATAAAACGTTTATAAAACTTCATTTTAACTAAATATCAGAGTGATTGACAGAGATACAGTAGAAACATTATGTGTGGTTTTGTATTAAATATTGTTTTGTATTAAATAATAACCCAGATCGTGAAATACATTTATTAGCCTTAGAGTAAGAGAAGCACAACTCGGGAAATGACAGCATTCGAGGAGCATGTAAATGCTATTTATATATATTTTTAATGTTCTTTAATGTTATTCATGTTTTTTTTTTTTGTGGCTTTTTTTTTTTTTTTAGTATTAGGCACCATTTAGGCAACCCTACCGCTTTAAAAGTCACTTCAAACATCAAACCTGCTCCATACCAGCCCTGCACATTGATTAGGAGCTTTGCTGAGAACTTTTATGCTTGAGAATCTACTTTAAATACGCCATTAGTAGAAAGTGCTTTGGTGCTCAGTGAAACCATTAATACTGTTTTTTTTTTTTTTTTTTGTGGCTTTTTTTTTTTTTTAAGTATTAGGCACCATTTAGGCACCGCTACCGCTTTAAAAGTATCGATTTGGCACCGGTATCATAAAAAAAACAATCGATACCCAACCCTAGACTTAAATCAGATTGAGATGCTGTGGCATGACCTTAAACAGTCCTTTCATGCTCGAAAACCCTCCAATGTGGCTGAATTAAAACAATTCTGCAAAGAAGAGTGGAAACGTCGCAAATTATCGCAAACGCTTGATTGCAGTTGTTGCTACAAAGGGTGGCACAACCAGTTATTAGATTTAGGGGGCAATTACTTTTTCACGTAGGGCCAGGCAGGTTTGGACAGCTTTTTTCCCTTAATAAAATAAATAATCATTTAAGAACTGCATTTTGTATTTACTTGCATTATATTTGTGTAATATTAAAATTTGTTTGATGATCTGAATCTTTTAAGTGTGACAAAAAAACAATTTAAAAAACAGGAAGGGGGCCAACACTTTTTCACACCACTGTATATATATATTAGTGATGTCAATTGATTAAAAATATAATCGTGATGAATCCCACCTAACATTACATTTTTAAATCTTAAGTCATTCCAATATGGCTGAATTAAAACAATTCTGCAAAGAAGAGTGGGCCAAAATTCTTCCACAGCGATGTGAAAGACTCGTTGCCAGTTATCGCAAACGCTTGATTGCAGTTGTTGATGCAAAGGGTGGCACAACCAGGTATTAGATTTAGGGGGCAAATACGTTTTCACGTAGTGCCAGGCAGGTTTGGACAGCTTTTTTCCTTTAATAAATGAAATCATGCATTTTGTATGTACTTGCATTATCTTTGTGTAATATTAAAATTTGTTTGATGACCTGAATCTTTTAAGTGTGACAAATATGCAACAAATTAACCGGAAGGTACACACACATACACACACACACACACAACACATACATGTTGGTGCCGACACAATGAATATTTTTATTTTATATTATGTCATTTGCAATGTTTTATGGCATTGTAGTTTTTCCCCCTCATTAAAGACAATTTTCAAATGTTTTTTTTTTTTAGGTTCAAATCAAAGTTTGTAATGTTGTAATTCACCTAGTAGCTGGTTGGTTTTGTTCGTGGCTAATAAACCATTTTGAAGCCATATGAGAAAAATGAATGGAAAAAAAAATACTTCCAGAATGCTGCTGCATTTTATTACACAGAGCTGTTAAATGCTGTCAAAATAAATGTCCTAGGTGCTGTCAAAATAAAAGTTTGAACACTTATCCAAACAGAAAAACGTATTGGCTGGGTGCG
>NW_015551045.1:5401393-5405423 GCF_001515605.1 Sinocyclocheilus anshuiensis
TGGACAGCTTTTTTCCTTTAATAAATGAAATCATTATTTCAAAACTCATTCAATTAACAAATATGCAAAAAAAAAACAAAAAAAAAAACAGGAAGGGTCAAAAACTTTTTCACACCACTGTACATGCTGGTTTTGACATCATGAGTAGCAAAGGCTCATGAATATTAATTAGGTGGTGCACAAATAATTCAAAATGACTCCTTACTGTTTTGATAAATAAATAGTCTATGTGGTCTGTAGTAGAGCTTTTTCTCTTTTCTGAATCCATTTTCCACATAAAACAAGTTCCCATCATTCTCACTGACTAATTTAAGCGGTCAAATTAACTTGAGACAAACTGCATTTGATAATCTTAAACCTACATCTGTTGCTGTTGGAAGTAGGCATATGCAACAAAAGTGGCCAACTGGGTATAGTGCAGCATACTTTAAAAATGTAAAGTTTGTTGCTTATGCACAGCCCTTCATAAACAGAGTGCATCTGTTTTCATGTAAAATGCACACTTTAGAGTGCTAACAGCAGTATTTCAACCTATTTTTTAAAGAATCATCATGTTTAACAGCAGAATTCCTGATGAAAAACCATGATTCTGCAAATAATCTCCAAAAATCAGTTCACAGCGAGCAAATCATGCCAAAAGATCTCTGCAGGGAACGTCCATTCCCATGAAGCAGAGCGAAAGATGTAATCAAAACAGTCTCCCTACGCTCTTAAATTACTTGAAACTTGCATTAAATAAAAAAAATATTGTTTATATATTTATTAACTTGTATTATTCTGGTTGGTTTTGTTCGTGGCTAATAAACCATTTTGAAGCCATATGAGAAAAATGAATGGAAAAAAAAATACTTCCAGAATGCTGCTGCATTTTATTACACAGAGCTGTTAAATGCTGTCAAAATAAATGTCCTAGGTGCTGTCAAAATAAAAGTTTGAACACTTATCCAAACAGAAAAACGTATTGGCTGGTGTCGATAATTAAAAAATGGCAACTATCAGCCAATATGTAGAGCTTGGCAATATATATATTGATCAACCACTAGTCCTGACCCTTTATTTGTGGGAAAAGACGACAATAAGTTTCTTCTTCCTTTAAGCCACTGAAGTGGAGTGTTTTTTGGCCAGTCAGACTCACCATCTGGCACCTAAGCCTGCCTCCACCTACAGAGTCCCACCGTTCACTGCCTGGAGACTCAAGTACATGCGTGTGTGTGAATAATATAACACTGGGCAGCGCATTAGCACTGAGGTCAAAAGTATGGTGTCTTAAAAGGCTCACGGCATTAGTTAGCACAAAATATGGCTCAGAAAACGACATAGATCAAAACAAGAGCAAGCAAGCTTTGATCAGAGAAATATACAAATATTCTTGTGTTTTTGGGTGGGTCATTACTTTTTTTGTGGCCTGTGAATCATCTTCTCTGCCGTGTTGTTTGGGCCCCTGATGGGTTTAGGGTCTTCAGGCCCCCGTTTGAGCGGTCGCATGTGTTGAGGTTGGCCCTGTCAGTGTGTGGGACTGTAAACAGTGTGTGTGTTTATGCCTTTGGTCAGTGAAAAATCAGAAAGCGTGCGTGTGTGTTTACTCCACCCCAAACAACATCCCGGGCTAAACATCTCACACTCGAGAACAGACAGGATTCTGGTCCTTGTGTCACAACATGGGCTAGACAAGTGTGACAATAAAATGCAAAATTATTAATTCGGTTTCTCAAATGGTACCCCTATTTGGTGGGGTCCCGCCTAAAGCTCCATTAGTTGAGCCAATAGAGTGCTGCAGGGATGACACATCTTGATGAAGCAGCTTAGCACTTCCTGATCCATCATCCTTATGGTGTGTGCACACCAAAAGTGAATTTAATTATTTGCGCGAGTAGATTACATACAAAGTAACGTGATGCGAATGATGTGACTTGGGGCGATGCGTTTGCCACGAACGCGCCATATTTGACTTAAATCGCATCTTCCACACAAGTTGAAAATGTTAAACTTTAAACTTAAAATTTGCATGACATATTGTCCCTCAAGCTAATCAGCGAAGAGCTTATTGACATGTCCAGATGCATCAGAAAATGTTTTTTATTGTTTTTGTTTTTATTCACATAAGTGACGCAAAAAAAACATCCCCCGAGTAACACAATGCAAATATTCACTTTGCTTTTGGCGCACACACTGTAATTTTTTTTTTTTTTTTGAGTTTGGTTAAATGCCTGAAATAAGGTCTGTGATTAACACAAGCTCAACATATTTTCATGTGCTTTTTTTGTTAAAGCTTTTACTTGTTTTGTGGTAAGTGACTAAATGGGACTACAGAGGTTGTCAGGAACATTAGATGCCATCACGACGAACAGGAAAACTCATCTACTCACTAGTCCACTTCTACAGCCTTATTGTGTTTATAATCACGCTCATTTATGCTAATTTTCATAAACAACAAATCATAAACATTTCTAGTAGTTTCATTTAATGAAATGATTTGCTACTCATCAAAAGGAACTTACTTTTCCCCCATCAGTCAAATCCCCAATTGCTTTTACTATCAGTTCATTCAGCAGTTCTTCAATCAAGCTCAAAAGACTTCTCAACAATTAGTTTGCATTTTTCAGAGGAATCAATGCTCTGTACATTGCTCTGTACATTAAATTGGAATTGCAGAAAATATTTTAGCATTAAAAATGAAAAATGTCAGCTTTTAAACTGTTTGATATTTTTAATTATTTTATTTATTTAAAGCCTTAATATGTAATGCATTATAAAAGTAGTTTTAATGCATTAATTATGCCTTGTAATGCACCTTATAACGCACTGTATGATCTCATGAATAACTGTGACTATAGTTATAATACATTATTATACTTCTATATCTACTATTTCTATTTATACTTCTATATATTCATTGTTACACCTTCTGAAATGATAATGCATTAAAACACATGACAAACAAACGTTCAAATATTATAATGCATTTTAACTTCGGTTACAATTATTTATGAAAAGATATAAAGCATTACAATGTACATTATGAATACTTTTATAATGAAAGTAAAGTGTTACCAAAGTTTTCATAAGATTGTTAAACTTGGAACTGATATGATTAAGGTCTACCTCATCTCGAGTAAAAGGTCATATTAGTGTTGAACATAAGCTGTCTGTAATGTGTTGCATGTCAGTGAACACCGTCAAGAACCAACGTTAAATATACTGTACACAGAGGTACTGGCTGGAAGGGTCAGAGAGTACGTTTCAAACAACAAACCCCTGAAGTCATGCGTGTATTGCAACAAAACTCACTGTGTTGCTTTGGTTCTGCCGTCTATTTAAAACTAAACATACTGTGCGACACACACATGCATTCATTAATATCGTTATGCCGGCAAACCTTACAGTCTCATACACACAAACACACACACACACACACAAACTGTCCGGGAGCGCATTAACAGCTTGTAGCGGGTACGGGCAGAGGACGGCACGCTGGCACTCTGTTTGTCATATTTCTTGTGGGCCTCGCCATCTGCCGGGGTGGCATTTTCATGGCTGTTTACCCTGACTCCCGCCAAGGAATCATCTGCCACCGCATAATGCAGCCCGCAAAAAAAAGGGGGATTAAGTTGGTAATGCAACTGAGACTATTGCTAATTTGGTGTAATTGGGAAGAAATGAAGATAAATGAGGGCGAGAGAAGGAGAGGCAATCAGTACGGCAGGCAGTACAGCTGTGCATTTGGCCAAACTCAGCCCTCCCCCCTTCTGAGCGTCACCCCCCTGCCACGTCACCCCGTGCTCAACAAGGTGCATGCAAATTCAAGCTAATGACAAATACTCTGGGCTGACATCCACAGCACAGGTTATCTGCCTTTCCGTTCATCTCACTGGTGTGGATTTCAGCTTATGGGTGTGCACAGATGATCTTCACATAAGAATTCTTTAACTTTGCCTTAAAAGGTCTACAAATGTTGAAAAATAAAATTGAAATAAAAATAAAGTTAAATTAAACACAAATAGTTCTTCAAATATTACAAAAGTGTACATTT
>NW_015551045.1:5405433-5418314 GCF_001515605.1 Sinocyclocheilus anshuiensis
TGTTTCAGATAATGATAAATATTGATAGTGTTTTAGTTTAGCCCTGGGCCAAATGAATGCAGTTATCAGGCTTTAATCTGCTATGTTGGTTGGTTTATCTGATATCAGTGTTAATTTTGACAGCAAATTTTGATTTAGTTTTAGTCTGAGTCTCTTCCCAAATCGTCCCTCCCTAACATAGATAGATTTACGTCAGAGTTTTTGTCATTCAAAAAGAGTTTTAGTTTGTTATCGTCTCGTTGAAAAAAATTTCCTTGATGAAAATTATTTGTCAACGAAATTAACACTGTCTGATATATTGCTAATTTGTTACCAATAAAAAAATACCAATATAACAGCCAAAATATTCATATATAACTAATAGGGATACACATTATATCAGTGACCATATTGGCATGAGCCAATAATATCATTTTTATTTTCATTATTCATATTGGTTTGATTAGGCTGATAATGGAAGCAGATATCAAGAAGATATGTTTTCTACTGAACACTATAGTGTTTTTGAAGCTTATGAATACAAAGAGTGAATGTTAAGTTATTGATACTTTTGAACAGGCAAAACAGGATAGATTTAAAACATAAGGCATCATATTGCTTATTGGCGATAACATGAATATTGTATTTATCAGAATCTGACAAAATTTTGGTGCATCGCTAAAACTGAAAAAAAAAAAAAATCAAGATTTAAAATTCTAATAAATATTTTGATAATTGAAATTAAATGCTCTAATATATGAAATCTTTCATGAATTTTTTTTTTTTAAGTTTGTGTTTGATGCTGCACCCGGTTTTAACCCCATTAGAGATTTTATTTGAAATATGTTGCAGTATGCCAGCTGACATAACTGTCATCTTTGAAGTCTGACATGATTTTGAAGGATCTGTGAGTGGCAGCGTGTTTTCAGTGCTTTGTGGGGCACCCGCTGAGCTCTCTATATCCAACTACACTGTGCCAGACACCCCTCTGGCTGGCCTCCCCGCAGTATCCACCCTGCTCCGCACAGATGTCCCCACACACACCCTGACACACCTCACACACTACAGCCCCCTGAGGAGGACAACCTTCACGGCTATACATCAGTTTCAGTCGCTATGGAGATGCGACATCTGCGTGGATCCCCATTCAGTCCCACTGTATGTGAATGATCTGTGCTGTGCAACATGATGCAAGCAGGTAACAACACATACTGTAATATATGCTCTGGAATAGAGGACACAGGACAGTAGGAGAGGGTGGGGGTAAGCTGTGCCACTTTCAGATTGCCCTCTATGTGAGGAGGAATGAGGTAAAACTAATATACTAACTAAGGATGTCAGCTATCAACTCAGTTTGAAGAAAGCAACTATAATTTAAGGCCATAAAAAAATTGTCCAGGGAGTGACACAACTTTCCCCACATTAGGGGCAAGTTGAATCACTGGGGGAAATATGAAAAATGTTTGTTTCAAATAAATAAATATATGAACACAGATGGGGATAAAAAGAGTTTACTAATGCACAATTCCATTGAAAAGTCTTATTTTGCAGCTAGTGACAGTTTTATACATTTACAATTCACTAAAATCTCTGATATATATTTTTAAACCTGAAAAAATTTGCCACCTGCCATTTAGAAAACTTTGGTCAAAAGGTTTTTAGTTCACATTTTGTCCTCAAACCACACATATAGTAGCTGTATGGGATGGGTCTTTGCCTAATATATTGTCACGACCAAAATAATGCTTTACTAGATTTTAGAGTTTACTAGATTACAGAGCTGGCACATCTTACCCCACGAATATATGACTACTGTGCATTCACTTTCAGGCCAACTACCTTGAATTCCATTACGACACATTTTGTATTTTAATCAAGCATGCTATGCTGCTTCTGGAAAGCACTTTGACAATCAACCTCAAATGTGCTCTTGTTTCATGTTGCACCTAATGCAATACTGCATCTAACTGTTAACATCCATCCCAGGTCAGTTGGATAGATTCAGCACAGAGCAACAGCAAATCTTATTAGGCAGAGCGACTCACTTGCAAGCAGCTTTGTAGAAAACATGTTGTGATGACTAAGAAGACATAAAAGCATGGATTTCTTTACAAGTTTATGAAAACACCTCCACATTCCAAACCCCATAGGAAAGCATGGAGCTTTGAGTTTGGGGTGCAAAAAAAAACTATTTACACGGAATAACAAAGAAGTAATAATGAAGGAGAGCGATCAAGGGGGAAAAACATATACATTTTAAGTCATTAATTCCCTCCCTGAACAATGAGAGAGCAATCCACAAGAGGCCCGACGTAAAAGTGTTTGAATTGAAAGTGAAAATGATTAAAGAGCTCTTTTAATGAAGTGTTAATTGCTGTGACAAGTAGGAAGAAGGTTGGAGGAGACACACTGCGTTGACAGGAGTGAACGCTACAGCAAAAGCGATTTCTACACTGATAGAAGGCTAAACACCATATGAGAAAATAGTATACTGGATTGGGCAGAGAGGCCTAGCTAAAAGTGTCTTATTTACTTATAAATGTGTACATAGAAAAGATGCTTTTTCTAAAAAGATAGTTTTCTCACATACGGATTCAGCTGGTTCTAAATTTTAGTCTTAATTCAGAATAAATGCACTACGTGCAAACTTATTTGACAAGGGTTTTACACACAAGACCCATTCATTTTACTGAACAAGGAATAATTTAAGTGAACCAAGGACAGAGCCCTGGTTAACACCAAATGACAAGAAGTTGAGAAACAGGAACAAGGATGCATCCTAAAAACCTAGGTGAGCTTCTGGATCTCCATGCATCAGTTTAGCCTTAATTCAGAGTAAATGTAAACTTATTTGATGAGGTTCTTTTACACAAGACCAATTATTTTTTACTTATCAAGGAAAAATTCAAGTGAACCAAGGACAGAGCTCTGGTTAACACCAAATGACAAGTAATTGGAAAATGGGAACAAGGATGCATCCTAAAAACTTAGGTGAGCTTCTAGATCTCCGTGCATCGGTTTAGCCTTAATTCAGAGCAAATGCACTAAGTCCAAACTTAATTTGACTAAAAAATTAAAAGTTATAGTGGACAAATGACAGAGCCCTGCTGAACGAATCCTAAAAACCCAGGTGAGCTTCTGAATCTCACTGCTTCGGTAAATAAGTTACTATTCTTGCAGAGGCCTCTCAATAATGAACATCATATTTATACTTCCACCTACAGCTGAATATTCAACATCTCATCATCCTCTCTAACTGAGTCCTACATTGTGTTTCTCATGAGCCTTTTGTGCTGCATAAGATGGCACAGTCTTTCACTTACCCTTATCACAGACACACATTAATGGCCATCAGAGAACTCTGTTCTCTTTGAACGGTTTACGGTGACTAGCCTTTGATCATAAGTAGTGCTCGCTTCACAGAAAGCCTGAAAAGATGTCTCTTTGATATCCCACTGCGTTTACATATCAATGAGCGCCACCGAAGACGGGGGCCCAGGCGACTCTCTTGTGCCACGCTTTTGGGAAATGTGGCTTAGAGGATATGTGTTGACCAGTAAATGCGTACATTTGTCAGACAATTTTGTAGATGAGGTTGAGTAGCCACCTTCATCCAGAAGCAAGGACTCGTCAAGTGTTTATCCTCGATAGACCGTGGCTCATTTGACTGTTTTGGAGTGGAGAGCCCCACGTCTTTATGGGCTTTCATTAGACGTCATTTTGAGGCTCATTTGAAATCAATCCCCCTTCGGAACCCTCACGCCAGCTCCGGTGTCGGCCGGATGAAAAATGAGGCGGGGCATTGGGGCTTCGTGCAGCCCCCCGTCCATCCTGCTTGGCCCAGTCCGTTAATACAGCATCATCTGGTCAAACGGACGGGCAATTCCCACATCTCATTACCGACAGGAACTGTGGGTCATTACGCGGGATGGATTCCCATTAGCTGAACCGAGGGTTTGAGACTAAATACAGAAGCTTTGGACACAAGCACATACTCACAAGCACTTTGTTACATACTCCTCAGCCACTCTTAACTTGTTCACACACTTCTGGATGAGAGGAAGGTGAAAATTACTTGAGAGAATTTATCTACTTTGAGCACTTCAGGTAGACAGCAGGATTATGAATGCATTCAAAAAGCATGCACTTAAAGGAATAGTTCACCCATATATAAAAAAAAAACTGTCATTATTTACTTACCCTCAGGTCATTTCAAAGCCGCACACTTTTTTTTTTGTTGACATTTTTTCCAAAATAGTAATGCAGCTTGTGGCTTAGTTGACAGTTCATAGTGACCAGGGGCTGTGTGAACTGTTCCATTAAGTCTGTCCTTTAGGGTAAATCCTTATAAATTGAGTCACCTCAATGAAAGCAATTTAGAAGCATGTTTTCCTCAAATTAAATATATACAACATATCTTTCTTATCCCTGAAGAGGAGTTCATTCTCGATGACACATTAATTCAGGATGACTGCATGGTCATCTGGAAATCAAGGTGACGAAGAGGCAGTCAGGACTGGGTTTAACCTGCAGGAGAGCAAGGAAGATGCAGGGGCCGTTGAGTGAGGATAATGCAGGTCCTTCATATGGTCCGTTGCTATATGAGCCATCTGTTTATATGACAGACTGCGTCCTGATGGACAGAGTGGGTAATCAATGCAGCTCTGCTCCACAGGTTTATGTATGAACGTACAGTGTTCAGCTGTTCAGCTTCATGCAAGCTTGAGTGCGTGTATTTGCTTTTACAATTTTAAAATGGGGTATACCTGACATGTTTATTTATGTGAGTATGCCTCCTTGTTTAGTTCAAAAGTGCTCATCTCCGGCAATGGTCAGCAAGCAGCTCCTGTCCCTGTGGGGATGATGATTTATGGAACATTCATTTTGGATGGCTGGATCCGGGCAAATATTTCAGTCAGAGGACACAGATTGTGGGAGATTTCTGACAAGTCAGCATGACAGGCTAGAGAGACTAATATGATAACAGCAGACAATCCATAATGTAAAGATCACTTAAAAAGCTAATGTATGCATAATAATTTGTAAAATTACATTTACCTCAAAATCATATTTAAATACTTTTTGCTACACATTAATAATGTGTAACAAAAGATGATAATATGATAATGTTAAACAGTATTGACACCTTTCAGTTCCTGATTTTAAAATTCTGGCCACATGGGGCAATGTAGACCTCTGACTTCTGAATGGCACCTCGCATACAGGATGTTGAACAAGACAGTAGTTGATTAATGACCTACTCTGACCTGTCTGAACTTACTACTCAGGTAAAATGTGTCTACAAGTCAAACATGAATATATTGGGATTGATTATTTTATGTATCAAGGGTCAAACTATAACATACAGTAGCCTTTGGAATATGCAAAAATAAAGTTTCTCAAAGATTAACGACTTTTAGAGCAAATCAAGTAAGTGGAAAAGAGAAAAAAAAACCTAATTGAAAGACTGAAATAGGCTCGTCACCTAATTAATTACATAAGTACCCATTATATTTAAAGCACTACATGTGTTTAGGCAGCAGAGTAGTAAGTAATTCTGTCTTCGTAGTCACTGCATATATTGTAACTATACAGGACACTAATTATCACAAATAAGCATAATTGCATTAAATATGCATTAAAATGCACATTATTTATATTAATTTTAAATTGTTGTTGAAAATATATAAATCATAAATATATATTTATTAGTAAATAATATAAACTGGATTTCTCAAGGAGCAGTTGATGGCTAGTTAGTGCAAATACTCCAGATTCATTAAGCCACAGTGCTCATATGGAAGAAATGGGTTTGAGTCTGAGCAGCAACCTGTCAATTTCCTATCATTCTACACCATTCATCAATTTTACTCTCTAATAAAATACAATTTTATAAAATGCACGGCCATCGCAAGCCACTATCGAACCACAGACAATCCATAGTCAGTTCCTCAGAATCCCACAATATGCAAATGTCCGTTTGAAAAAGAACATGAAATCACATCTATAGCCAGGTATCATCCAGACATCCATTTCCACCAAATTCTTTCTTTTTCTAACAAAACCTTGACCCTGCACCCAAGTTCAGAAGGTGAGCTCAACCCTCTCAGAGCTGCTCCGCTGGAGTGATACAGGAAACCGATACTCCCCCACCTCAGCCACAAGATCAACACTGATCCCTCTTGCTCTCGACACGCTCAATATTTTACATAAAACAAAGGGCTAGCCGAGATCAGATGATGCCGTTTATGGGAGCTGAGAAGAGGGAGAAGTGTCTCCGGTTACAGCGGGATTATAGGTAAGAACGGGGAAAGTGTCTTATGGTGAATCTCACGAAAAAAACTGTCAAGAAATATCCAGGTCATATTACCAATTTCAACTATTACACTTGTTCGGGACTTGTCAAGAAGGCTTGCGAGTTTAGCTAGTGCTACATGAGAATCCGAAAGAGAGAAAAGAGACGAGCGAGTGAGGCGTCCTCAGTGGCAACACTAGGGCAATCCAATCTGATTTAATAAGAGTGACAGTTGCTCTCTGATGACAGAAAAGCTCTTGAAAGTGTGATGGCAAAATGAAAGGATAGGTGAGAGACAAAGAAACGAAGAAATTAAAGTGCTGACCGCTTTGGTAGTTAGGGATTTGCAACATACACAACTCTGAGTCCCGCAATCTCTGCATGTGCGCTCTCTCTCTCTCTCACTCTCTCTCTCTCTCTCTCCAGCACACACCTGGTTTTTGCTAACGCGGCAAATCACATGGCTGACAGATTCCCGGGCCCGTTTAAATAATGCATGGGATTTCTCTTTTAACTTGTCAGTCGCCCTACAAAAAAAATATATCAGTTCTTTTCTGATGTCATTTGTGACAGTGATTCACCCTGACAGTTCTCCATTAGACCAATGAGTCCCTTTTCGTTTGCTCATTCTTCTACCGCCGTTCCGACAAGAAACACATGTTACTCCTTTTTCTTTTTCCCTCTCTCTCTCGCCCTCTTTTTTCTTGTTAACAGGGGTTTTCAGAGCTGTATTTATATTTAAAGACACAATTTCACAGGAGCCCCCATTAACTCACTTCACCCTCCAGTTCTGCTGCAACCGTATTAGCGCAAACATCGTTCTCTGCCTAACGCCGAAACCGCACATTGGCTCCAAGTTGCTGAACAAACTACAGCATGCTTTGTGCTACTGGATAAACTCAGGGGGGAAACAGGCAGACTGTCTTTTTCCATGCCAAATATTTAATCAAATCTCTTTGGCTCCTGTCAAACACGTCGCTGCCGTGCGTTGTTGTCTATTGCTCTTTTCTTGTGCTCTGGCGGCGAGGGTGGGGTTACCGTTTGAATGGACCGAGTGAGGGGGGAGATTGAAATCAAGCCTATCTGTGCTGACTGCCTGCTGCAGATAGCTCAGGCTTTTTGTGGCACGATCCACATAGTGGAGGAAAAGCACAGATTAGCCATTTCCTCTTTGAAGTTCTCCTTCAACAAAAGCACACTCTCTCTCTCTCGCTCTCGCACACTCTCTCTCTCTCACCACCAAGAGTGAGAGGGGAGGGGACCAAAAACACATCTTGCGGGAATGTAAAGAAACAAAAATGGGACAGGGAAAAGTGCCATCGGGACTTTGAGCAAGCAGTGTCTTGGCGGCGCACGAGAGAGAGCGAGGCAAAAGAGAAAGAGGTTAAAGTTGTCGGACTGCTTCAGAGGGTGTTTGTTTAACTTCAGGGATTCAAAAAAGCTAGATCAGATTCCAAGACCACCTCTCAACTCCAAACAATGCGCATCAAAGACCAATCCGATGTACTTTGGGTGGTATGGCTTGCTTTTGAGGACTCAAAAAGTCTGGTCCAAAGCCCAAACGTCCTTTTGGTTCCTCAAAGTTCCTCAGAACTCCATAGCTTTGGCTTGGAGTATCCAATTAAAAATAACAACAAGGCATTTACTTAGATTTATATATTAAGTTGCTCAAGCAAGTGGCAAAACATTTAAACTACTTTTCTTATGTTATCACGAACTTACCATTGCAGAAATAGTCAGCTCTACTGCCTTTCCTCTTGCATTGCAATATTTATTATAAGCAATCCTGCAGTTCATAAAGAACTTTGTTTTCCTACCTCATACAACCGTGTGCACTGTGAACGCTTTAATCCGTTAACATGAGCGCGGAAAAAATGCGCACCGCATACGCACTGCAAACGGAGTAATGTGAACCTGGCGTTATATGTGTGCGCTGCGAATGTGCATGAGCACACGGTCTCCAGAAGAGCGCGCGAGCGCTGAATGGTTAAACACTGGCAAGAATTAAAAAGTAATGCAATTTATAAACTTTAGTGACGATATGACACTGCCTCGATTGTGCAAGTGACAATTCCTGTGTTAACTGTGCAGCGTGCAGCTCGCTTATAGACAGACGCGATGTGGTGATTTGAAGCCATTTGCGTAATTTGAGAGCGAAAGAGTGATTCACTCACACTGTTTGTGAAATTACGTCTCAGAGAAGGTTTTCAAATTACTTTATAAGTTATTTGATGAAGAAATATGAAGGCGAGTACCTCACCTTCAGCATTATAATTAGTTCACCCGTGCCGGACAGAGACTGAGACGGTGCCGCTGCATGTCGTGCCAAACCTCTCACAGCAAACCTCACAGCAAACCTCTCATCAGCTTGAGATCAATCATCCCAATGTGATTATCGGCCGATAGTGATTGGTAGCCGATCAATCGGAGCACCCCTAGTTACCACTATGGTCAAATGAATGAATAGTGAATGAATGTATGAATATATCCACACAAAGCCAATGACCGCCAAAGAAAAGCATAGAAGGTTTACTAGGGCTAATCAATGTAATAATTACACAATTCCTGACATAATTATCCCATAATTATGGTATACCATATGGTATATGGTATAAAAATGGTATACCCATTTACAGAAATTATGTTTAAAGAATAACATTTTAGTGCAAATTTTTTTTGGTAATTCTCACCTCATGCTCATTTTGATTAGAATATATATCAAATACAATATCGGGTTAGGTGGTCACATACACATCTAGCCGCAAAAGTTCAAATATTTCAATGGACCACAAGCACAAACGTGACTTCTTTTTTTTTTCAAATATATTTTTTCTTTTTCTTTTTTTTTTTTTTTTTCTTAATTTTTTTTTTTTTTTTGATAGTCTGTTGTTGTGAGCTGAGCTCAGTACTTTCTTGTTTTAAAGCCTGTTTTCAACTATAATCTCATTTTTGATAATTATTTTGGCCTTAGACAATAATTCTCCAAAACAGGACCTCTAATTTGACTACTGTCTTAAGAAAAAGGGCTTTTTTTTTTTTTTTTGCTGAATTGTTTTGTTGTTAAATACTGTATGTGACATTTTGGAAGAAAACTGGTTGCAATTCACCCTGATTTGTAACCCAAAAAGCCATCCGAAAGAGTTGATCTAGGCTTATCAGATCTGACACCACACAAACAAACGCCTATAGTGCTGGGTCTGTGCTTACTGTGTTTCACGGCCCAATACTGTTGTTCACTCAGCACACTGACATCCGCAAACACGAGTGAAATTTGACTCTGTGTGATTCTCAGTTTCCACTGATGCAGTTCTCTCCATCTCTATCTCTCTCATCATCAACATTAGCTCTATCGGCAGCCAGAGTACATTAGAGCATGTGTGATTGAGTGCGAGACAGACGTCTTCTCTCCACCCCTGGCACTGGCTCTTCCTCCTCTCTCCTGCTCTCTATTCTCTCGCCATCATCTTTCTGTCACTACACACACTCTGTTTCTCTCCGCATGCATGGACCCAATTCAAAGGTGATTTGTATTCACAGGCTCAAGTGCTGATCTACAGTTGGAGCAGCTTTTTGGTAAAGCTCGTTATGAACTGATAGTTCAGTCATTCATTCCAATAGGATGAACCTCATCTGAAGTTGCTTTTATAAAGCAAATAGCAGTAACACTTGTGACTGCACATCATTTGATTTTTACATGACTAAAACTACATTAAAATTCTCCAAACAGCTGACACGCTTTATGCGTGTCAAAGACATTTCATAGGTCGCTTGCACTGAATAGTCTGAATGAAATCTCACTGGTCCAAAATCATTACTGTATATTACATATCAGATGTGTTCTGATTGGCTGTGATTTTTCGTGAGGACTGAACGATTACTTAAACTGGAAATTTGTCATGTCATATCTGGTTGGGAATCAGTCACCCTGTTTAAAACATCTATTCTCTAACCAGCCCATATTAACCACTTGGCACCTAACTAAAACCTAACATAATAAAACTAGACAGGACTGAGAACTGAATAACATTTTTTCTCTCCCAAATTAGTGATTATTATTTATTATTCAAGATTCAAGTATTCTGCTAAAATGTGTGCAAAAAACAGCAAAAAAATAATAATTTGTGGATATGAAAACCATTTTATACGATAATATGTACACTTACACTACCAACCAAAGGTTTGGAATAATAATTAAACAGAGGCTGGATTTATTTGATCAAAAATACAGTAAAAATATTAATATTGTGAAATATTATTACAATTTAAAATAACAATAATTTTTTTTTATATAAATATTTTTAAATGCATTCGGTTTCATATGATCATTCAGAAATCATTCTAATATGCTGATTTGTGCTGTTGTTGTCATTTAATATTTTTGTGGAAATTGTTCAAAAGTTTGGGGAGAGAAAGAGAGAGAGAGAGAGAGAAATACTGTTCATTGCTGAACTTTCTATTCAAAGAAAAAAAAAATTCACAAAAAATATTAAGCAGCAAAAAATGTTTTCTGCATTGCTAATAATAACAACCATTATTAATAATTGAGCCAATAATAATTGAATACCAAACATATTCGAATGATTTCTGAAGGATCATGTGGTACTCAAAACTATTAAAATATTAAAATGGAAAACAGTTATTTAAAATTATAATAATATTTCACAATATTAATGTATTTTTTATCAAATAAATGTAGACTTGGTGAGCAGAAGCGACTTTCAAAAACTCCAAAAATGTAAAACTAGTAGTGACCCGTAGTGTATATGTCAGTTTTTTCCCTCTCTTTTTCCCCCTTTATCTTTAAACACATTTGACTGCAATTTTAAAACCTTTGCAAACTGATATGAGGAGTGAATTGCTGGTATTAATGTCTCCCTCTACATATTCACACACACACGCACTGTGTTTCTGTTTACATACAGTAAGTGTGTGTTGTTCGTGTATGTAAGCGTTATTGGTCTTGGCAATAACAACGGATGGCATTTGTGTCTGTGCTCGCAGTTGTTGACTGTGATAATAAAGAATGACATTTTACTTTGTGTGTGTGTGTGTGTGTGTGTGTGTGTGCAGTGATGGTAACATCACAATCTAAATGCACAGTCAGGGGGGGAACATTAAAGACGTCATTAGCCTCAATAAAGCTCAGCAGAAAGGAGAGGGCTGCGTGGGCAAGAACCCATTACCTCAGGTCACGTGCCTGTGCGCGCGCGCGCGCGTGTGTGTGTGTGCGTGTTGAGGTGATTAGATTGTTGAACACTTCCTAACAGTGCTCTTTATTTTCATATTGTGAATATCTATAGTCTGCGCTGGTAAGTGATTCAAAGCTAGTTAGTCATAAACTGGTCAAAGCTAATGGCTGTGTAGCCTCACATCAGAGATGTGTTTTGCTGTTGCAGTGGATTTGATGAGCAGGTGAGGAGCTCACAAGTGATTCTACTGAACTGTGGCAGGTGCAATAACTCAAACACAAAGCATTTGTGAGAACATCGCATATCTACAAACTACAACAGTGAAAACTATAATAGATAGGCTTACAAAAGTCAATCGTGCATGAAAAGTATTTGATAAGACTAATATTAAAGGTTTGCTTGATTTATAACATTTATGAAAAAGAAATATTATTTCCTTATTACATTTTTTTTGAAAGCCCCATTGTCAAATTATCAATCATAAATCATCAATAATAAATTAAAAGAAATCTTTGTACAAATTTTGTTTTATATATTGTTTTTATTTTTGTTGTTACCACTGTACTTTTAAAAAACAACAACTTTGTATCGTTTTTAGTGTAAAGCGTTTTGAGAAGTAACTTTTAATTAAAGGCGCTAAATCTAATTTATTATTTATTATATATCACGTTCAAGTTTGGGGTTAGTAAGACTTAAAAAAAAACTCTTATACTCACTTTTTATTTTTCATTTATTTATTTATAAAAAAAAATAGTAATATTGTGAAATATTATTACAATTTAAAATAACTGTTTTCTATTTTAGAATAATTAATTCAATTAAACAACGGAGGGACACATTAAGTAATTAATTAAGTGACGATACGATGCCTTCTCGCACTCCGCTCTCGAAATTTCCCCACAAATCAGGTTGGGAGGAAGTGATGGCCCACGTCATGTGTCTTTTTTCCCCAGGTTCAGACAATGGATGTCACCTTGATCTACTTCATTAAAAATGTAGCCTCCAACGGAATTCGTGAACTAGCGCAGAAAAGAAGGCCGAAGAAAATTCCTTTATCCTCACTTTCACACGCTCTGCGTGGATTTGGAAGCACAGGGCACTTCTCCTCCTAGAGGGCCGTGCGATCCCCGTCAAGAGCTTACGGCTGAAAATGAACAACGACACGACTGCTTTTGCTTTCTGTGACAGACGGCAAGCCAAATAAACTAGCAAATTAGTCATTACTTAGAAAAATACAAGTTGTGGATATGCTGGACTGGAGTGGAGGAAGAGATAAATGGAAAAAAAAGACAAGCATCTTTGAGTATTTTTTTCAGAGCCAGCCCCGTCTACAGTAAAATCAGGCAAAATTGGCAAAAAACAAAAACAAAAAAAAAAACCTATAAAAAAAAAAAAAAAAAAGCAACAAATATTTCCTA
>NW_015551045.1:5420121-5430555 GCF_001515605.1 Sinocyclocheilus anshuiensis
AAAAAAAAAAAAACCTATAAAAAAAAAAAAAAAAAAGTCAGCAATTATTGCTCAATACCAAGTAACTGATAACAATTATAAATTATATATATATATATATATACTTTATAAAAATGAAACTTAAATATTTATATATTATATATAGGCATTTATATTATGTGTGTGTGTGTGTGTGTGTGTGTTGCAAAAAATTTAAAAAAGCTAACAGGATATTATTATAAGCAATATTATTTAGAGCAATTATTAGCTATATTATTCACTGATTATTATAACATTAATATTTTAATATTATTACTGTTATTAAATTAATCAAATAATACATAAAAAAATGAATTCATTTGCAAAACCGATAACTCGGTTTTTTTTTTTTTTTTTTTTCATCTTTAAAAATTGTACTACATGTAATGCCTACAGACGGATAAAGCGAACACTGCTTTTATCGGTTAGTGGTAAGATTTTGTGGAAGGGTCCTTCTGAGCTTTGTTTCTAGAAAATGTAGGAGCGCTGAAGTGGTGGAGAAGCATCAGATCATTTCCTGTGAGGTCCAAATAAACTGCAAACTAAACACGATCGTTTATACAGAATACAAAGCGTAGAAAAATAAAGGAAAAAAAGCCCTCACAATTGGTGCATTGTCTCAGCACACACACACTATAAGCCACCTCCCGCCTCCCGATACTATGTCAAGGAGAAGCCCTGAGATCAAACGGCGTACGTAACAGTAAATGATGTTTGAGGAAAGTCGCGACCCGCGGAAATGGGAGCCGGCGGATGAAAGGCGAGTGCCGTTTTGCAGGGGTGGACAAACAGATTGCTTATTGTTTGCCTTTCATATGGCCCTTCAGATCTACAAGTCTCTCTGCCTCAGACTCCCGCTTTGAACACTCAAGGTATCACCCCCCCCCCTGCCGCATGAATGGAGGACGCTCGGGCACGTCCTGAGGAGGGGAGAACACATCTATCCTCCTTTCCTCGCCCCATACTCTCTCGTTCTCAAGATCTGACAGGTCCATCTCGTTCGATAATGGTTCACCTGCTTTGGAAGTGAGGAGGTGAGCCGACGGGCCGGACAGACGGGGGCTTCTGTAGACTTGAGGGGGGTCAGGTACGGGCCAGTCTGGATTCCTTTGCTATGACGTGCCTGAATTGGCCCTTTTTCATACCTAGACAACAATGTCCCATTTAATTAAAGAGTGGTATGAGAAAAGGTAGATTCCGTTGTCACCTGACCTGAATACAGCACGCTGATTCGCTAAAATTGATTATTTATCGGCTTCTGTTCAAAAACAAGTGCGCTTGTCGGCTTCTGCAGTAAAACGTGAACTCACGATGCCTTGAGTTACAGGTCACTGGACGTGACCATGTCCCTTGCTTTTGGTTCATTCAAAGGCTAAAATGGATTTAGTTATTAGTTAGGCAGATTCTAATAATAATAATTATTATTATTATTATTATTATTATTAATTAAAAAAATTATAATTTAATTATCGCTGTAATTATAAACTCAAACATACTTAATGCATATGTTTTCATTGCAATGATTAGTTATTACTGAATAATAGTCAGTTTTACATATCTGGTATCAGAAAATAAATATATATAGGATCAGTTTTTTGTTTTTTGTTTTTTTTTTGGTCGATCTCCAGCTGAATCAATTTTTTTAATCTGCTTTTAAAGGTTTTGTGTACATCAGACTCCCAGCATCTGTTGAGTTTCAATGGAGAGAGTCGCCAGGCTTCCCAACAAATATTTATTCCAGTACTTACTTCCTCAACCAAACATGCTCTCATCCCAATTCCACTTACAAAGATCCTCACATGCAAAAGGCTTCTGTGATTGTAACCCCACGAATATACAAAAGGGAATAGAGAAATAAAGCAGGAAGAGAGAGAAATAGAGACCAAACAACACGCACAACACAGATTGCCTGTGAGAACAAGCCCAGAGAGAGATCATGTTTTCCACAAAGAGGGTCAGTCAAGCACTCCCTTCGTTTCATGCAACCGGATGCATTATTGCATTTTGCATTTCTCCTTTTCAGATGAAACGAGGGTAAAAAAAGAGAGAAAGGAACAGTGCCTTTTCTTCGCTTTGACAGAGCGTCTCGGGAAAAAGTATCAGATTTGTGCACAAGACGGGGGAAAAAAACAGGCAGAGCATCTCCTTTGATTCACTGAAGAGTAAATATTACTGTCCGATTCCACGTCGAACAGTAAACCGAGAAAGGACAAAAAGGTAGAAGAAAGGAGGGCAGAGGGAGATGGGGGCGGTATACTGTATTTAATTCACCTTTGGAATTTCCGAACGGCGGAACAAGGGATGAGATGAACGCCTGACAAAGGCATATGGCCGGCGGGCGAAACCAGACTCTGGTGCTTTTCAGCGCGCGACGGTGAGAAAGAGAGAGAGAAATGGGGCGCGATGGAAGTTGTAAATAAAAGCCCAAATGAATGCTGAGATTTCCGCCTCATGACCCCACTGTTTGTGTGAAACCCACTGGAGGACTGATACAACTAAATCTAGGTTGTGTTAGTTTCCACCAACAAGAGTTTCCTCCCAAAGTGGGGCTGTTTTTGTTGATATGAATGGCTCAAATGAACCTAAACTATTGATAAAAATCAGTTTAGAGTCATTTCAAAGGAAACACTTTGATTTGGAGAAACAAATAGAGTCTGAACAGAATGATGGCTTGGATATTAATGTTTCATAAGGTGCATCTAAAAAAAAATCTGTTTTTAAAAATACCATTCCATTAATGATTCGTGAACGTCGGAATATTTCCGCCAATGTGACCGGAAGACATTGTAAAACACTAGCGTTTTTGTTAGATACAAATGACTCAAATGAACCTAAACTACTGCGAAGTCAGTTTAGAGTCATTTCAAAGGAAAACTTTGGTTCCAGAAGGTGAATCTAAAAAACATTTTGGAATCTATTTCTTAAAAATATCAGACATTCGTTATGTAGGTAGATTCCGAAGCGAAGGAAAAATTGATCCAGAGGAGTTTCTTTTGATCTCAGAGTCAGTGAGCGTTACATCAATGGATTCTTTTCAGCATTGAGAGGCTCTCTGTTTCACTGCATTTAACTTTGTCTGTCTTTACCGCGGTAATGAAACGTTAAAGACGTGGAGGCACTCGCACCTGAGATTGCGGCCTTGAATTCTGTTACAGGTCAGCAAATACTGGACGTGACCATGTCCCTTGCTTTTGGTTCATTCAAAGGCTAAAATGGATTTAGTTAGTGTGTTTGCAGATTCTAATAATAATAATTATTATTATTATTATTATTATTATTAATTAAAAAAATTATAATTTAATTATCGCTGTAATTATAAACTCAAACATACTTAATGCATATGTTTTCATTGCAATGATTAGTTATTACTGAATAATAGTCAGTTTTACATATCTGGTATCAGAAAATAAATATATATAGGATCAGTTTTTTGTTTTTTGTTTTTTTTTTGGTCGATCTCCAGCTGAATCAATTTTTTTAATCTGCTTTTAAAGGTTTTGTGTACATCAGACTCCCAGCATCTGTTGAGTTTCAATGGAGAGAGTCGCCAGGCTTCCCAACAAATATTTATTCCAGTACTTACTTCCTCAACCAAACATGCTCTCATCCCAATTCCACTTACAAAGATCCTCACATGCAAAAGGCTTCTGTGATTGTAACCCCACGAATATACAAAAGGGAATAGAGAAATAAAGCAGGAAGAGAGAGAAATAGAGACCAAACAACACGCACAACACAGATTGCCTGTGAGAACAAGCCCAGAGAGAGATCATGTTTTCCACAAAGAGGGTCAGTCAAGCACTCCCTTCGTTTCATGCAACCGGATGCATTATTGCATTTTGCATTTCTCCTTTTCAGATGAAACGAGGGTAAAAAAAGAGAGAAAGGAACAGTGCCTTTTCTTCGCTTTGACAGAGCGTCTCGGGAAAAAGTATCAGATTTGTGCACAAGACGGGGGAAAAAAACAGGCAGAGCATCTCCTTTGATTCACTGAAGAGTAAATATTACTGTCCGATTCCACGTCGAACAGTAAACCGAGAAAGGACAAAAAGGTAGAAGAAAGGAGGGCAGAGGGAGATGGGGGCGGTATACTGTATTTAATTCACCTTTGGAATTTCCGAACGGCGGAACAAGGGATGAGATGAACGCCTGACAAAGGCATATGGCCGGCGGGCGAAACCAGACTCTGGTGCTTTTCAGCGCGCGACGGTGAGAAAGAGAGAGAGAAATGGGGCGCGATGGAAGTTGTAAATAAAAGCCCAAATGAATGCTGAGATTTCCGCCTCATGACCCCACTGTTTGTGTGAAACCCACTGGAGGACTGATACAACTAAATCTAGGTTGTGTTAGTTTCCACCAACAAGAGTTTCCTCCCAAAGTGGGGCTGTTTTTGTTGATATGAATGGCTCAAATGAACCTAAACTATTGATAAAAATCAGTTTAGAGTCATTTCAAAGGAAACACTTTGATTTGGAGAAACAAATAGAGTCTGAACAGAATGATGGCTTGGATATTAATGTTTCATAAGGTGCATCTAAAAAAAAATCTGTTTTTAAAAATACCATTCCATTAATGATTCGTGAACGTCGGAATATTTCCGCCAATGTGACCGGAAGACATTGTAAAACACTAGCGTTTTTGTTAGATACAAATGACTCAAATGAACCTAAACTACTGCGAAGTCAGTTTAGAGTCATTTCAAAGGAAAACTTTGGTTCCAGAAGGTGAATCTAAAAAACATTTTGGAATCTATTTCTTAAAAATATCAGACATTCGTTATGTTAAAATTTCGTTTTTCGTAAAATTTCGTTTTAACGTAAAACGTTCAAATTTGTGAATATCAGAATTTTTCAGCCAGTTTCCGCATCTAAAAACAATGGTTTGGGAATCTATTTGTAAAAATACCAGATACAAAAGACATTTTTGTTAGATACAAACAAATCGAGTCTTGACAGAATGGTGGTCTGTATATGAATGTTTCAAATTTTGAGGTTCCTGAGGTTCTATTCCATTGACGATTCACGAATGTAAGAATTTCTCCGCCAGTGTGAACAGAAGATATTGTAAAACACTAGCATTTTTGTATGGCTCAAATGAACCTAAACTACTGCTAAGTCAGTTTAGAGTCATTTCAAAGTAAAGACTTTGGTGCCAGAAGGTGAATCTAAAAAACTTTCTGGAATCAATTTTTACAAAAAAACAGACATAAATGACTTTCGTTATGTTCTACTCTGTTAAAATTTGTGAATATCAGAATTTCCGCATCTAAAAACAAGGGTTTGGGAATCTATTTGTAAAAATACCAGATGTAATGACTTTCTTGACATTCTATTCTATGAACTCATAAAAATCTGGATTGGAAATCTTTCTGCCAATGTGAACAGAACACATGGCTCAAATGAATCTAAACTACTGATAAGTCAGTTTAAAGTCATTTCAAAGGAAATACTCTGATTTGGAGAAACTAACTCTTAACAGAATGATAATCTGGATATTAAAATGCCAGAAGGTGTAACTAAAAAAAAAAAATTTAAAAAAAAATCGGATTTAAGAATTGATTTTTAAAAATACTATTTTTTGAGGTTCCATTTCTATTTGTGTAGTCTCTTTTAAAAATAAATGACTCCTGAGGCAATTCTTTAAATGAAGAAAGCCAATGATTTATTGGTTTGAACTGGTCTCCCTGATTCAGTGAATCATTCAGTGCCGTTCTTCACACTGTGTCTTAACAAGGCATGACACGAAAGGCAACAAACAAGTTATTTTAAGCTTTACAACATGTGCTAGTTCTTATTTATTGACCAGTGAACATTGACTGCCTGGGGTCGAGGGGTCTCCCTGATCCTGAGTCAGCTCATGTGGGCCGAAACACTCTGTCTGTGAGTGAGCCCAATATGAGCAAGACTCTATAATTACTTTTAATGAAGGCAGATGCTGATGTGGAGTTCTGCCATTATTGGAGCAGAGAAAAGATGATACACACACACACACACACACACACACACACAGCGTGGGAATGAGGGCATTGACGGCCGTACCCAGAGGACGGGCAGAGGAGTGGGGCGGACAAAAGAAAGGAAGAACAGAAAGAAAGATTTAATGTAACACCATGGAACAGACAGATGAAGCGTCATGACAGCTTGAGGCTGTCTACAATGAACACAAAATACTCACTAACACAGATAAATCAGCTGTAAATGCTGTCAAATTTCAGCTATGAGAAAATGGGAGAACAACTTTAAAACATCACTTTTTTCTTATGAAATCAATTGGTTTGAAAAATTATTAAAACAGAGATCAGGAAAATTACTTAGAAGTTTAAATATAAAAGCTGTAAATTCATGCAGATGATATTTATATATCTATATAAACACTATTGGGGTCAGTAAGTTTTTTTTATTATTATTAATACTTTTATTCAGAAAGGATGCGTTAAATTGATTAAAAGTAACAATTAAGACATTTATAATGTTACAAAAGATTTATATTTCAAATAAGTGTTGTATTTTTTAACATCAATCCTGAAAAAATATCATCGTTAAGCAGCAAATCAGCATATCAGATTTCTGAAGGATCATGTGACACTGAAGACTGGAGTAATGAAAATTCAGCTTTGATCACAGGAATAAATTACATTTAAAAACACAATAAAATAGAAAACAGATATTTTAAATTGTAATAATATTTCACAATATTACTGTTTTGACTGCATTTTTGTTAAATAAATACAGCCTTGGTGAATGTAAGTAGACTTTCCAAATTCGTAATGTCCCAAATAGTATATATACAGGTGCATCTCAATAAATTAGAATGTCGTGGAAAAGTTCATTTATTTCAGTAACTCAACTCAAATTGTGAAACTCGTGTATTAAATAAATTCAATGCACACAGACTGAAGTAGTTTAAGTCTTTCGTTCTTTTAATACTATTTTTTTTTTTTAACCTGACAATTTTAATATCAATCTACTTTATTTTTAGGTTCAAAAACTAACACTTGTCCTATATTTCAAGTGGTTAATATTAAGCATAAAAACCAAGTTTGAATGCACACCAAAATCTACCAATATCTATCCAGGGCTGCGTTTCCCAAAAACTTCGTAAGCCTAAGAAGTTTGTAAAAACGACTGATCTTAATATTACGATCTGTTTCCCAAAGCAACGTAACTTAAGTAGCACTTGAAAATCATCGTAGATCTACGAGTGCTCTGGAGTAATCGTAAAGCTTAAGTGCATCGTAAGAAGACAGATTTATGCGGTCACCTGCAGGACAATCGGCAGATTACACCATTGACTTTATTCAAGTGCAATGTGATTATAATATAAGGATTTGATTGTACTTTATTGTACACGTTATTACTCTTTTTTTTTATTTTTTTTTTTATAAATGAAGTAATTAAAAAGGGCAGAAAAAATAGAAAAATATCTAAAAAAAAAATTTAAAAATTAAAATGAAAAAATGAATAAAAGAAGTAATGTAGGAAATATGCTTCAAAGACTGAGGAAAAAAAATCTGTCAATGACTTGCTGACTTGCACGAAAACCAGCCATGTATTGGACCCGGAAATAACGTCTCTGTCTGTCTCTCTCTCTCTCTCTCTATATATATATATATAGAGTGGGTACGGAAAGTATTCAGACCCCCTTAAATTTTTCACTCTTTGTTATATATGCAATATAATATAATATAATAGTTATTATATCGGAGTTGTCTGGAACGCAGCATTAGGTTAACATTTCAATAAACGAACGTGTACTACAATTACGAGCCATTCTATAAGGTGACATTTCAGCACTTGACAAACGGATAGCGACTCCTAAGTAGCACTTAAAGCACGGCTACGTGTGATTGTGTTAAGTACATTTTTGGGGAACGCACGTGAAACAATAACGAACGATCGTAAAATGACTCGTAGAAAACGCTCTTAAGCTCTAAGATCAACCGTTATCGAGAAACGCAGCCCAGGATCGCTGGATTTGCTATGATTTGAGATGCACTACTAATCTAGTATGCAAATTGGGACGTGGCTTCTGATGTGACATGAAATACAGGAGAAAGATGTCTAATTTAGTCTTTGTGGGTATCTGCAAAACTCCACAGACATTATGGAGACTTAATATGACGATGTGTTTTACTTGTTAATTTGACCTCTGGATGCTCAGAGGGATACCGTCCAAGATGCAGTCTTTTTTCTCTCTTCGGCATAAAAATGCCGACAAAACAGACAAATTGGGCCATAACATTTTCCCTCAGCACTCCTCATTTCCTCTACATTACGTTAAAAAACATTAATATAATCCCTCCTCGTAATTTCTGAGGCAATTAAAGGTAAAAGCGGACCAATTTACCACCCGCTATATACCAACCCAGTTTAATGTCTAATAGCAGCGCCTTTAATTGTAATATTGTGTTTTTTTTTGGCATTAATAGGTGCTGAGGTCCTAGTGGCCACTAGACACAGGTGTTAATTATCCAGTGCAGCGGTGGTAGCTTGCAGTTTTATATTGCATCAAGGTAAAATTACAGCGCATTATTCTCCTATCAAACAGAAATAAGCCGTTTATTAACTCCCTGCTGTAGTAATCGCTTCTTTATTTATTTATTTGTTTGTTTTTATTATTTGTGCAAGGCCCACATCTAGTTTCCAGCGGTGTGTCTCATATTTGCATACTTGTATGCGCTAAAAGTTACGGACCTAAAAGTTACTCACTCAATGTTCTAGAGGTGATGTTTTATGCTGATCTGAAGTCAGTTCAGTTCTATACAGTACAAAGTATAGAGTTTTTCAGGGTCAAGTTCTTTTTTTTTTTTTTATATATTTTATTTTATACATTTTATATCATAAACGGAGTTTTTTTTTCAGTTATACCATTTGATAAACTGAACTAATCTTGTTATGTCACAAATAGCTCAAATTAACTGATAATTGGTAGAGACTCTACAAGGGTCTACAAGGGTCTTCTACTGTATGTGATATCACTTGCTGTTTTATGGTTTTCTTATGACAAGAAAATTAGCTATACCACACTGAAAGTTGAGCTGACAAACAAAACAAGTTATTTAATGTTTTTTTAATGACAGGTTCTTTACGCTTTTTTTATTAAATAATAATATATGCCAAACTGCAAAATACGTTTTAGTAGTAGTTGTAGTAATAGTAATTAGTTAATAATAACCTGTTGACGGTTTAGTTGACACACAAAAGCTATGTAAAATATTAAATATATTGTAAAATACAATATTTTTTACTTTCTTTTTAAAATAAACCCCAAAATGTTGTGTTTAATATTTTTTCAATTATAATAATTTAATGAGATGTTTTTCTTTATTATAAGCATGGGACTGCAGGCATTTTTTGATCATAACCAATACATTTGGGAAAAAAAGTTTTGTTTTTTTGTTTTGTTTTGCAAGTCTTCGGAAGTCATATGAGAACAGTCCAAAATTCGGGTTGTTATTTGCTAAAAAGTTCTCAATTCAAACTTGCACAAAAATATATTGACAGAAAATGGCATTAGTTATTTGGATTCTGAAGTATATTTATGGTAGGAGTATTATTGTTAATTATTATCATACTTTTTTTGAGTTGACATAGAAAAGTTAATTTGAGTTGACATACAAAAGCTATTTACATATGATATATATTTAAAAATAGTATATATTTTCTTTTAAAAATAAATCATAAAATGGTATGTTTATTATTTTTATAATGATAATTTAATGAGATTTATTATGAACTTATTTATATATATATTTTAGGGCTGCAAAATGATTAATTGCGATTAAATCGCATTCAAAATAAAAGTTTATGTTGACATACTATATGTGTGTGTACTGTGTATATTTATAATGTATATATAAATACACACACATAAACAGCTGTTGGAGTTATGTTGGAATCTAATATCGCACTCTTATCAGCCAATCAGATTTGAAGACCAGAAAGAACTGTTGTATAAATGTATATATTTTAAAGTACCTTCATGCTTCATTGTATATATATATATATTTTAAAACATATTTATATATATATATATATATATATATATATATATATAATTATACTTGTATATAATTTAGATTATATATAAATATAAATATTTTACATATAAATTAAAAATTTTCCTTAATATATACATGTGTGCATATTTATATATACATAATAAATATACACAGTACACACACATATATTATGTAAACAAACTTTTATTTTGAATGCGATTAATCGCGATGAATCATTTTGCAGCGCTAATTTATTTTCTTTATTATGAGCATGGGACTACAGGTATTTCTGACAACAAAAATATTTTAAAATAATCTTAATTGATACATTTGAAAAAAAAAAACTGTGTTGTGTTGTATTGCGTTGTTTATTAAAATGCACCTGTCAAAAAAAAAAAAAAAAAAAATTTAAAAAC
>NW_015551045.1:5430565-5434341 GCF_001515605.1 Sinocyclocheilus anshuiensis
CCCGATAAAAAAAAAAAAAAAAAAAGATGTATAAACTATAAACTACAACTTACAGTATTTCTGCTTGAGAATACATTCACCTTTAACTTCATCTGCGGACTTTCTATCTGGTAAGAGATATGAAATCTTTTCGTTGGGTTGTGTTTTATGGACTCTAGAGAAGAAACACGCGAGAATGTGGAGTGTGTGTGGAGTGTGTAGAGTGGGCAGTGCCGACTGCAGCAGGATTGTGAAGCACTGAGGATGAGATCTGTGATTGGCTCGTGGGCGTCATGATCTGTACGTGTCATCAACAGTCGCCCTGGAGGAGCGCGGGGTGGTGGGTGGCAGAGGCAGCGTAGATTAATAACCCTGTGTCCTGCAGTCAGACTGCCTATGGAGAGAAATGTGTGTGCGCACAATGATCAGGATGCTAAAACATCTCACAACCCAATGCAGCGTGTGGATTTATCTGTATGCACACACCTTTGCCCACCCCTTTATTTTTTTCAATCAATGCCGTACATTAATTTCTGCCCGTAACGTTCGCATACACACACATACACGTGATCACACACTCATATACACACAAGCTGCAATCAGCAGTGATTTCGATCACAAGGCATCACTTTAACCCCAGGAACTCGTTAATGTTTCATGGAAAGAGCCACCAGAGTCTTCACTGGCCGACTCAGAATCTCACGACTTTGCAGAAATAAATGGGCCAAGTGTTCAAAGAGTAACAAGGCACTGCTCACTGGGCAGAAAGTGAGTGGAGAGCACTTTTCCTACCTCCTCTTTCTTTCTCGCGCTGTGTCTTTGGCTCACATTCCTCTATTTCAGTCTTTACTCTTTTCTTACTATCATCCATCCCCTCCATCCAAAACAGCCCAAAGCATTCTGAGAATAGGGATTTTAAATGTCTGGAACGTCCATGAACATAAATTCTTACACTCACATCATTCCAAAACTGTATGCCTTTCTTTCCTCCGTGGAACATAAAAGGAGATATTTTGCAGAGTGTCCAAGCTGCTCTTTTCCATATAATGAAAGTAAACGGGAATTTGGACTGTTGAGCTCCCAAAATGGCACGAAAGCACTAGGGCTGGGTTTTGACACAAATTTCACGATTCGATTCAATTCTCATACACAAGCTTGCTATTCGATCCAATTATCAATTCGATTCGATTTCGATTATTTTGGATATATATCAGGTACAGTACATGCCAAATTTTCTCAAGGAAAAAAAAAATCTCTCAACTAATGCTGTAAAATATACATGAGAGTCGGTTGGTACTACATTATAATATTGAAGGTTAAAATTGACTGATTTGTGCTGTAAAACTGCTATGAACATTATAATGAATGTTATATGGTGCATATATTTAGCAAAATGCCCCTCTCTACAGTTTATTTTTCTAACTTAGCTGACTAACGAGTTTATGGTCACCGAATATGCTTTCTGAGGTAAATGTGATGTTACATTAATTGTTTACAAGCTGTTATATTGACGTCTTTGCGCGGCTGAAACACTGATTGAGCGATTACATGAGACAGGATACGGATTGTAAAGTTGTACTCTTTTTTTAACTTAACTTCGGATGTTTGGTCATGTTTATTTTGTGTTGAAACTGGTATTAATGTGGAGGAGATCTGATCAAGTCACGTGCGCTATGCGCTGCTGCGTCTGTTGAACTGAGGTGCTACAGCGATCTGTCACTCCACATTAAACAGCGTCAAAACGGCATTTATTGTTTGAATACTGCAATACAATGGACATAAATTGAAATCCGAGACTTTGTTTCATATTAAAAGCACCAAAGCACAATGCTTATTGCGATTTATTGGATGGGAGGGGTGCTTCAACGTTCCATCCATTAACTGAAAACAGGCTAATATAATCGATTCTTGGGATTTAAGAATCGATATTGTTTCGTAAAAATGAGAATCGATTAAAATCGAGATATCGATATTTTTTGCCCAGCCCTAGAAAGCACCATAAAAGTAGGCCACGTGAGTCTGTGCACTTTATTGCAAGTCTTCTGAAGTCAAATGATTGCTTTGTGTGAGGAACAGTCCAAAATTTGGGTTATTATTTGCTAAATGTCTTGCCTGCATCACAGTTCTCAATTCATTATTAAAAATTAGTGCACAAAAATAGTTGGACCAAAAATAGCATTCATTATTTTGATTCTTAAGTATGTTTGTGGCAGGGGTATTATCATTAATTATTATTGTAATTTTTAAATTAAAATAAAGCTAAAATAAAAATAAAATATAAATATTAGACGAGAAACAAATTAACAAATTAGAAATGCTACATTGGTAATTAACTAAACTAAGTTAAATAAACATTAAAATTATTAAATGGAAATAAATAAAAACTACAATTGAACTAAAAAATAAAATGGAACTTACACAGACAGTAATATTTAAAAAATATATATATAAAAATAACAAAAAAACTAAATTACTAAAAAGCACACAATTACTAATAAAAATTCAACTAAAATTCATTGTGAAACTTAACAAAATAAAACATTTTGTCATGTTTTATGCTTTCGTTATACAGAAAAGAGCAGCTTGGACATTATGAAAAATATTCTCTTTCAGAATATTATCAAATCAACCAAGTTTTAATAAGTTAAAAGGTAAAGTTGAAGTCGATGTAAAATATTAATTATGACATTCAAATGTATAAAAGTTGCGATTTGTGACAGATAACATCATGTGATCAGTGTCCTGTGTCTGCAGGTTTCTATTTATCTCACATTAACCATGGTTATGTGATCTGTGCAGAGCATTTGATAAGGATACGGATAAAACTCACGGAACAAAAATGATATCAAGGTCCACCTTTCACAACTGACTGCCCAGACTGTTTCCGAGAAACAGCACTTCACCTCATATTAATATTAATAATGACGATCAAAGTTCACATCAACCATCCTGCTCCCGTTCAAACAATCCGGTTTAGTGCAGTCTGGAGGTGTGGTAATGTAAACTATAGTTAGTTCATAAAACCAGATAAATTCATTAATTACTTAATTTCATTCTCTGAATGTTTACTTCTTCATGCATGCACTGCACAACTAGAGCGCTGGATAGTGTAAAACCTTGTTTAAATGTGCAGAAGGAAGGGATTGTGTTGATTAGTGTGAAACTGAGCTGCTGTAAACCCTCGGGCATCGTACCTGAAAACATCCTCACAAACATCTTCAGACCAGCCGCAATTTTAGCGTGTCTTTCTCCTCCCCGATACGAGTGTGTGTGTACAGTATGTATGTGTGCGCGCACGCTCTTCTAACTGCTGTTGATCTAGATTAGCTAAGATGCAGCTGCAGGCATCAAACAAAGCGAAAGAGAGAGAAAACAAAATAGGTGTTGCTGCATTTGCAGAACCAATTGCATTTAAGTGGAAATTTGAGATGGAATTTCATTAAGATTTTATTAAATAGTTAACTACAGTTTTACATTTTCTAAAGGAAATGTAAGTGCTAAAAGGTTCGGAGTGGTTTTTAGCACATTTCTGTGAGGTTTGTTCTGGCAGACAAAAAGTCACTTTGAAAAGTAATAGCAAACCTCTCCTCCACATGCCACGTGATTTGAGTTTGAAAGTAAGTATCTAAAGGACTGTTTACACCAAGAACAATAAGTATAAAGACAACTATAAAGATAACGATATTAGCGTCCACACCAGCGGACGATATCGTCTGTTTATTCTCAGCACACGCTCATCTGCCGCTTTAAATTCTCGAGCTCGTGATAGCAGGATTGATTCTGATTGGGTGTCAATG
>NW_015551045.1:5435932-5446011 GCF_001515605.1 Sinocyclocheilus anshuiensis
ATGCCCCTCTCTACAGTTTATTTTTCTATCTGACTAACGAGTTTATGGTCACCGAATATGCTTTCTGAGGTAAATGTGATGTTACATTAATTGTTTACAAGCTGTTATATTGACGTCTTTGCGCGGCTGAAACACTGATTGAGCGATTACATGAGACAGGATACGGATTGTAAAGTTGTACTCTTTTTTTAACTTAACTTCGGATGTTTGGTCATGTTTATTTTGTGTTGAAACTGGTATTAATGTGGAGGAGATCTGATCAAGTCACGTGCGCTATGCGCTGCTGCGTCTGTTGAACTGAGGTGCTACAGCGATCTGTCACTCCACATTAAACAGCGTCAAAACGGCATTTATTGTTTGAATACTGCAATACAATGGACATAAATTGAAATCTGAGACTTTGTTTCATATTAAAAGTACCAACGCACAATGCTTATTGCGATTTATTGGATGGGAGGTGTGCTTCAACGTTCCATCCATTAACTGAAAACAGGCTAATATAATCGATTCTTGGGATTTAAGAATCGATATTGTTTCGTAAAAATGAGAATCGATTAAAATCGAGATATCGATATTTTTTGCCCAGCCCTAGAAAGCACCATAAAAGTAGGCCACGTGAGTCTGTGCACTTTATTGCAAGTCTTCTGAAGTCAAATGATTGCTTTGTGTGAGGAACAGTCCAAAATTTGGGTTATTATTTGCTAAATGTCTTGCCTGCATCACAGTTCTCAATTCATTATTAAAAATTAGTGCACAAAAATAGTTGGACCAAAAATAGCATTCATTATTTTGATTCTTAAGTATGTTTGTGGCAGGGGTATTATCATTAATTATTATTGTAATTTTTAAATTAAAATAAAGCTAAAATAAAAATAAAATATAAATATTAGACGAGAAACAAATTAACAAATTAGAAATGCTACATTGGTAATTAACTAAACTAAGTTAAATAAACATTAAAATTATTAAATGGAAATAAATAAAAACTACAATTGAACTAAAAAATAAAATGGAACTTACACAGACAGTAATATTTAAAAAATATATATATAAAAATAACAAAAAAACTAAATTACTAAAAAGCACACAATTACTAATAAAAATTCAACTAAAATTCATTGTGAAACTTAACAAAATAAAACATTTTGTCATGTTTTATGCTTTCGTTATACAGAAAAGAGCAGCTTGGACATTATGAAAAATATTCTCTTTCAGAATATTATCAAATCAACCAAGTTTTAATAAGTTAAAAGGTAAAGTTGAAGTCGATGTAAAATATTAATTATGACATTCAAATGTATAAAAGTTGCGATTTGTGACAGATAACATCATGTGATCAGTGTCCTGTGTCTGCAGGTTTCTATTTATCTCACATTAACCATGGTTATGTGATCTGTGCAGAGCATTTGATAAGGATACGGATAAAACTCACGGAACAAAAATGATATCAAGGTCCACCTTTCACAACTGACTGCCCAGACTGTTTCCGAGAAACAGCACTTCACCTCATATTAATATTAATAATGACGATCAAAGTTCACATCAACCATCCTGCTCCCGTTCAAACAATCCGGTTTAGTGCAGTCTGGAGGTGTGGTAATGTAAACTATAGTTAGTTCATAAAACCAGATAAATTCATTAATTACTTAATTTCATTCTCTGAATGTTTACTTCTTCATGCATGCACTGCACAACTAGAGCGCTGGATAGTGTAAAACCTTGTTTAAATGTGCAGAAGGAAGGGATTGTGTTGATTAGTGTGAAACTGAGCTGCTGTAAACCCTCGGGCATCGTACCTGAAAACATCCTCACAAACATCTTCAGACCAGCCGCAATTTTAGCGTGTCTTTCTCCTCCCCGATACGAGTGTGTGTGTACAGTATGTATGTGTGCGCGCACGCTCTTCTAACTGCTGTTGATCTAGATTAGCTAAGATGCAGCTGCAGGCATCAAACAAAGCGAAAGAGAGAGAAAACAAAATAGGTGTTGCTGCATTTGCAGAACCAATTGCATTTAAGTGGAAATTTGAGGTGGAATTTCATTAAGGTTTTATTAAATGGTTAACTACAGTTTTACATTTTCTAAAGGAAATGTAAGTGCTAAAAGGTTCGGAGTGGTTTTTAGCACATTTCTGTGAGGTTTGTTCTGGCAGACAAAAAGTCACTTTGAAAAGTAATAGCAAACCTCTCCTCCACATGCCACGTGATTTGAGTTTGAAAGTAAGTATCTAAAGGACTGTTTACACCAAGAACAATAAGTATAAAGACAACTATAAAGATAACGATATTAGCGTCCACACCAGCGGACGATATCGTTTAAATTCTCAAGCTCATTATAACAGGATGGGTTCTGATTGGCTGTCAATGTTTTTATCGTTCATCAGCTGGAAAAAATCGTTCTGAAAGTGATTCCAACGATATCATTTCTCTGTGCCTTTATCGCTATAGCTGTGGTGTGGACTCTGCTATTCTTTAATATTGAGAAGGATTCTTTTGAATTAAGTTGTTAAGTCTTTGGTTGGAAGGTCAGTCTTAAGGCCCGTTCACACCAAGGACGATAAGAACTATAAAGATAACGATATTAGCGTCCACACCAGCGGACGATATCGTCTGTTTATTCTCAGCACACACTCGTCTGCCGCTACACACTCGTCTGCCGCTTTAAATTCTCAAGCTCATTATAACAGGATGGGTTCTGATTGGTTGTCAATGTTTTTATCGTTCATCAGCTGGAAAAAATCGTTCTGAAAGTGATTCCAACGATATTGTTTCCCCGTGCCTTTATCATTATAGCTGTGGTGTGGACTCTGCTATTCTTTAATACTGAGAATGATTTTTAGAACTATATCTTTATCGTTATCTTTATAGTAATCGTTCTTGGTGTGAACGGGCCTTACATTTACATTACATTAAGTCATTTAGCAGACGCTTTTATCCAAAGTGAGTTAGTTAGAGAAAACAATGTGCATCAGTTTTGAGTTTTACCCGCATGCTTTATGCTAAAAACGTTAAATGTAAAAAGGCTTTAAATGCAGACTTTATACATACTAACGTTTAGGCTAATTTAGTGCAGAATAAGCAAATAAATACACAACACCTATGTCTTTACAACAGTGAAGTGCTTATTCGCTTAACATCCCAAATTTGGTGTTAGCGCTAATGGCTTAGCCTCGTTAACATGGTTAATTACAGAGGCGCAGAGGTATGACCTCCCTCACATTTCAAAGGAAGACTGAAGCTGGGCCATTAAAGACAGACCACCCAATTCTCTCTTCAGACCCCCGAGCGTTTATTTTCCCGCAAGACAGCAAACCCAGAGAGTCCAGACTCTTAAGAAAACAAGCAGTTAGTAAATGAATAAAATTTAGTTAGGTAGAGAAAACAATGTGCATCAGTTTTGAGTTTTACCCGCATGCTTTATGCTAAAAACATTAAATGTAAAAAGGCTTTAAATGCAGACTTTATACATACTAACGTTTAGGCTAATTTAGTGCAGAATAAGCAAATAAATACACAACACCTATGTCTTTACAACAGTGAAGTGCTTATTCGCTTAACATCCCAAATTTGGTGTTAGCGCTAATGGCTTAGCCTCGTTAACATGGTTAATTGCAGAGGCGCAGAGGTATGACCTCCCTCACATTTCAAAGGAAGACTGAAGCTGGGCCATTAAAGACAGACCACCCAATTCTCTCTTCAGACCCCCGAGCGTTTATTTTCCCGCAAGACAGCAAACCCAGAGAGTCCAGACTCGAACAAACAACGCTTTAGCTTGAGTAGCATGTGTTGTGTGTTCGACAAAACCCTTAACCTCTTTTTAACTGTTGCCCTGTGGTGAAGTAGAGTCAATCACTTCTCCCTCTCTCTCTCTCTCTGTGGTCAAGGCTTTTTGATGGCCTAATCAAGAAAACTACACATTTTATATAAATATGTATTAGTAAAGGGAATTACTTCAAGATTATGGTTGAACTCTGAATGTCGTTTTGATGTGTTTGCCGTTTTGTTGAGCATCTATTGTAGTTCATGGAAATGCATGAGAAGCTGTAGTGATTATAATCAATAGCTTCCTGCAATACAAGTGTGAGGATTAAAATTTAGATTAAAAAACAATGATATATAGCAAACTTCTGTTTCCTGGATTTTTCTGTTTCTGGAAGAAAGAAACTATTGTATATTATGTATATATACACACATATGCACACACACACACACACAAACAGACAATTCATACATTAATATATATATATATATATATATATATAGAGAGAGAGAGAGAGAGAGAGAGAGAGAGGGATTAGATAGATAGATAGATAGATAGATGGATGGATGGATGGATAGATAGATAGATGGATGGATGGACGGATAGACAGATAGATAGATACACTAAAATTCTAATATATTTTTTACTTTTTCCCCCAAATTTACACTTTGCTTATATATTTATATAAATAATATCCATTTTATGTAGATGTTTTACAAATACAAAAAATACAGAACCTTTAATGTTAGTATAGTATGTGCCAACTGCTAAATTTCACAAATAATTAACAAACAGACTGAAATAGTATTTTCTTGTAAAACATAATCCAATGTTTTATTTACAACTCTGAACAGTCATTTACAGTGTGCATTACTTAAAGCTGCAGTCCGTAAGTTTTACCTCTTTGCCGCCATCTCTGTTTGAAAACCTGGAATTGCAGCTGTGTGCAGAATTATCTAGCTTGCGTGGGTTGTGAGTCGGCACGGCTCCAGCGCGGATGAATCTAATGTTCTGAAGAGTATGTGTGGCAGTCAGTCACCGCGCCGGTGTGGATATTTACTGTACTTCGCAATCACAGATTCCAGCCTACGTCTTGGAATATATGACCCAAATAAGAATTTTCACTGTATATTGTCATCTGAACAAGTAAGTAACAAGTTTGCCACGTTTGTTCTGACCAACTGAGAAAAAAGGATTACCATAAATCTCGCTACCAATGGTGATTTAATCTAAAGATCGGTTAGCTCATATCACATCAAACCATTCAAATGATTATTATTGTTATACTTTATTCTCAAATGATTAATGTTAACAACATCAGCATTGGTGACTATGAGTGTGTATTAGCGTGTAGATTTCAATTTCTGCACAGTCTAATCTAATTGTCATACTCTTCGAATTTCATATTAAGAAATTCTTTTAACCCAAAAAGCAAATTATGCTCCCTTCGAACTGGTTTTCTTTCAAATACAAATCTTTGTAATCCCAGGCTATCTGTAATCAGAAGCACATTTATAACTGGAATATAATTTAATTTCATTCACATGCATTTCATAAACACATAATCCTTTCTGGATTACAATCCGCCATCAAAATGATACATTTAATTATTCTGGCTGCTGTGAGAACCTGCAGGATCCTCACATACGATAGCCTAGTAGCAGGGACAACTTCTTTATGTTTACAGACGTGACGTAACGACGCAGTGCCATGCTTGAATTTCCCGCGAAAACCTACCCGTACCACTCAAATTACAAAACATTATTATAAGCTAACCGTTGTGAATCGGGCTAAAGTAAGGCGATAGTTTTGAACATTGGCTGGTCATGTACTTGCTCAAATATTGATTTCGGATCATTTTTAACCAAAAAAAGTTACGGACTGCTGCTTTAAGTGATTAAATTGATTTAAATTTAGATTAGATTACTACTAGCTTTAACTTTCTAATATGCATAACTCAGATGCATATATTGCATAAAAATGTGTAAAGATGTAACATATACAAATTCTAAATGAAGTATCTTAAACCATAAAATAACCTTTTTCTCTCTTTCTCTCTCTAAGACTGGGTGGTTTCTGTTTGACTCAAGTACAGATAAGGAAACAGAGCAACTGTAACCATCTTCAAGAAGCGTGACGTAGAGAAAGTGGGGGGCTTCGAGCCTGTCCAAATGAGTTTAATATGATTGATGAGATCTCCTTCCCGCTCTTTCTCTCTCCATCTGAGAAAGCTCACTTCCATCATACTGGTACTGGAGCAGCCCTCCCACTGAAGGCAAGGTGCATCCAAGAGCCGAAACAATAGTGACAGGCGGGCCGTCCGGGGGTTTGCTCGTAGGATTAGCTCCAATAGCCATAATAAATGAAACAAGAGGACCCAAATGAAAACAGTTGGGCACTGACTGGCGGAGGGGCTGATGGGAAGTGGCAGCTCTGCCGGCCCCCGGGCGCCGAATTAGTTTTGCCACTCGATAATTTGACTGATCCACTCCAGTGGCCGGAGAAAGCCAGAGTAAAAGAGAAGTAGAGAGACAGAAAGAGAGATAAGTAGGAAGGTGAAAGGAAAAGGCTGATGCCGTAGCTCACTGCACCTGTTGAGCTGCCTTTACACTCTCTCTCAAATACACAGAACATTTAACATCTTTAGTACGGCTGTTTCTGTGCTCCTGAACAGCATGATGGGAAGGCTCTCACAGGATAGGGGTGTGTCTTATTCTATGACATGAACCTGAACAAGGGCTGGATGACTGGGTCCATAATATATACTTGTTTATGAAGAGTTTGGTTCCAGAATGCGATAAACGCCATTTAAAAAAAAAAAATGGAGTTTCCGCCAAAATCAGTATTGAATCTGGCCGGTATTGAAAAGTCCATTTTTAAGTTTACACAAAATGCGATATCCGCTGAGTTATTCTGTCATGTTTTCTCCCTTTCTTTCCAAACCGCTACAAACGCCAGTCTCCCTTCTCTGCAGAATGCAATATATCTGCTCAACCAATCACAGCGCACCATTCCACATAGTGTTGTCAAAAGACCCGGTATTTCGGTACCAAGTCGGTACTAAAAAAATGAAAACGTTACGGTACCATTATATTATATTTTAAAATAACAGGTACTAGAGAAACTGTGAAAAACATCAGAGAAAATAGTGTACAAATATCATCATCATCATTATTATTATTAATTAATTAATAATCAACCTATTTATATTATATACCTATTTATATAATAATTTATTAATAATGAAATATACAAATAAATAAGTGGTCCCACACATTTAAACCTGTAAATAAAATGATAATATTTTAAATTTGTTTTGTTTTACTCTGTTTTATTTTTTTGCCAGTTTAGTTTTAGTAATTTTTGTTTAGTAAAATTTTGTTTTTCAACTAATATTTATATTATATTTCAGCTTTGATTTTTAATGAACAAAATCATTTTCGTTTTAGTTACCTAAACCGTGAGATGTTTGTCTATAAGCTACACAACAAAAGCAAGAAAGGATGAGCTCCCATGTCTCACCAACAAAGCAAGTTCAAGAGAAAACGGTGAGCATCTGTCCCTCGGCACGCTGGTGCTGCACTTGAAGGCTAACCTTTGTGTAACCTTTCTGAACGTTGAAAGCGTGTTTCGCCACTGACTTATTAATTTGGACAAGGTCACCCTTTTATTCATTTTAATACCAGATTAACGAAGTCAGATCTTGAACTTTGATGTTAAGTTAAAAAAAATGTGCAGATGAGGGCAAACTCGAGGACAGCGTGTAAAAATTAGTGTGACTTTATCGATGTGCTATTGACGTTCTCTTTTTTTTCTTTTTTTTTTTATTCAAGGGGAAGAAGTGTCAGCGTGGCCAATACCTGCTAACTAGCAGCGTAAGCACTAAAATAGGCATTTACATACTGCACTGCCAAAATTAATAAAGCTCGCTGTGGGATGCTGAGACTCTTTGTTTTATTTTTTTTTTTTTTCTTGGCCCTTTTTTGTTTGAGTGTGTGTGTATCTGTGTGTGTGTTTATATTGAAATTCTGTATTAGGTGTCCAGTGTGTGTATGTGTGATGTGTGGGATGCTGAGACTCTTTGTTTTATTTATTTTTTTTTTCTTGGCCCTTTTTTGTTTGAGTGTGTGTGTATCTGTGTGTGTGTTTATATTGAAATTCTGTATTAGGTGTCCAGTGTGTGTATGTGTGATGATGCCCTTCACATGGAGAACAGTAACTATTTCTGGTAAGCACAAGCTCATTTAGCTGCAGGTGCCCTGATGGGTAATTAACATGGACAGATTATTCAGACAACCTCTTGATGCTTAATTCTCTGCTCACTGTTTATTAACACTTTATTAGCACTTGAAGAAAAAAATAATAACTTTGACATATACATGTATACACGCACATACGCTTGAAAGAAGTCTCTTATGCTCACCATGGATCAAAAACTGTAATATTGTGAAATATTTGTAAAATTTTTGTGTAAAAAATTACTATTTTAAACTTTTTGAAAATCTAATGTATGGCAAAACTGAATTTTCAGTATCATTACTCAAGTCTTCAGTATCACATGATCTTTCAGAATTCTACTATACTAAATTATTGTGCTTAATTATTAATAATATTGTTTATCATTATCTATGTTGAAAACAGTTTCTGCTGTAAAAAAATTTTTTGTAACTTATAAATGGCTTTTCATGTCACTTTTGATCAATGAATAAAACTATTAAGAAAAATATAGTGTATAATAATTATAGTGTATCACATTTTCCACACAAATATTAAGCAGCCAAAAAAAAAAAGTTTTCAACATTAACAATAATCAGAAATGTTTCTTGAGCAGTAAATCGGCATATTAGAATGATTTCTGAAGGATCATGTGACACTGAAGACTGAAGTAATGATGATGAAAATTCAGCTTTTTAGCACATGGATAAATTACATTTTAAAACATATTCAAATCGAAAACTTCTTTAAATTGTAATATTTCATTTTTTGTAGTAATATTAATATGAATTTGTACTAATATGTTACTGCTTTTACAGCATTCTTTAAATAAATGCAGCCTTGGTGAGCATAAGACACTTTTTTTGAAAATCATAAATTAATAAAAAAATATTTTTAAAAGAATGTATACACATACAGTATATTTGAATTAATAAAACTCTGGTACTCTGGCATCTTAAAATAATCAGTAGTTACTACAGTTATCAAGGCTTTATAAGTTGTCAGACGACACCAGTAGCAAAAAGGATTCTACTTGTTCAATATTTCATACTGAGGCATTTGACTGAAATTAGTCACTCCCAGGCTTCATAAAGACGACATCATTTATTTGGGATTAACAAATGTGTATCATTCCCCAGAACTAATCCCACTTTTGCAATCTCTGACACACACAGATTGACTTGTGCTAACATAAGAGGTTTTGGCATACGAGTGTAGGACTGATCTTAAGGTGGGTCTTAATGTGTCGCCGGCGGCGCTAGCACACTCGAACAACACACATACGCTTAGACGTTCGTCCTGAACGCGAGTCATTGGCTCCAAACTGTCAATCAAGTCCCCTTTGCTAATTAAGTGGCTAATTATAGAGTTAACGCTGCCGAGCGGTGCAGTGATAAGGAGGCCAGCGGCTGACAAACAGACAGATGAGTATCATATCGCTTGAGTTCTGTAGGTGGACGTCTCAATAGCTATTAATTCTTCAATAAAGACGTCCGTGTATGCGAAACTTTGAAGAGGGAGACGTTCATTGACGTGTTTAATAGCTAATGCGCCCTTGAACCACAGCTTGCGCCAAAATAGTTCCTGTAGTTTTTGATACTACAGTAATACGTGAATATGGGATCTTCCGAATTTAATTTGGTTCTATTATTTGAAAATAGTGTTTGACTTATACCAAGTATAAATACCAATTTAAAATACTTTGTAGCATTTTTGCACATGGTTAGGGATCCATGGACATTACGGATAAACGGTTCTAATAAGTACACAATGGTTCTTGAAACCAAACTTTCATAATCGAGGATTTTACTTATGAATTTACAGAAAACATAACAGTTCAACTATTATTCCTGTAGTAAAACCTAAAACCTAGTTAATTTCCATTAAAATGTTTTAGTTGTGGATATCATGACTTTACCACAGTTAAACTCTTGTTCCTCCTAGTTAATTTTAGTTAAGGACTGTGGTTTTAGTGCAAATACACAAGTTACAGTTCGATTTTTGAGGTAAACCGATGATTGATTTTCATAACAATTAGTGCTGTCAAATGATTAATCGCGATTAATCGCATCCAAAATAAACGTTTTTGTTTACATAATATATAT
>NW_015551045.1:5446110-5477295 GCF_001515605.1 Sinocyclocheilus anshuiensis
TTTTCAAAATATATACTGTATGTGTGTGTATTTATATATATACATAAATACACACAGTACACGCATACATATATAATGTAAACAAAAACATTTATTTTGGGTGCGATTAATCGCGATTAATCGTTTGACAGCACTAATAACAATCTGTGGTTACTTTAAAAATACTACAAATTCAACACTTTACTACAAATTCTAAATTTTTGTAAGTGGTTTATTGTAGTTGTACTGTTGCAATTGCTATTTCAGCAGTTTACCATGGTAATTTTTTTGTCAGAGACAAAGACAACTAAAAATAGTTTGAGTGCAAATGTAACTGTACAAATGTAAAAAATGTTTTTTTTACTAGTGCTAGTTTTCTCACCTCTGGTTTGATACCAGGTAATACATTCATCTTTGGAAGACGTGTGTTTTGGTAAGTGAGGAAAAACTATTTAAAGACAAAAAAAAAGTGAACCCCCCCCATCTCATTCTTTCCTGTCCATTCACTTCAGTAGATCAATGCAGGAAGTGCGGGAGAAGTACTGGGAAGCCATCGGAGAGCGGCCAGCCTCGTCTATATCAGAAGAGCAGTGGAAATAAACACTTGAAGATCTTCTCCTGTGCTCTAACTCTCCGTCCCCGAGCCTGTGCGTGCTCTTGTAATTATGATGTCTTTGTGTTTTTGTTTTTTCTCTGCCTGCAATAATGAAGAGCGATTGAGATGTCTCCTGCTAGTGTGTTTGAAGACAGGCAGCTCTGTGATCCAAAAAAATATCATAGCCTTCATTAAATAGGGATTGAAGGCCACCCACCTATGCACCTGGGGGCAGATGGAGATCTGTCTGTGTGTGTGTGTGTGTGTGTGTGTGTGTGTGTGTGTGTGTGTTGATGCCTTCAGAGTCACAAGAGTGTCAGATAAATAAACAATGTGTGTGTGTGTGTGTGTATGAACACTGCTCATTTTCAATTAATGTTCCACACTTATAGTTAAACTAGTCAAAATGTAGAACTTGATTTATATATAAAAATTAGTACATATTTATTAAACATCACTTTTTATGTAGAAACTATTCAAAAATTTCACTGCATAAAAATAATGACAAATATTCATACTTTTAACAGAAAAAGATTCTAATAATATTACAATAAAAATGTTCATTAACTATTTAAATTACCTCACCATATACAGTATATTAAATTGAATTGGCTATAAATGTAATTTCACTGTAAAATACTGTAAAACTGATGAAGTACAAAAGTGTGCATTACCTTATATTCCACTGTCAAAATCTATATTAAACAGGAACAGAACACAAGCAATATTAATGTAAAATGTACTTTTACAGTAAAAGTTAAAATGATGTACATTTTTTCTAAGTAAAAATTTAGTAAACTTAGAGTGAAAAACCAAGTCGCAGTGTGACGCATCACATTTGATTATTATTTATTTGAATTATTTTGTTGCTTCTTATTTTTATCAATTATGTGTCAGATTTATGCTCAGTTTTATGTCGTTTAGTAAAGTCTGTATGCTTTTTGACATGTTCATAAAAAGACAAAGTTTGATGATGTTTAATTTGACATGCGGTTTTCTATTGTACTACCTGCATTATTGTGCTAGTTACCAGTGTATCTGAATCCAGAAAAAAATATTCCAGCTGTTCAAAGTATATTGATATATTCGCTTTATTTATACAGTTATGAACTGTAAAACATACAGGCGCCAACATGTCTCCCATAAGGCTTGAAACATTATTACTGAATTACAGTAAATTTCTGGTAAATTGAAATTTTGCATCTCTGCATATTAAGCTGCGACATACAGTATAATCAAGATAGTCTGCACTTTCACTTACAGTTAACAACTCTACATAAAATACATCAACAACTTCTTCTTTACCCATCAAACTTTACATGTTGGTCACAAATGTAACCCGTGGGATTAAAAGGGTTCTGCCAAGACTGTACAGATGTCACCTTTATCAGAGATCAAAAAAGATGTCAAAAAGTCACGGATGTGCTAATGACACTAAGACTGTGAGAAGTTTTTTTCTTTCTCTCCCTCTCTGACACCAAAAAACTATTTGCAAATTACAAGCTTAATTTGTGTTCAACTGTGGATTTTTTTTCAGCTGACTTGTCAATTGACTGCCATATGTTAAATCTGCACGACTGTGCCACTTCAAGATGTGCGTGTTAACACATGACTCCTTATGACATTTTACAAACCCAACAAAAGTGCAAAATTAAGTTTGGTGTTGCTGTACGCACGCGTTCATGTGAATCACAGGTTTAGACAAACGTAACCCCTCACTGGTTCTTGCTGATATCTATATTCCTGGCAGCACAAAGCTTTCGTCTCACACAGTTTGAAAGGCTTAGCGTTCATTAGGATGCAGGAGACGGGCTGCACTGGCCCATATGTCACTAAACAGATCTCCATGTTTTATTTATCCTAGCTCTTTTCCTACACACACACACACACACACACACACACACACACACACACACACACACACACACAGTTAACCCCTCCAGTCAGACTGCAACGCAAGTGACCAGCTCTAAATCAGACAAGGGAACAGGTCACAGTGTAAAACTGAATTGGTTTATGTAGAATATTTTGAGTGGCAGTGCCAAAAAGCAATTTGTACACTCTCAGAAAAAAAGGTACAAAAGCTTTTAGGTACTAATATGTACCTTACGTGTACCAATATGAACCAGCTATTTCAGCTTCAAACCATTTCTGGATTGATAAGATCAAGTTCTGTCCTTTTTTTTCTTTTACCATCTTTAAACGTAGAAACATATCACATTACGGAAGTAAAATGGGTTGTGAAATGCAAATTCATATTGACCTTAAGTCTGACCAGGTGACTACTTTTTGAGGTAACGCACCATTTTCTTAAAAAAAAATCTCCTTATAATACTAACAGAAACAACACGCAACAACGAGACTCTAGGCGCTTGAAAAAGAAGATGTCTTGTGCGTGCGAGAGTGCTTACAGGTGCATGACGGAGCCAGCGGCAGTCTTAAATTCTCCTGCACTGAGTGTGCTGTGTGTTTCTGCACATGTGTGTGTGAGTGAGTTTAGGGAGGGGGTCACCAGCTAGGCCTGCAATTGTTTTCACCCACAGAGAAAGAGAGAAAGAGAGAGACAGTGTGTGTGTGTTTGTAGACAGGTTTGTGTAAGAGTTGCTTTCTACAAGTGTGTATGTGTGAGATGGAAGGCCGGGGACGTGTGTGTGGGAATGTGTGAGTTTGAGAGAGTGTTGAAGTGTCCTTTCGCTGACATTTCGTATCAGTGCCGCCTATCAGTTATCTGTTATCAGCGGTGGGCCCAGACTCGAACCCTGAACAGGCAGTGAGTTGGGAAGTCTGTGAAAGTCAAATTACCCAGTATACGGTCAAATACAAAAAGATTATTAGATTTTTTTTTTACATTTTCTGAAATGAAAAGTAGTTTTGGTTACCAGGGTGTTGCTAGGGTGTGGCTTATTGGATCAAAAAAAGAGCACAACTTCAAAAGGAATATTTGGTCACACTTTATTTTTAAGGTCCAGTTCTCGCTATTAATAAACCAATAACTGTGACTTTTGCCTCAATAAACTCCTAATTTGCTGCTTATTAATACAAGTTAAGTTGACAGCACATTGATAATTATCAAAAATTATTTTGGTTACACTTTATTTTAAGGTGTCCTTGTTTCAGTGTAGTTATACATTTAAGTACTGAGAATATTAATTAACTACATGTACTTACTATATGGTTAGGGTTTGGCTTAGGTCTACTTGCATGAAATTATGCATTATTTATTGTAATAGTAAGTACATGTAACGTGTAACAAGGACACCTTAAAATAGAGTGTTACCATTATTTTCAACTTGAATGGGGCCAGGAAACGTTCCAATACTCACTGTTTCAATAAAATAGCCACAAGACATTAACAGTATACATGATTTTAGCATGATAGAATTACTCCCTAACCTTTTCTGAGTGAATTTATATTCAATTTTACAACTTCATTGCCATAACAACATACCAACAAAAACCCTAAAAAGGTCATAAAAGTGACAACTACAACTTTACAGCTCAAATAATACACAAGTTTTAATAGAAGAATAAATGTGAGTGCTATTATTAAATTATAACCTTCACATTTCTGCTTTTAAATGCTCTAAATCTGACCTCCATTGTAAGTGCTCCACCATAACCTTTTTTTTTCTTTCGCTTTTTTATAAAGAAAACAAGGGATGAGTCGAAATTACTTGAGCTTAACTCATATTGAACTAGCAATAAGTCTCTTAAACTGATATTCTGGCCTCTAGTTATGGCTTGGGTCCCTCCTTAAAAGATTTTGATGGTTTTTATTGTCCACGGGTGAAAATCATTCGTTTTCAAAAGTAATAGCACCCCTTTTCTCAATAAGCCGCACAGTTTCAGGTATCATGCCCGAAGCACAAACAACACAAGCTATTCTAATGTCCTGTACATAAGTGTTGTACATAAGCTCTCGTTCTCTCTCTCCTCCGCTCAAGTGCCACAGGCTTATAATGTTTCTGTCAACAGCAATCCAGGAAACCAAATGCAAAAACAAACCCCACAACAACACCTGGTTTACCAGCACCCCCCTTCTGCATTCAGACGCTCCGTCCTGACTGGAAACACAGCGGAGGGCTTCGAGAGAAGAGAAAAACACTTAATTTCTCCAGAGACGCTTTTCTCTGGCTGTTTTTTTCCTCTTTCTGAGGGTGAGGGTGAGCATTGATATCCTCCACTGAGTGCCGTATCAGTCGAGCCGCCACTTTGTTCTGCCTAATTATGGCGTTAGCAGGAAATAACAGCACAAATTGCTGCTAATAATTAAATGACAAGTCTGATCAGAATCTGCTGATGTGTTAGTAATGCTGCTAGAATGTGACAATAGTTTCCCTGCCTCAAATGTATTACTAAAAACTAATGTGATGAACAGATGTATGGCCACACATTTAAAACGGTTTCTTTATTAAGTTTAGATTAAAAAATCAAATCAAATAAATAATTTAAATAACAATTAAATAACATTATATATATACAGTATATAATAAAAAGGTCACACTTTATTTTAAGGTCCAATTCTCAATATTAACAAAGCATTAACTACAACTATTAATAGTTAATAGTAAGTAATGTAATTGTTAAGTTTAGGTATTGGGTAGGATTAGGAATGTAGAATATGGTCATGCAGAATATGTGCTTTATAAGTACTAATAAACAGCCAATATGTTAATAATAGGCATGCTAATATGCAACTAGTTAATAGTGAGAATTGGTCCCTATACTAAAGTGTTACCAATAAAAAATGTTATTTCATTTCATTACATCATGAATTCATTATAAATACACACTTGTATAATTACTGACTATAATAAGGACAACTGTAATTAGAATTCATTCTAAATTAATATTACAACCAATACTAATTACCTAATTACATTCATTTTTACCTCATTAAAAAGTCACAAATCCAGTCATTTGCTGTGAAAGATCACAAATTTTGTCATCTTTGATAATTGTGGCCCATTTACAAGTTAATATTTTCAGGTGTTATATTACAATTAATACTGTACCTCCATGAAAAGGTGGTACATCTATGTAAAAGTATTATGTAAAGGTTTTTAGATGATTTACGAGAGTTGTTTTTACACATTTAAGCAGCTTGACTTCATCACTTTACTGCGTGTTGTCTGTTCTTACTGGAATACACGCAAGTAGCTGAAGAAATGCAAGTGGAAAGGAGTGATTGTTTGCTATAAACATTCAGAATAAGTTCAGCTCCTCAAGTTTCACAATATGTTGATACTGCTGTCAGGGAAAATAGACGGAGGCATCCTGACATACATGTGGATGTCAGTTCTTTTAGCGCTGCATGGATTCATGCATGGAATTACAGCAGAAAGACCCGAGGGGTTTGGAACACATCCAGATGGAGTCCAAAATAAACACTTTAGTTCATTTAACATGTTTAAAAGGGTAAATGATACCAGTAATTACCATCTGGAAGGAATACATATTTAAAAGTTACACTATTTATTTTTTAAATGTAGTCTATTATGCAACAAGGCTGCTTTTATTTGATCAAAAATACAGTAAAACCTGTAATACTGTGAAATATAATTACTATTATAAAACGGATAGTTCCGGTCCTTGATTCTTATTGGTTGAGCCGCGTTCGAAGCTGTTGTAAATTACTCTAAACACATACACCTTTGTTTACTTTGTGTGTTGCTTGGCAGCCACTTTGTTGGAACCACAACTGTTTCTGATGAACTACATTGTTTGGTAGAAGAATACTGTTTTTATTAAAGGGATAGTTCACCCAAAAATGAAAATTCTGTCATTAATTACTCACCCTCATGTCGTTCCAAACCCGTAAGACCTTCATTAATCTTTGGAACACAATTTAAGATATTTTTGACGAAATCTGAGAGCGTCACTTGCGGACGCGCGTTCACAGCAGTACAATGACGCAAGCGTGTGGCGGCACCGGCCCAGTAGCGTCATACGTATGTGTTCAACGTCATCACGCCGGATCTGGGTCAGCGCCGGCGCCGGCGCCGCCACACGCTCGCGTCATGGTACTGCCGTGAACACGCGTCCACAAGTGACGCAGTAGAGATGAAAATGTGGAATAAAGTCGTTATTTTTGTTTTCTTTGCGCAAAAAAAGTATTCTCGTAACGTCGTAACATTACAGTTGAACCACTGATGTCACACGGACTACTTTGTCAATCATCTTGGTACTTTCCTGTGTGTTGATCGTGTAAGGACCCTTGTTGTCTATGGGAGGGTCTGAAAGCTCTCAGATTTAATCAAAAATATCTTAAATTGTGTTCCGAAGATGAACGAAGGTCTTACGGGTTTGGAACGACATGAGGGTGAGTAATTAATGACAGAATTTTAATTTTTGGGTGAACTATCCCTTTAATATCATTACACTTTATTTGCTCTGTTTTATTTTGTGAAACCTAACTACGTATATGGACTAACCGATTCGCGTCGTGCCTAACAACGCCCCTTAGCTGTTATAAATACACTGTAAAACATGGCTTCTTGGGGCTTATTGCTTTATTTTCAGCATCATTACTCCAGTCTTTAGTGTCATGATCCTTCAGAAATCACTCTACTATTTAATTTTTTAAAACTAATACTTTTATTCAGCAAGTGAAGACATTCATAATGTAACAAATAATTTCTTAAAAAAAAAAAAACTTTCTAAAACTTAAAATAAAATCCTGAAAAATGTATCATGGTTTCCAGAAGAATAACAAGTAGCACAACATAGATAACAATAAGAAATTATTTCTGAAGGATCATGTGACACTGAAGACTGGAGAAATGGCTAGTGAAAATTCAGCTTTGCATCACATGAATGGTTATTTTAAATTGTAATAATATTTCACAATATTAGTGCTTTTATTGTATTTTTGATCAAATAAATGCAGCTTTACCCTGTTGGACCAGCTCATAACCAGCTTATAACCAGCTCAGGACCAGCTTAAGACCAACTAAGGACCAGCTTAAACCAGCTCAAACCAGCTGCCAAGCTTCAAAACATACCTAATCGGCATATGCTGGTTTTTTTCAACAGGGTAGTGAGCATAAGACTTTAAAAAATACAAAAATAAATAAATAAATGAATGATTCCAAACTTATGAGCAGTAGTAGTGTATAGTCTTCATGAAATATGATTGTTAAAAATGTGACAGTAAATCCACCTCTGCTAAAGTTCAATTTAAATTAAATAAACTTAAAAATTAAATAAATAAATAACCTGTGTATCAAAAAGAAATAAAAACAAGTCCTTTGCAAAGAAAAATTTTTTTTTTTTCCATGTTACGTAAGAATGGTTTTACGAACGATTCACACAGAAATTCATGTTCACGTTTCATGAATGAGGCCCGTAATGTCCCTATTAACTCGCATTGCTCTCAAATCGCATCGAAGTCAGACGTTTGTTGGCATTGGGGACGGCGAGATGAGCAGAGGGATTGAGAGAAATGTGGACGCACATTTTAAAGAGCTCCTTCCCCCCTGGAGCGGCTGGCAGAAATAACAACAGAGTCATCTAAAATCAATCAACGGGGCCGGCTAACGGACTGCTCCGGCTACTCCGCGCTGCGCAGATCGATACACGCGCTGGCCATTGTGAGAGCTAAATTGCCACTACCATCAGCAATTTAGAGAACTGAAGCTAAAAGGCAAGAAGAGGAGAGAAGAGCAGACACGACGTTAACGTATCCGAGCACGACGCAAAACGACACATGCGGTTTAGTCGCAAATAAAAATACGCAAACAAACACGCAGGTGATGCCCAGTGGTTTGGGATTTGGTCTAAACGCGATAAAACAATTCCTCTGAAACAGATTGAATTCCAAAGGAAGGAAAGATGAAAGAGGGATGATGAGAGAGAAAGCAAATGCGCGCACAGGAAAAAAGCAAAGAGGCAACAGAAATCCAATAGTTTAACCTCTGTTTGAGCCGCAGTGGTGGCCAGTGAAGGACAGAGGGGGGAAAATCAATACGAGCTGATTTGCAGAAGGTGGAAGAGTGGGAGGAGGAGAGAAAAGGAGAGCGAAAGAGATGGGAAAAAAGACAGACAGCACGGATCAAAAAATACAGATTCCACAGAAGAAAGAAAAATAAAGCATAAATGAGACAAAATGTTCATATATGTGGTTTTACACACTGGCGTCTGTCGTTCATTGATGGGTGAGGTTGGTATTTTTAGATCTTGCAGGTGGGTGAGCGAGAGAGGGGGGTCTTACCTGTCGGGGAGAGCAGACTGGGAGAGAGCAGCCCGTGAACGCTGTGAGGAAGCAGACGAGAGCTGTCCTGCATCACCACGCCGAGAGAACGCTTGGGAGGACGACCGGGCCGAGAACTGCACAGAAAAAAAACACAACAGGGGTTTCATATGACATCAGATACATTTGCATCTAAATTTGTGCTTGAACGTGTACATTAGGTCACAGGGACACATGACTGAGAGATGTATTTTGATTGGTGAACGCCAAATATAGGCTACTTATGGGTCAATGACATGACCCTCATTCATTAAAAAAATTGTTTTTTTTTAAACAATTAAACAGCAATTCTTGAATACACATGATGACATGCTTGTGATACATTGCCCACAATACATAGCCCTTTTAATCTTTTTTTAATTACTACATTTTTGATAAAGCCTTCTTGACAAAATTCCAGACAAAAAAAAATTGTTAAATGGTATAATTATCCTTTGAAAAATGCTTATAAAATTATTTTGAACAATAAAATCTTCACTTTTTTTAAAAGTAGTAATATTATTATTTTTTTAATTTGTGATACAACCAACATAAAAATTCACTTTTTTATGAGAAGGAAAGGTTAGTTCTGGTTGTACAATGCCATGTTGTGTGACTCCCTAAAAACTTAACATTTATTATTAATAGAAATTCATGATATTTGTATGAAAAAAACTTTTACCCTAAAAACGCTAATAAAAACCCTTTTACCCTAAAAATGTCATTACTTTTCATTTGATTCGTTTCTAGTCACCTTCAATTTTAGAGTCATTAAATTTAATATTTTCTTGAAATTTAGTGTTTTTTTAGGGCTGTAAGTCAATTAAAATGTTTAATCTAATTAATTGCATGGTGCTGCGATTAATTAATCCAATTAATTGCAAACTAAACTTGGCTGTGAAAATACCCACAAAAGATTATTAAAGTGCCCCTATTATGGGTTATAAAAGGTTCATATTTTGGTTTTGGGAGTCCCCAACAACAGGTTGACATGCATGCAAGGTCAAAAAACACTTTCAATATCTTATAATATGGAATTTATTTTTACCTTATTTGCTTAACGACTCCCAACGATTCGCTCAACGATTCATTTTTCCAAACCCCTCCTTTGCGTGATGCTAATCTGCGGTGATTGGTCCGATTGGCGATTTTATTTACATTTCATAATAAAAGCAGCGTTTGTGAGCACAGTGCTGCTTTGTGTACAGCATTACTGGGGAAACAGCTATTTTTACCGCTCCACAAGCGGCACCTAGTGGCAAAGAATGAATTTGTATTTTCATTCAGACCAAAGCGAAAAGACCAACTAGTGGGCGGGAAATATGCTAATGTTTCATGTTGACCTCAACATGAAACGGCTTGGGATTCGTTTTAAAAACGACTCGTTTCAATGATTCAGAGTCGACTCTTTCTTTTGAGAGACAATAACTTTATACACGGTGCACTTTCAGATTTAAAACTTTGCAGGATGTTTTCATTCACTTAGAGCCGTGTTAAACACTGCATGAAAGGTAATTTTCAAAAATCCATAATAGGGGCACTTTAAAGCTATTATTGTGTTAAATGAGAAAGTATCAAGTAGACATTACAAATAGTAGCTTTAGAAATAAATATTTAGTTTGATTCAACATAAAATTGATTACACATGAACGTTTAGACTACAACGGCCTAACATAAACTATGGAACATAAAAGAAGATAATTAGAGAAACATCTCGGTAATTTTTTCCCTGGTAATCAAAACAGCTTTGTCTTCAAAATACCTTATTTTATGTTGCGCAAAAGAAAGCAAGTCATTCATGTTTGAAACGACACAAGGGTGAGTCGACAGAATTTTTTATATTTATATTGGTGAACTATCCCTTTAATGTTTCTGTGTTTATTTATTTATTTTTTAATAAATGAAATGAAACTAAAACTGCCAGCAGGTGGCAGTAAATGTCTTTGAGTCATTCATTCATTCGATTCGATCAAACGGCTGATTCATTCTGGAATTAAGTAAACGGCTCTTTCTATGAATGGGCTTTTGAATCATTGGTTCACATGATTCGTTCAAAACGAGGATTCATTCAGAAACTAAACACCGCTGTGTTGCTCACAGATGCACAACAGTTCTGCGGTGGCTTTATAGGTAATAATTTCATTAACAAAATTGAGCAAAAACACAATATTGTTTAAAAATATAGCACAATATTAACTTCTTATTTACTGAACGTATAAAATCCCATTTGCACTCGTGCTATTTGGACATAAAGAGCACTCCTGTCTCCTGTCCGGTCTGGGGGCGGGGCCAGTGCGTTAACTGTAAAGATATTTTAATTGCGTTATTTTTCATAACTAATTAATTAAGTTAACGCGTTAAACTGACAGCTGTTTTTTTTTTGTTTTTTTTGTAACTATGAAGCCTACATGAATACAAAGGCTACATTTCTAAGAAACAGGCTTTTTTTGTCTTTATCATCAGTGTTACAGTACTTGCTGCAAATGTTATTTTCTGGAAAGTTCAGTCTCTTCTGACAGACCAATGAAAATGAAAATTGTTTCAGAGCATAAGCAAGTTACTATTTTACACACACATCAAACAAACATACATACGGTTACACATCATCCCCTGTCATGATAGATACGTGAACAAGCACGGCTTTAGAATCCCGTTCCGCAAACGTACAACACGCTAGACAAATTATTCAACAAAACACAAACACAAACACACTTATCTCCCGCACTTCATTGTGAGACGGGCTATCAAAGAGACAGGTACATGACAGTTCGAACCCTGCGCAAGGGTGCTGGCAGAGCAAAATAAGCCAGAAAAGCAAAATGCTAATTCAACTGCTGCATATCATTGGATCATGTCCAAGTACATCAAGCAGCAAGTGTTTTTCACCATTCTATTAATACTGCAGCGCTTACAAACACAAACCAAAGCAGAATCACCACTATCACGATCATAGTAAAGCCAAGAGGAAGAATGTCACAGCAAGCCGCTTGTTCTTAATAGTATTACACTGGAGTTTCAGAGAGTAGTAGTATTACATAGAAATTTCACTAGTCATTCATGGCAGCATGTGTGCATATATAGCCGATGTAGAAAACTGAAGTCAACACATAACAGCATTTGCAACCAGTTTTACATCCATTATGTGATGTCTTTTTAAGCCTAACCTGAATGCAAGTTTGCTATTGATTGTGGAGAACAAATTAAATATCACCAGCACCAACTTACATTAATGTTACATTAATGTTAGCATGAACATAAAATTGGTTACTTTTGATGTAATTTGTTCATAACATTAAAAAAATTAAGTTTTGTTCATTGCAAATTTGTGGAAATGTTTATTTTATTTTATTTTATTTTATATCACACCAACAACACTATCCAGCATTATAACATATTTGAGGTTTTCAAAGTTGGGAAAAATAGTGTTACTCTGGGGGAGTTGCTTGGGGGAGTGCTATGGAAGACTGTTTCTGTCACAGAAGAATAAAAAATAAATAAAATAAAAAATAAAAAATTAATACTTGCAAGATTTTTTCACAATTTTTTTAACCATGAAATAAAAAAATTGTTAAAAAAGGTCAGAATTTTTACAATTCTTACTTCTCTTTTCAGAATTGCAAGAAAAAAAGTAATTTTATATCATGCAATTCTATCTCGCAATTCTGACTTTTTATCTGAATTTTGAGTTCATTTCTAACAATTCTGACTTTTTTTCTGAAAATGGCAAGGAAAAAAGTCTGAATTATGAGAAAAAGTCCCAATTACCTTTTACATTTTTTTTGTGGTGAAAGCAGGCTTCCATACTATTCAGATAAATTAAAATTAATAATAATTATTTATTGAAATTTAATAGTAAAAGTAATTTTCCACTTATTTTAATAATCTTTAATGCAATGATAACATGAATGCTAATAGTTGATTTTTTTTAAAAATACTTCAATATGTTTTCATTATATCACATTATTATTTACTTCATTTTTATATATATATTTTTTTTAAATAATAAAACTCAATTATATATATATTTGAGTTACTTGGTATTAAATTTCAGCCCCTGGCCTAAACTGCACTTCCATCACTCTCAGGTCCATCTTCATTCTCGAAGACCTTAGTAGTGCACTTATGTGTATTTTTAAGTACTTACATTTCAGACCTGAAGCAATACTGCAGTCAAACAATGCCAATAAACAGAAAATCTACTAGAAGCCAAATGGATCAATGGTAAACTTCAAACAACCCTTCAGCGTCCAGTTTCATCCATAAGGCACCGTACTGTCCTTCCTCCCTTTCCTGCCCCAAGATATCCCAGTTTGACTTGCTGATCTGTTGACAAGCTTGTCATGATCTGTGGCAAATGGGAATCACTTTGGACCATCACATTACTAATCCAATTAAAAAACTATGAACAGTGGAGCGTGGTGGAAAAGCGAGGCAATCAACATGAATCACTTTAGCCGTTGTAGTGCCTGTAAGCGGAGAGCAGTCGATGGAGTTAACTGTACTGTAAAAAAAAAAAACTATCAGCACAGTTTTCCAGACCACAATTCCTCTCTAGTGCTGATAAAATTAATGGAGTCTTTGATTCTGGGAGAGTTCGACAAACTACTTTTAGTCTTGTTTTGTTTCTCTGAGAAAATGTTTGATTTAATTGACAGAGAAAGTGGAGGGGGATCAAGACATGACACAGGGCGGATTCGAACCGGTGTCTCCCACATGAACACCATGTAGTGCTAACCGCTAGGCCATAGGTGAGAAAGAAACTTATTATAACTTACTGTTACTAAAACAAAATCCACGAAGACATTTGTGTGCAAAGGCCTAAGTCTGTTTCAAAGTTGGTTTTTACATCATTCTGACAAAAGCCACTTTGAAAAACAATCAATTACCTCAGTGTTCCGATAACACGACTCCGTTTCCTTTGAGGAAAGCAAATTAGAAAACAGCCTGGTGGGGCAGCAAATGATTCTGTGGGGTCATTGTGGTGCAGGAAGAAAAATCAGCAAAATGTCAAAAGATCCCGCCTTTGAAGACGGTCAGCTACTAATTTGAAATCGCACATCAGTGACTGTTAAAAAAAACTTAAGCAGACGTTTCCGGTCATGCTTAAAGTGAGGTGGAAACCGTTTCCTGTAAAGCTCTACATCAGTATAGAACAAGAAGAATTCTTTCTTTCCTCATTTGGAGCATCTGACTCACTTGCTCCTTTCGAGCGTTCCTAATCGAGGCGTGCCCGAAGTACAAGATAGAAAAAAAGCCAACATGCTGGAGTCGTTAGAAGTCTGCAGTCAGGCGATTGTGCGTGAACAGGCACTTGACTCCCGCGGGACTCTTAAAGCTATTTTCTTATTTAGCTCCACTTTGACTGGGTATTGTTAGAGTTCTTTCCTCACTCGTGACAGGTGCTTCCCTTATATAAAACCCATCCTTTCATTTTCAAGAGCGCTTTCGGAAAGGTACAGCCATCATGTACTCAACACAATGTTTCAGAAAGAGTACTGGAATTCTAATTGTGTGGAAATATGGGACTTGGTATGATTACTACGAACAAGGATATAGTACTGAAAAAGTGATACTTAGTATTGACCTATTTGATCATTAATACATATTTTGGATTAATTGATTCAATTGGCCAAAGTTTATTTCCTGATAAAGAAAACAAAAATTTTACATTACACTAACACTAATTATGCCTAATATCATGATAATCTATATACAGTAGTTATGAAAATGCTTTAAACCATATTTTTAGTGCATAAAGGTCATAAAGAATTAGAACAAAACCTGATCAGCATTTTGGACCATTTGAGCACTTGTGCTGCACTTACTCATGTTTTGACATCAAAAAATTAAAAAAATATAATGTTACATGATTTTACAGTGGTTCATATTTCATCTTATGGCTTATATAATGAGCTTTTTTTATTGTTAGCAACATTTTGCTATACATGTAAATGCACTTAATGTGTAAAAGGAACACAATTAAACAAAACTCAAATATTTGTTGTGCAAGAAAAGTTGAGAATTAGCTGCAATATTCAGTTAGTTGGGTATGCACAATTATCATTTTTGATTAGAAAAACTGTGGCTCCAATATTAATCAAATTTTGAATTTTTAAATCATTTTTAAAAGGTATTTTGGTGATGATGCGTGAATGGTAGCTGTACGAGTATTGCGTAAAACATTTAACGAAAAAGATAATTGGTCAATTTTACTGCAATTTAGCAAGTTTCATGTAAGGCTGCACGATAAATCGCATGCGATATTTAATGCGCATCTTGTCAGAAAGCCGGTTCTGTAATCAGCGGTAAATCTCCATCACCTGCGTGCTTTCACATTGAGCAGCATTAACTACACAGAGCCGTTGTTCACTATGCGCGTTAAATATCGCATGCGATTTATCGTGCAGCCCTAGTTTCATGTATAAAAATGGTCAAAAGTTTTATACATTGTATAGACTAGTTGTTGCAGCCTTAATTTAAAATATTGCATATATAAAATGAATATAAATAAATAAAATCACAGAATTCCAAACTGCTGCTAAGTATCCAATAATGTGGAGGTGACAATAGCCAAGTTCTCGAGTTCTTACTGTGAAAACAGGATTTTTAAGAAAGGCAGAGACCGTATGAAGACTCCTAATCAGAGTGTCCTGACTTTGTCTCCATTAACCGGTTGTAATGCAGGTCGATTGAAGGCTGCTTGTCAGTATATTGAACCAGCACCCTGTGAACCGCTCAGTTCTTCAGTCAATCTGACTGTAATGGAGCCTCTGAGAATTCCCTGATATGGGAATATTTTTCATCTCCCTTTCCCACTCGCAGGCATGATGTCCATGTGTGTTCCCTACAGCCAGGACAGACAGTGAAGAGCAGCGAGTATACGATCACACACACACTCTCCTCTCTTTCCCGTATCCCATCGGGCTGGAGGAACAGATGGCAGTGAAAAGTCATTCACACATTACTGCACGTTCCACAAGCCGGAGAAGAAAACCCTGTCAGTGCGCTCGTCGCAACCAATCACTCTGCTCAAATCCCCGGCGACGGCATCACTCTCTGCTGGGGACCGGCGAAAACTGTGTTACTAAGCACATTTTATTCTCTCCCGGCTTCGTAAAAATGTGCCCTTGTCATCTTTTAAACTGCCTTATTCAATATTCATGAACAGGCGACACCTGCTTGTCTCGCTGAGACAATGTGGCTGAAAAGATGGGGGCGGGGCAAGTTCCGAGATAGGTGACTCAAACCACACCCCTTTCTGCAGAGTGGGCGTGGCCTACGAGTTTGTTCGCAGAATCGAACTGTTTTAATCTTCTCGTTTAGCGAGAACTTTTGTAATAATATTTAGCCCGAGAAGAAGCAAAGGCCAAGAGTTGGACCGTGGCCGGAGGGGAGGACAAGGAGGGAAAACAAAATCAGATTTCCAAAATTATAATGGAAAACGGTTTTAACAACAACAAAGACGGCAGCTGAGGCAAGAGAAAAATGTACGAGTCAGGGTGCCTTTGAAGATATTTAATTAAAATCTAATCCTGCATTCTTAAAGGCTCACATAAATTAAGCTGTCAGTCAGGAGATTTATGCATTCACATTTGCATATTGCATACAATTCATCAATTACTCATGTTTGAAAGGCTTGAGTATCCCAGGGAGCAGAGCTACCAGTGTGCCAGCTCAGAGAGACAGACAGCGAGAGAGAGACAGCGTGAGGGAGAGAGACAGACAGAGAGGGTGATGGGGCTCCTGGTACCCGCTGATGCCCAAGAGGAGTCAGTCTCCATATGGCCATGCATTCAACCAATACTACTGAAATCCTTTCTCCTGCAAACGTACACACACACACACACACACACACACACACACACACACCCACTGTGCGTGAAGCTGTCTGGTCTCAGACTCTATTCTCACAGTCAGACAACTGCCGCTGATTTCATTCTGCACTTTGCTCTCAGTGTTGTACAACTAAACTAATTAGTGTACACTAGAGCGGACCACAAGTACATGTGGCAGGCACAAGCTAAATGATTCACGCTTTACTGAATAGTTACTGCAAAAACATTTCATATATCTACAATATGTTATTTCATGACGTAAAGACTCTTATGCTCACCAAAGTTGCACCAAAAATACAGTAAAAACACTAAAATTGTGAAATATTATTGAATTAAACTGTTTGTGAATATATTTTAAAATGTAATTTATTCCTGTTATGCAAAGCTGAATTTTCAGTCTTCAGTTTCACTTGATCCATCAGAAAATTATTCTGCTGATAATATTTTTGTGGAAACCATGATACATTTTTTTCAGGATTTTGTGATGAATAATAAGTTCAAAAGAACAGCATTTATTTGAATTAGAAATCTTTTGTAACAATATAAATGTCTTTACTGTGACTTTTTGTTAATTCAATTAATTAGTTTTTTTGTAAAAAGAATCATATGTATGTTTGATTTTATACAAATCGAAAAAAATATATAGCCAAGAAATAACAATATAAAGCGAAAGATTTTACATATGCATGTTTTTTTTTTTTATATCCCAGGTTAAAAATAAAAACACTATGACTACGTCTATACATCTGCCCCTTGGTTTACCATTTAAAGTACATTTCTATTAACAAATTTTACATACTGAGGTAGGAAACTGAAGTTCAAATTATTTTCTGTGATATCACTCCATAGATGTTGTCAATAAAGCTTGTATTTCTTCTATCGAACTGCATTTCAGTACAGGCAAGGTCACACCTGACATTTCCAGGTATGTATGTTCAGTCATCACTCTTTCTTATAAAGCCATCCAATATTTCTCAGATTAAAGGCCAATGCTTTTAATTTGGGAAAGGCTTTGGCCGTGGTAGGGCTGTTTTTCCCCACAGGCTTTTCTCACACTGTGTTCCATTATCTTGATTGCGATTGTCAGACGAAGACTATTGTTAACCATAACTAGCGGTTTCGCTGTAGGGTTGAGGCAAGCCAAGTGCAGGGCGGTGCAACCGAGGAGACGCCAAGAAATTAGGACAACCGTCTCCAACCACCTACCGGTTGGCTAGTTGAATTTCAGAGTGGATGGAGTGTTTAATAATCCGTGGTCAAGAAAAAACAAAGATGAGTAAAAACTGGCATTAAAGTTGATATCTTATAGGAACTTTGCTTAATAGGGACCTAAGAGTTATTCCAGAAAGCAGGTTATGCAACGACATACCTGGCAAGTTTATGGATAGTTAAATGGATAATTTCAACTTATACTTACATAATATATATATATATATATGTGTGTGTGTGTGTGTGCGCGTTTTTATATATATGTATGCATGTATTATGGCGGGACGACCAAACGACAGACAGGGTTCGTGAAGGGAAGGGCAGTGGTCAGGAAGGAAGGGTCCAGGTAAGGGCGGAGTCCGGCGGCCGCACGCGCTCCCCTCTCCAGTCCGGCGGCGGCTTCTTCCAGCGGCTGCATCCTTCTCGTTGCCCCCGGCGTGCGAAGGGACTAGACGGCCCGGCATCCTGGCCCGACGGCCGTGTAACGGGTGCTGTTCTCGTCCGGACTGCGGGTCCGGCAGCTCACAACTCTGGCGGCACGGGAGTCCCTCTACGCACCCTTCCTGGACCCACGAGGACACCAGCGTGCATGCACGGGGAAGAGACCAGTCTCCCGAAGAGAGGCGCGTTCGGCATTTAAACAGCGGCGGTGATGAGGCTCCATCCGGTTCAGGTGTGCCTCATCACACGCCACCAGCCCTGGCTATTTCAGCGCCCCTCCTCTCTCACGCACCCAATCCTGTCGGGAGCCTGGTGAAGGGCGGCGATTAAGGGACGGGGTGATGCTGATAATTAGGGGGAGGCAGCCGACTCGTCACAGTATGTATGTATGTATGTACTGTATGTACATGCACACACTTAATTTACATAATTTGCACTATATATATATATATATATGAAGAGTTCGTTTGCAAAACCAGATAACTCCGTTTTAAACATTTTTCAAAAATCATGTTTTTTCATTGTGCATTCCAATTAATCTCAATCAAACTGCAGTTGGGTTATTTTGATTAGGTAAAAAATAACTAAAAATACAGCTAACACAATAAAAACATAATAACATAATAAAAAACATGATTTTTGAACATTTGAAATAAATTGAGTTTTTGCAAATAAACTCTTCATATATACAGTATATGCTTATAAATATAATATATTTATAAAAATATTTATTTTACTCTATTTTGTTTTATTGAATTCTCATCACACACATTTACATTCAAATTTATTTATTTATTGTTGCAACAGAACATTATATAATGTATTTTTATAATAAAAGTATAAATGTGATGCATCTCACCTTACAATAAATGTGGAAGTAAAATGGCTAAACTTACACAGCTATATATCTTTGCAAGCACAGACTGTTTTTAGTTCAATCTATTTATATATTTAGCATCAAACAAACAATATAATTCTTGCTCACAGTAATAAAACCTGATTAAAGATTAACTAATAAAAGATACCATTAAAAATTATTGCACAACCAGCCAGTAGGTGGCAATATGCATAGACTGTAAATCACCATTAAATAAAAGTAGAAGAAAGTGCTTTATCTTAGTGTTTGTTTTCATGGTGATCATTTTCATGGTTAACTTTCTCCTGGTTGCATTTTTGGAAGCGATAACCGTGAGTAAGGTCAATCGAGATTTTGGGGTTTATGTGTTGGTATAACCCTGCTTTCTATTTACCTACAGTACCCACCTCAAGTATATTAAAGAAATTGAGGAAAATTAGAGGCCTGTCTCTTTACCTAAATTAGATGATTAAATTCTGAATTGCTTTTGTCGAGGCGGCCACCATAACGGATGACCTCAGATCGGCTAATGACAGTAAACAAAGGTGTGTTTTTCTAAAATGCCGACTCCTGGGATGCCACCAGAGAAAGGTCAAGCGCTCAGAGCGACAGAGTCCGATCTATGTGGCACAGTCTCTTTCGCACGCATACGCACAAATACACATGCTGTCCGACCCTCACAATGTCGCTTTTGTTCTGCGTTATTAACTGAGAGAATTCCTCCACTTCGAGCTTTTATTAAAAAACTCGGTGTGGCTGTGCGCAAGGAACCGTTTCGGAAAGGGCCCAGAAAAAAACAGAGCATCTCCCGAAGAGAAATCTCCACTCGTGGATTTCTTTAAGTGCTGCCTCCGTCTGACACCGTGTAGCTTTTAGCTTAAGTAACCGCCGATCATAATTTTTCCCTCCTTCTCTCAGCAGTGCCACTACAGAGCTACTGATGGTATTGAATAAATGTCAGATGTCTTCCCCACTGCTGTCTGCTCCGAGAGAGCGAGAGAGGTGTTGCCTTATTCATGGTGGGTGGGTTGGGGGAGGGAGAGTTTGTTTGTGAGCCATTATCTTCATCCATCAATCAAATCCGAGGAGCGTGCGACACGAGCGCATCATTTGATTGCACATGGGAGCCTGTGTATGTATGAATATCCATAACAATATGGACGTCCAGTGAGACGATCTTTATTTCTAAATGACACACAAGGCCTTGACACATGCTGCTAAACAGCAGATCACCAGGCCTGCGTGGAAAAGCTCTGCGGATTTACACAGAATTAGTATGTACGGCATTCACAAAGTTCTACACGGCCCCTTGGTCTGTTTAAGACATTTTACCATATTGAAATGCATTCCACAATTAATGCAGAAAATGCAATTAAAGTGTACAGTTTATATGTGAACCAGCTGAGCACAAAACAGGCCCACTTTTGTCACACCTTTTCAAGATTATATTCAAAAATTTAAATGTGTTAAAGTGAAACAGAAAAGAATTTCGCGACATATCAGCACTATATCAGTTATCGGCCTAAATTTGATATTTTTTTAATGTATCATAACTGGTTATAGCATCCCAGGGATCCCTACTGTATTATTATAAAGGTTTTTTTTTTTCTTCAAACAGTATACATTTAGGGTAAAAGTATAAAAGACTAGGATATTTTTTTAATGTATCATAACTGGTTATAGCATCCCAGGGATCCCTACTGTATTATTATAAAGGTTTTTTTTTTCTTCAAACAGTATACATTTAGGGTAAAAGTATAAAAGACTATTAATTCTACGTTTTATTTTATCTCTCATACTGTGCATACTATTCACTTCTAGTATACTAATAATTTTAGTTCTTGCATGTGTAATTTCCTTCTTCTTTTTTTTTTTTTAAGTAGTATAAAGATATAACATTGGCCATTTATTGGTTATTGGCCATGAAAAAGATAATAAATTAATGCTTGTATGATTCAACAACCATGCAACATTTGACACAATTGATGTAACTTAAAAACACTGAAAATTTACACTGAAATTCTAAATAAAACAAAGACTAAATAAACAAGTAAATACGATTTCAGTCTTTCTAACACAATTCTTTGTAGTTATTTGTGCAATTATTTATTTGTAATTATTAATTTACATTCTGAGAAGTAAGTGTATTATTTATTCTTTTTCCCTTTCTACTATAAATAAACAGCAGAAAATGAACGAAATCAAGGTAACTTTCATTTTTAAGATCTAGTACAGCGAGCTTGTACATTTAAATGTGTGATAAAGCGTGTTTGTGTGTGTGAAAGGGGTCAATGAAGAGGTCATTTATTCAATACTCAAAGGAATTGATGTTTGACTCTTATCATTAGTCCATACACACACACAGATACAGACACACACATTTTAAAATCGTTTGTTCCAGTTGAATTCACTGTTTAATTCTTCCTCTTTAGACATGCTCACTTCCTTTTTTCAGCCCTGCATCTCTGTGTACAGAGGGTATTGACTCTTCACTGAACGTATGATGAGCCGGTGATTTACCACACGGGGGAATGGACGGACAGAGAGAGAGAGGGATGGGAAAGAGGAGGGAGAAGCTGTCGTCACTTGACAGCTCACTGAGATACGACTCAATGCGCGGCTCTTAAAAATAGCAGCTCTCTGATAAACAGCACGCTCTCCCTTTAACCCACAGATTTGAGCTGGCGGACACAATGTGCCCGACTGCGCTTAAGTTAAGACGTGATAGATTCAAAGCATCCCAGCAATGAGACTCGCTCTGACAGCCTGTTAACGGTGAGCGGACGCACATGTCGGGGCCTCCGGTGTGTGAGAGAAAACAGACAGAGATTTCTTATCTTTGTATACTCTCTCTCTCACACACACACACACACACACTCACGGTCTGATTTACCCATGCTGCTTTAATACACACTCGTATCAGTCTAAGTAAGTTTGATCTCTTTTTCCATTCCACCTGTTTTTCAGTCTCACTCCATCCATCTCTGTAAGTGCTGCATTTCATTCTGTCAAAGCGAGTCTTGAATGTTTAAGTCAACAAGAAATCGCAACTGACCTCTTTTTCATTTCGGTGATATGATTTATCAGAGCACAGCATTCTGAAGTCTGACTTGCTCTGCCTCTGAAACAACTTCTTATTACAAATTCTTCTTATTATGGGTGTATTAAACATGGTTTCACATTCATTTCCATTTATTGCCTCCAACAACTAAAGACAATGAAATAGAACCATCCTAAACTCCTTATCAAGGGTTTGGGGTTATAATAACCCATTTAATAATTAAATATTATAAAATAAAGCCCAAAGGGTTTTGGGTAATAATCATTTTAAAAAACAAAATCATGGATGCATAGTCTCAAAATCTAATTTTTAAAATATATAAAATAATTAAATAATCAGATTTCAGCGTGTATAATTGCACAGCTGTTCAAAAGTTTAGGGCCAGTAAGATTTTTTTTATGTTTTTGGATGAAGTCAAAAATACAGTAAAAACAGTATTATTGTGAATTACAATTTTCAATTAACAAATATAAAAATTCCCATGGCTGGGTCATTACTTCACTCTCCAGTGTCACATGATCCTTCAGAAAGCATTCTAATATGCTGATTTGTGCTCAAGAACATTTCTGATTATTATCAATGTTGAAAACAGTTGTGCTGCTTCATATTTTTCTGGAAACTGTAATACTTTCAGGATTTTGATAAATAGAAAGTTAAAAAGAACAACATTTATTTAAAATAGAAATATTTTAATAACATTATAAACGTTTTCACTGTTGCTTTGAATACAGTGAATAAAATAATGAATTTTTTTTTTTTATTTTACTGACACCAAACTTTTTTACAGTAGCATACATAAAGTGTTAAAAATAATTCTAATTAATTATGAGTTACATTTGCATAAATAAATGAACATTACCGATATATCGGCTACTATTTGTCAAATATGATATTAGCAGTTTTGACAGAGCATACAGTTATCAGTTAAAGCTAATAACATTCAAATGGGCAAATAATAGTTGATATATCCTTCTATCTATATACACAAGATGACAAAAAATATTGACAAAAAAATTATTTGTATTTTTTTCCATACTATGGAAGTCAATGGCTACCATCAACTGTTTGGTTACCCATATTCTTCAAAATATCTTCTTTTGTGTTCAACATGAGGGGTTGGGTTTTTTTTTCAGTGAATTATCCCTTTAAGTGCAACAAGTGCAATCTCCTGATTGTGTACAGACGAACTGAATGATTAGGACAAAATGTGGCTCACTATCACTTGATTATAAGCTCTTTGCCGTCGGCACGACTTTATGTTAACGGTCGACTGAAAGCAAACAATTTAGATAGCAAAACGCACTGAACCTTGACACATACAAACACATGCGGTTACCACAAAACACACACACTTCTCCTATATCCTCTCTCAAGTCGCCAGGTTCAGATCCCACTCAATTAAATTAGATCTGCTTCCCGTAATTCTGCCACTCTCAGCGCCAAAGCTGACAGCAATCGGCTTTCTTCCTACCTGACACAACTCGCCGTCCCTCCACCGCGAGTCTTTGTGGACCCCGGAGGGCTGGATGATGTGTGTGTGTGGGGGGGGAGTTTGCCTTCAGACAATAGCGAGGGTTGGCACTTAGCTGTACGCGGATTAAATTCTCTGACATTATCAACCTGCCTGCTGAATCCATGCAGGGGGCGGGAGGAACAGGGGTCGGCAAGATGCAGAACAAACCTTCTATGCCTCATGCTCGACGTCTCACCGTGGATTACTGTCACTCACCGCCGAGAGAGAGAGAGAGGAGGAGGCGAGGGAGGGTTACTCTCATTTATTTAATAACCTGCACCCTAATCCGTTTCAAAACAGCAGAGGGAGGGAAAATGTCATGGGAAGATGTAAACACGAGAAGCCGGTGGGCTCTTGTACCTACAAACAGAGTCTTTTCCGAATTTAACAAGTCCTTTGCTTCGTCTGTGTGAGGACTGGAGATGAAAGTTGATGGGCTTCTTTCTCCGGCTGTTTTGGTTTAAGCATTTTATTTTGACCTCTATCCTTTTTTCCACACACATTATTAGACTAGATTAAAATATCTCTGAAGTTCTCATGAGAAAATATAGCAGATAGCAGCTATTTTTCCAGAGGAAGGCCTTATGAAGTGACAAAAACAGCCCTTGTAATGCACCATGAGCTTGTATTCCAATGCATTTGGCAAAGTCTTTTATCCAAAACAATTGACAGAATTTATCAATTTACATGTTCCCTAGGAATTTAACCCATGATCTTGGCATTGCTAATGCCACAACATCATACAGTAAAAAATGATTGAAATTTTAATGGTAAAAGACTGTAAAAGACCTGTTGATTGATTAATGGCAAGTTCCCTTACTCTATATGGTGAAAAGTATGCGTATGTGCTTTAGGGTTTTGTAACTATGCTATTAAATCAACATTTATTGCTTTATTTTAGTGTTGTGTGTTATCAAGATCAAGGTGTTTTGTATTTGTGTGAATGACAATACGCACCTTCTATATATTAGTATTTACCTCAGATTGCGGGAGAACTACTTGTGATGAGCTTTGATTCATCAAGTGGCTTTTTCATTACCATCTGTGTTTTTCGTGCTTGTCAGTGTATTATAAAGATAGTAGGTTGATATTATTATATCAATTGATAAAATAAACAGGTTTTAATGTAAATTTAAGTTCAATCTGTAAAATCTAAAAATGTTGGTACTGTATTTATTACGGTAAATTTCTGGCAACCACAGCTGCTGTTTTTGCTGTACATTTCACAGCTGTTTATAATTATTATTATTAAAGTCAACATAAAATGTCATTTACAACCCCTTATACTTATATAATTCTTATTATTCAATCATTTTAAGATGTAAATAGGGCTGAGCGATTTTTCCGATTTTATCGATTAATTCGAATTTGATGTTTTGCCACGATTTTATTTTTTAGAAATCTTAGAATCACAATTTTGAATAGAAATATTACCAAACGTTAGAATTAGACACTTTGACAATATGCCGATGATAACAGTAAAGAGAAAAGAACGATCCAACTGCATGTCGGCACGAGTGATTAACCGCTCAATCATGATGCACTCATATCGCTATAGGCGCCATTCATTAAGAATGCGCTCTTGTGTTGACAAAGATGCGACGCGAGCAGTGGAATAGGAAAAACATGCAAGAAGATGGGAGTGAACTTCTTTTAACTTGAACGCAGTGTTTTTAGAATCATGCATGAGATGCTGCAAGAGACGCGAGTGCAATAGTCAAACGTGTCCATGTTTACATAGAAAAACAATGGAAAAGCAGTGCAAGCTAATAAAAAACCTGTAACTACTACTGCATGTCTGATATTTCATGTTTGCATCGTGGTAACAGGCTGAAAGCTGCTGTTGTTTTTATAGAACATTTATTGTTAATAATAGTCTACTGGTGTAATAGGCCTACCTTCAGTCATTTTGAATTTGAATTACCTTGACTTTTGAGATTTTTTTAAGCATTTTCTTCATATTATTTCTGAATATGTATAAGACAAGTTTGTACAAGATGTAGTTGTAGTTCATGTATCTTTTCTGCAAAGATACCTAAGTGATTTGTTTAACATTTACATCATGTTGACAACTTCATGTGTGCTGCACTTGGAAAACATTTACAGACAACTTCATGTGTGCTGCACTTGGAATAGAATTTTCTTTAAATATAGAGTTAATAAAGAAAAAAGTTACTTGTTGGAGTTACATTTTCAAGTTGACTAGTTAAAAATCGTAAAAAAATAAATAAAAAAAGATCGAGAATCGGTCAAACGTTTTTGCCAAATTGCCCAGCCCTAAATATAAATATTGTTGAGCATAATGCGAATTGATTGGACTCTGAAAAGTTACAGGGTGTCGGAGGGGAAGGGTTTATAAGCAGCATATTGACATCGGAACTGCCCAGAGTAAGACCAAGAACACGTACTGAGAAAGTGAATAGGGTTCATTTTGATCTGATGTTGACAAAGTACGGCATAAGGCAAAGTTACTTTGAGGACATGACATCATTAGATATTAACCTATCAGGGTGCGGGACAAGAATCTAGCTTTGATCAGTCAGATGAAACCATTTACTCATCAGACCTGCAGAAAACTCATAAACTACCTTTCTTTTCACCAGTGTCTCCTTTACCTGTGGAAACTTTAAAATAAAAAGCCAAAAAGTTGTGTGACTCTCGTAACTCTCTATTCTGCACGATGAATTGCCTGTAATGATTTTACCAGATTACAAGACGCCATGTTCAACGCACTGAAAGCTAGGGTGCAGAGCTGGGCCAAAGGTCAGGATTAGGGACTGTTTACAAGGCTGGGGTGAAAGGTCACAGGTCAGGGGCTTAAGGCACACAAGCCCAATTGACACAGTAACCTTATTGAGTTTTTCCAGAGGCAGCTGCCAAGCATTCGATACCACATGGCGTATTGTTTATACCAAAAAGCACTGTGGCGAATTGATAAATTGCTAAATTAATCCCTTCGCACACATTTGGAATTGCAATGCTTTTCGCTCATTCAGGAGGGTCACCCTGACCCTGCTTTTGTTTTAGGCAGATTGTAGCAGCTTGACTTGATTAAATGCATTTGATCCTTTTAGCAGTGTACAGTTCCATTCATATTGTGCTGAGGAGATGGAGGTGAAACATTAAATGATCCGCTCTATGCAAAGTCACACGCCGAACTGCATGCACAGTGGACACAAGAGCATTTAAAGAGGTGAGGAAACAGTGAGATATGTTTAACAAAAGCTTTAAATTATACTATTATACTGTAAAATGTGAATTTCCTTTGAAAATATGTAGATTAATGGATTTAAATGAGCAGAAAGGTGCAAACTACACACACAAAAAAAATATGTTTAGGATATGACCAAAATCTTGTATCATAGACTAATGACTAATTTTACTTTTTTTAAAGTTTTTTAAATTATTATTTTTAAATTATTATTTTTTTTATTATTACAATTATTTAATAATCTAGTGAATTAAATAGTTTAGAAATGTAAGACAACATCTGATTATCCTTTATTCATGATAATCTTTAATTATTTTCTTATTTTTTTGGATCTTGATGGACATTTGTATGAGCTTTGTTGAAAGCAGTGGTAAAATAGCCGATAAAATCCTTTTTAATGCGATAGCTGGCACTTTGCACTGCGCTGTCTAGATGCATTTTTAATTCACCCCTATCAAGTTTAGATATGATATGCCACTAATCTTCATGCTCTAACAGGTCACCATGGCAATAGCAATCTGATCAATTTCCTGCCCTCGCCTGTGTATCCTGAGTGACCATAAACGTTCATTACCATTGCTCTGCGATCGCTAATGTTTGGAGAACAAATCTAATGTTGGGTACAGGCATAAAGTTGGGAAATGAAACGTGTTACATCTGCTCTTTCAGTTACAATTACATTATATATTGAGTGCAAACACACGCAGACACTCACAGGCTCTATAGTCATTCACTTGAAATGCGACTAACGACACATCACACAGTGCCTGAATTACGAGCGTTTCACTTCGCTCTCATGAGCAACACCTACCAGATCCACTCTAATTTGATGTAGGCCGAGGCAGACGTGGAAAATCAATAGTGGGCTATGAGAGTGGATTTTTGTCCTATCAAAAGATGCCACGGATGGCCGTCACTTTGCTAGAAACATTCCTCTTTTGAAAGCCTTTCCAATTAAACTAATGGTTTGGCCTGTTGAATGACTATTTGTTCAGACCGGAGTGAAACTGGGTGCTCTGAGCCAAAACGGAGTAGTGAAGAACTTATCACCGTTTAATGAGGAAGTAAATGGGTTTTGTCCACATTGCAGAACAGTCTTTTACTTAATATAGTTGGCTTGTAATTAAAGAACAACAGATTAAATTGAAATGCATGAGTGTAACGCACAAGCGCTCAAAGTGCATTATTGCACCAAGGCACAATTACACTGTGTGTCTCGGACCCTTCAGTTTGTCTCCTGTCAGCAGGGCTAACCGCTGACCCCTCGTTTGGCCTGCCTGTCAACTTCCTGCTAAGGTTAAACACACCAGGCCAGCATCCTCTTTTTCACTGCATTAACTAAGCAAGCTACCATGGCTACAGCAGATCACTGTACTTCTATCCTTTACAATTATTTTGGCACATCTGTACAAAAATATTACAGCTGCTGTACACACTAAAATATAATTTCATTATAAAAACAATGTGAACTCAAATAAGAAAAAATAGATAGATAGTAGTGCTGGGCGGTATGACCAAAAATTTATATCATGGTATTTTTCAAAATTATACCCGTTTCATGGTACATGACGGTATTTTTTTTTTCATGCATGACCAGGTGTTAACCATATTTTCTACTGATTGAGAGAGGAAATACTGCAGTATATTGAGCTTCAGTTTCGGACCTTTCACGCTTAGTAACACATACAGCTGTTCCCTCACCACAGTGCAACAGTGAAAAGGGACCCCTTTCAAACAGTGTCGCGTTCCGAACGTTGTTTAAGCAATATTGCGGTATTTTAAAAATTCATATCATAACAAAAATAAACACCGGTATTTGGTATGAACCAGTATACCGCCCAGCACTAATAGATAGATAGATAGATAGATAGATAGATAGATAGATAGATGTTTAACAAAAACTATAAAAGATACTATTGTAAAATGTGCATTTCCTTTGAAAATATGTAGATTAATAGATTAGAACGAACAGAGAGGAATTGTTATTTTAGTGCAAACTATGTTTTCAAGTATATGAACAAAGTCATATATAATAGTATGACTCATTTTAATTACTTTAATTTATTTATTTAATTGAATTAATTTAGCTTTTGCTTAAATTAGCAGTAGTAGAAGTAGTGAAATAAATCGTTTACAAATGTAAGATACAAACATCTGATCATCCTTTATTCATAATACTTTTTGATGATGTTCCTTTTTTTCATTTGGATGAGCTTTGTTGAAAATAGTGGTAAAATATCCAATAAAATCCTTTTGAAATCATTCTAATATGTTGATTTGGTACTCAAGAATCATTTCTTCTTATTATCAATGTTGAAAACAGCTAAATACTTTTTGTGAAAACCATGGTACATTTTTGTCACAATTTTGTTTATATGAAAGATAAATATTTTTTAGCATTATAAATGTATTTACTGTCACTTTTGATCAATTTAATGCACTTCACGTTAATTTTACTTTTAATTGTTAAAGGCCAGTCAAGGAATAATAACTCCAGCAAAGAATTTATAACACTATATCTAGGGATTTTCGATATACAGAAGTCTTCTTACACTGTGAAATTAACATACGCGTTCTATCAGTGCTGTTTTGCACAGTGAAGCATTTATGCACAGATTATCAAAAGCAGCTTGCGTCCTTATTTACGCACCCCGCAGGTATGTGCTCTGTCTGCACTGTAAATACATGTATGTTCTGATTAGTGCTGCCACATGTGAACGGTTAAGCAGGCCGACGTAATGCGGACCAGACGCTATGGATTCCTGTACAGTCTTAAATGGACACATGTTTAAAATGGATCCTTTTGAAGTTGCCAAACAATGTGCAATATCAGGAAACAAGCTGTGTGCATAAGGCTGGAGTGTGGAGCGTGGGGGGAAACAGAGCGGAGAGGGGGACACACTTAGCAAGCCTGTGGGTAAATGTAACACACAATGAAACATGAAAAAGACTCCAGTCCCCATTAAGCCAGAGATCACAAGACAACAGTGTGTGTGCGTGTGTGTGAGCCACTTTCAGAAGACGTTTTGTGTGTTTTCCGTAATTATGTGCACTTAATGTATACTAAATCCTTGTTTTTAAGAGTTTTCAACATAACACTCTGGATGGATTCAAACTCTGTCTTTCAATTTCACTGACTTTATCTCTTGTAGACAAACACACACACACACACACACACACACACACACACACAGGATAGCCCTCATGGTGAGAGCAGGTCTATTTTTATGCAGGTAGCTGAGCACTTGGTTTGCTTTAATCAGGAGTGCATTGTTAGCTAGAAAAAAAACAGAATAGAGGAAAAGAGGAAGCCAACACACTCCTAAATTATATTAAGGAAACAGTTCAACAAAATTCATGTTCTTTCATATAATTCCATATTTTTCTTCCGAAGAACACAAAAAAGATGTTAGGAAGAATGTTTGCTTTGCTCTTTCATTTAAAGTGGATGGAGAGTCTGGTGCGGTCAAGCCTTAAAAAAGAAACAAAAAGCACCATACAAGGTGTAAGTAGCCCGTAAAACTTATATAGTACATTCTATGGCCTCTGAAGCTTATTGCTTGTTGGTTCAGTGGTATTAATGAAAGTGAATTTCAATCTTGCTGCAATATTATTGACACTTAGGCATGATTAATTGGTTTACGTTAAAATGTCACTCGTTGGCTTTATTTAAATGCATCTCTGCCTCTTTTGTGGCATTTTAACAATCATATTATATATATATATACACAGTGGGTACGGAAAGTATTCAGACCCCCTTAAATTTTTCACTCTTTGTTATATTGCAGCCATTTGCTAAAATCATTTAAGTTAATTTTTTTTCCACATTAATGTACACACAGCACCCCATATTGACAGAAAAACACAGAATTGTTGACATTTTTGCAGATTTATTAAAAAAGAAAAACTGAAATATCACATGGTCCTAAGTATTCAGACCCTTTGCTGTGACACTCATATATTTAACTCAGGTGCTGTCCATTTCTTCTGATCATCCTTGAGATGGTTCTACACCTTCATTTGAGTCCAGCTGTGTTTGATTATACTGATTGGACTTGATTAGGAAAGCCACACACCTGTCTATATAAGACCTTACAGCTCACAGTGCATGTCAGAGCAAATGAGAATCATGAGGTCAAAGGAACTGCCTGAAGAGCTCAGAGACAGAATTGTGGCAAGGCACAGATCTGGCCAAGGTTACAAAAAAATTTCTGCTGCACTTAAGGTTCCTAAGAGCACAGTGGCCTCCATAATC
>NW_015551045.1:5477359-5494381 GCF_001515605.1 Sinocyclocheilus anshuiensis
TACCCACTGTATGTATATATATATATATATATATATATATATATATATATATTACAACACATATATGCATATTAATAAGACAACAGCATATCTATCGAAGACCACACCCTAACTCAAAAAATCACATCATACAGTAAATAACAAAATGGTGCTCCAGAAAGCAGTCACAAATTCTCGTCCATTAACATTCTGCAGTGCTAATGCCGACTTTTAGAAACATTAATAAATCTTTTTCATTAACGTGTGCATGACGGCTCTTGTGAGGACCGTTTCTCCTCCCTCGTCCTGCAGGCATGGGCACTTGTCTGACAAGAGTGTTCTTTAATTTAGTGAGTCTGAACTGTCAAGAGGCATTGTGGGATACAGAGTTGAGTCTTGGTGCTTGGTGACAGTCCCCCCTGTTTAAAAAAAAAAAAAAAAAAGATTTAAAAAAACAAAAGCTATCCAAAATGTTTTGGAAAAGTATTTAAAAGTAAAACGCAGCAAATCATGTTATAATTTTATTCTATACATTATTTTATTATTACTTACTTTATTACTTTTTATCCTATTTTTCCTGAAAAAGCTTATAAATGTTAGTCATGGTTTTGTGCTACTGTACCTTTAAGAACTGTTTGGTTGTGATGTCATAATCTGTATCTTGTCATAATAAACATAGGCCCAACCACTGAAATTAGTTTAGGGTGGTGCTATCTGTTTAAAAACCAATGGCAGATGGGCGGATTGTTCAGGAAACATGTTTGAAAACAGTCATTATTATTTCAGTTCCGATTGGTGATGGTAACATTGCAGGCATTTTTTTTTCTTCAAAAAGGTCCACTTATTTATTTTTATATTTGTTTTTTGTGTGCATGCGTGTGCTAAAATAGTGGAAATCAATTTTTCTTTATCTCCTGAAATCTAATTTCCACTCTCTAACTGATCCTTAGATTTAAACTTATATTTTTTGGGGGGACAGTTTAGAGTTGACAGGAAGTGAAGTGGGAGAGAGAGAGAGGGGGGGTGAGATCGGGAACCGAATTCGAACTCGAGACACCTGTAGCCAACGGCGCTGTATGTCTAAACTTGGATTTAAGGCCTTTTTCTGTTCTGTGTTTTAAGATTACAGGAAAACACATAATCTTGCATATGAAAAGAGAAACATCACCCAGACATACTTCACATAAAAATGTAATATTAATCACCTTTAAGATTAGACTGCAATTCGCAGATTCGGCGTCTCGAGATCCTTCGCCGATCCCACTCCCCTTTCTCCACCCAGTGCTTTTCTGTTGTCTCTCTATTGTCCTATCTATAAAAGGTATAAACACAACTAAAAAAATAAATCAATAAACTTCTACCAATACTTTCAAACACTGGAATCCTTAGTATGATATATATATGGAAAGCCAGTACTTTTCCATATTTACCCTTAAGCCCAAAACTTCAGTTTTGACACAAACACTTAATATATGCATACAGCCGAACACATAGCCTTCAAACTACACAACATTTGCACGAACACAAGCAGTCGACAAGTGCACTAGAACGTTTCATCTTTTGTGGTGCTATTTCTAAGTTTTGAGCGATACTTATACTAAAGCTTAAACTAAAGTTGCTAAACCCCATTCATACAAATGCTCATCAATGCATCTATTTTTGTTGTGATATTCAATAGCTCATAGCTGTTCCATCTTTTTTCTTCTTTTACTACGGAACAATAGAGGGAGCCACTAAATTAACGCAAAACAAATTATGACGCATATGTCAGCAGAGCGTACAAAGTAAGCATGGTTTAAAAATATAGTTGTGTGCATACTATGCTGATGATGAAATTTACGTCACGCGTTTCGTACGCATGCGTTTGCGTAAAACCTTAAGTATACATTGAGCTTTAGCATTAGTTCTTTAGGAATACCCAGTAGGCATTAGGGCTGTCAAAATGGCTGAAAAACTAAATTCGAATTTTGTACTTAAATATGATCAAAATTCAAATTATATTCGAATTTAAAATGCATCATTTCAGTTAGGAAAATATTACTAGTTAGCAAAATATTACTAATGCACATTTATTCAAAGCATAAGATAACATGACTATCTGTGGAAAAATGTGCATAATGTTTAAAATAATGTTTATAAACCAATTACAATTAATTAAGTTGCTTAAACAATTATAAACAAAACAGCATCATGTACGTATGCATAGTTTAATACAAAGGGTGGAAAACCAATCGCACAGAGTACATTTCTCATTTAAAAACATGAGATGCAGTGGGATGTGGGAAAAAACCCACCATAAAGTATTTTGTGTTTTTCTCAAAGTTAAACTTGCATTAATTTTACATGGCTTTCTAAATATGCGGCTCCTTTGTGCGAGATGCGAGTGTAACGGTGATAGATGTGCCTCTAGAAAATGCGCGAAATATGTGTTCTGTGTGAACGGCTTGGTTTCAGTTTTGATGTAAACAAGGTCTTCTCCGCATTGATGTTCTCTTTTTCCGCAATATTTTTAATGAACAACGCAGCAACACCGCATCTAGTGGTTTCAACTGGATAGGCTGACAAAAATATTATAATGCAGTGACACCTACATCGTCATCGCATCTCGTGCGCCGCTGATAAGGCTGTCTGTCTAGTGGCTTCAACTGGATAGGCTAACAAAAACATTATATTGCAATGACACAACGTCATCACATCTCGTGCGCCACTGATAAGGCTGCTTCCTTAATGCACAACTAAAATTCGAATGCGGATTTTTATTTTAAATTCGACGAATATTCGAAATTAATTTTTTTTTTTTGACAGCCCTAGTAGGCATCACTGAGATGTAAACGGGGCCAGTCATTTTAGTGTTCCCCATTTCTAACATCAGATCTCCAAGGATTCTGAAACACCAACTAGCTTTAAATCTAAGTCGCGAAGTCCCCTAGCATCTCTCTTCCCATATCCGCTCCATCTCCTCTCATCCTGCTCTCGTTCCTCCCCGCACCTGGCTCAGTAGAGTGCATTTTAGCACATGGGATCAATGCTCAGATCTGTAGTTAACCGTGCACTGTAATGCAAATGCAGAGCCGCATTGATCGACAGGATCTCGCCCGCACCGCTGCCGCTGTCCCCGCAAGGGCACTCCCTCGCAATCCGATAAACGTCCCGGCTACAACGACTGCTGTGTGCACTGGGTTTTCAAAGTGCCGCTTCAGCACTACGGCCAGCTGCACGAACGCGGCAGCGAGAGAGAGATGTCAGGCTTTCAGTGGCGTACAGGGAGGTGAGGAGATGCAGATGAAGGAGGCTGAGTGGGCGAGAGGTGTAAACTTGAGAGGAATATAAAGTAAGTTTGAAGTAATTACAGCTTAGATGGCAAAGTCTAATTTCATAGCAATTAGCGGAATGACTTATCATCAGCGCAATCTTCACAGTGGATCACTAAAAAGAAGAAGCGCCCATCTCTTAAGACACAACGTTTAGAATGGCATCAATCAACGACAGAGATTATATCGCGACAGGGCAGATCCTCTGTGCCTCAAAAACTTCAGATCTCAAGACGCCAACTTATCACGCTGAGCAGAGCTAGAACCGAATTGGCCTCCTCAGAACACTTACTTGATGTTGTAGCGCCAAATACACACGAGGACGCGAGAGCGGTTCGGCCCGTTTCGTTCGGGCCAGTACAGCATTTACACTGTCAATTCAGTTTAGAGCTGCTGATGAGCAAGCAGATGTGCGAAGGAATGAGGGGGCGTACACACAGGACAAAAAAATCATGGAACAGAATTCAGCACATCGTCGTAAAAATGCTGAAAATGAGTAATATGCTGAAAAACAACGGGATGTGATGGAGCGGGCGAAAACTTCATGATGAGCTTAAAAATGTGTTGACAGCTAGCATCTTATTTTCCTGTGCGTGAGCAACTGTTACTTCTCCTTAAATTCATAGATGTTGTTCACTGCCTCTGTAAAAAGGCAGTGAGTTCTTGACTTTTTTTTAAAAATAATAATTGAATATTTTCATTTGAAGTTCTCCGATCTATAAATGGCAAGACGGCTGGCTAAAACATGAATTTAAGCCTGTCAAATATCCTTTAAGTAGTTACATTATAGCTCTTTATTACATGGCTCTCTGGAACACTTGATTACTTATTTCCTTTTGTGGTCAAATATTTTTGCATAATGGCTGCTGTACTTTATATCTGACCACTGTCCCTGCCAACCAGCCTTCTACAGTTAGATTCATGTCTCTCAGAGCACTTTGTGGACTTTTTACTCTCACATAATCAAATAATTTCAACTCAAATCAATATTTCATATCAATATATTTATTTAGTAAGTAGATATAAAATTAGTGAGAAATTGTACAGTCATTACTGCGAAAATGACCAACTGACTACATTACTGCATAGAGTCAATATTATTGGAAATGATAAATGTAATTACAAATTTAGAATTTAATATTAGTATTACATTTATGTAAAATAGAATACACACACACACACACACACACACACACACACATCTAAAATATAAATATAAAATATAATTATATATAAAATTATATAATTAATTAGGCTATATAATATACAGTACAATTATAATATAATGTAGAATATAATTATATAAAATTCTAACAAAGTTCATCTTAATTTTTAAAGGTCCCCTGAAATGCTTAGAAACACGCAGCGTTACTCTGTGTCACATTTACTATTGTAATGTGAATTTTCACTGGGGAAATCCAGTGAAATTTCACCAAAATGTGAGTTTAACACTTACAAATATGTCACTAAAATAACTAATATATATAGTTACCAGCTACAGGCCTGAAAGGGGAAAAGAAAAAAAAAATCTTGTAAAACCCGCAAACCGGCAGGCTTTCGTCTCGTAAGTGATGACACCCGAGGCCCCATTTTGTCACTTCCTCTAACCCCAGAATTCTTTAACGCATTAAAACATATTTGGTCCAATTCAAAACTATCAATCATTGAGGAAGGGCATAAATTGAAAGCAGAGCAAGAGACTTGCATGCACCAGAGTGGTTCCACATGTGGCCAACAACTGGAAAGCTCTGCATCAAGACTGCTCAAAAAAACCTCAGGCTGTTACTAATTCACCCCTGCTGGTTACTCGCCAGTTAGCGGTGGGATATCCCAGCCTGATCAAGCAATATTATATCAGTGTCGATTTTAACCTTGGCTGTAAAGCTTTATCAGTTTCTCTATCACTGCTTTCATAGAGGATTAAGCTGAGAACATATAACCTGCTCTTTAACTTTACAGTAGAGTTATACAAGCCCTTCCATGCAAACAGCACTGTTAAACGTTCGGATCCGAGCTCTATGGCCAGTAAAAAAGGCAGCACACATAGTAAAACCCTTACTGGAAACCTGCAAAGTCCAAACGGTGAAAAGTGGACTCAAACGTACTGTAAAATTACATACACAGTGTACTGCAATGTAATATTGTATCGTAAACCGAAAAAAAAGCAAACTAACAAAAAAAATCTATAGATTTGGTTATATTAATTGCAACAATAAAAAAAACCTGATCTTCTGATATCTTCTGATGTTGAATGGTTGAGTATATCGCCACAGTGGAGGTGAGCAGAGAACTTCATCTTTGCCCCCTAACGCTCCTGTCCTCTACCTCGGCTCAATTCAATTACCATTCCCCACACAAACAAGCACACGTTTTCTTCTTTTCATTCTTTCATCCCTCTTTTCTTTTTTAGCATAGACAAGGCTTATGGAAATGAGCTCTTCTCTGCCACTGAGGGTTGCCAAGCCCTGTGCCCCAGTGTAATGTCATCCCACTTAAAGACTATGTAAACAGCATTATCGGCACGTTTGCACGACGCGCCGCGACCCCCGAGCGCTCGCCGCAAGGTCAGGGTGGGCAGGCAGGAGTGCAGGGTGTAGTGCATGTTCTGCATCTGAAGACAGACGCCGAGTGTGATACACGGCCTTCTGCAACTTTCGCCTTAAGATCATGTTGCATTAATGAAAAGCACAAACAAAAATAAAATAAAATAAGGTCCACTTTATATTAGGTGTGTTCTATGTACTTTCATCAAATAAAAACGAAAAGGTTGGTTCAACAAACTTATTGTGTTCATCTTGTATTGCAAAACATTTTTTTTTTTTTTTGCTATTGAGGTGGAATGATGGGGACAGGTTTGGTCAGGATGAAGGGTGGCTTAAGGTGTAGGGGAAGTCAACAGTATAATTACAAATGTAACTATAGAAATTAATTAGAGGTGTAAATACATGATGCAAGCATTTAACTATATATATATATATATATATATATACACACATACTAATTTAAATGTTATTACATAGTTGTTAAAGACACTTAACATAAAATGGGACATTAAAATAAAAAATACAATAAAATAAAATAAAATTGTGTGATTAACTAGTAGTTAAAGATACTTAATAGAACGTAGGCAACAAAAAATAAAATAAAAATAAAAATAGTGTGATTAACTCCATAGTAGTTAAAGAAACTTAATAAAAACTATAGGCAATAAAAAATAAAATAAAATAAATAAAAATCAAATAAAAATATAAAGACACTCAATAACTTCTCAATTTCTCACAGCACCAACAATGGCAATCACTCTTATTTCCAACTGCTCAAACAGAACCTATTAAGACATAAAACTTGAGAATGAGATCTCTTAAATATCCCAAATATTTCTCAGAGAAAACAATGAAATTAAATGGAGAGAAAATTGAGAATTTTACCTAATTCTCCTCATTTTTCAGGAGAGATGAGGAAAGGGCCCTGGTGATCTTTTTTAGAGATTCATAATAGATCTCAAAAATGTCTCAAACTGTACAACCTCTGATATCTCAATATAAACTCAAACATTTCTCATCAAATCACCTGATTCAATCCTCTTTCTGTTCACCATCAAATATCTTTTATGTGTCTATTTTATTTCTCTTTCCAGCTGATGAAGCACGACCAAAAATACAGCTCGTGAGCTATGAAAGAGCAATAACCCCAGAGCAATAAACCCTTCCTCTGGGTATCGGCCGATTCAATCGTTCACAACATATCACTAATGCCACTTCCATTCTTCTTTTTTCCCCTCCAGAAAAAAAACACGTTTCATCCGTGTCCAGGAGCACTTGTGTGACACAATGAAAGTATTCGAGACCCTGGAGGCCCCTACCTCGGCCCCTGACTGCCTGAATGGCTGTTGTGCTCATTAGCTGCCATGGCGACGCCCAGGCCGGCGAATAGCATTTGAGCTGCGGCCCAGCACAAAAGCACCTCCAATTAAATGTCAATAATTTAACAAATCCTTTGAACTCCTTGCAGCTCCATGTTTACAGGGGCTTACAAGAACACTGGAGCGCCATTGTCTCATTATCTGCACAAGCCACAGGAGAGATAGAGGGAAAGAGAGATAGAAGGAAGAATGTTTAAAAGGACACACGGGGAGAGGAGAGCACTCTCTCATGTTTGGACTGGGGATATCTGGGAAATGAAGTCCATTCATGCGCTCTCCCTACAACGCGATATCCTGTTGACTCTGTTAACTTCCTCGAGCCTGTGAAGAATCAAACCGTAGCGGTGTGAGGCTGCTAATGAAATCCACAGCTTCGGTCCTGCAGCAGAGAACGAGGCTCTCGACGTGGCTTCTTTCGCAAGTTTTAGCTTGTGAAATTTCATTATAAATAGTACCTGACATCTGCCATAAATAGAAAATCAATTAACATTCATACACCTTTGTTCTAAATTACAGTGACAGCCGCCAAGCATATGAGAGATGTTTCTAAGGTGTCTTTTTAAGTCAGCGACCTGGTAATTTGACATGTTCCGCACTGGCACTCTTTCAGATATTATTTTGTCAAATAGGACTATCATGACAGCGAATTTCGAGACGACAATATCTACTTTGGAATTAAAGGTGAAGTGTGTCACTAGTATCACCGAATAAACTGTAAAAACAACAAATCTTTCGTCAAATCAACCCACTCTGACTTCCATTGGTTGGCCAAACAGATGCAGTTAAGCTGAGATAGGAGGAAGTATTTAACACATTTTAAGCTCAAACTTCACTAAAAGTTGGTGACTGTGGGGAACTTTTTCCTCTTGTGCTCCGCTGATGACCCTACAATAAAGCATGCGGTTCGATTCACTTTGAAACTCAGCATGTCAAAAACATAAAAAACAGTTTTCTCTGCAAACACTTCCAAAGGAATGGGACAAATGGATTAGGAAAACAACACCCCTCCTTTATCCCTCTACTAACCTTCGTCCTGCTAGCAAGAATACTCCAAGAAATCAAAAGCCTCGAGATTTCCTGACTCCCTTGCCTGGCCAAATTTTACATCTCTGTTTACTGGGATTTTTTCCTTATTACAAAATGATTTCGGTCTCCAAACATGCACGGATTACTCAGCAAGTACGACCCGGGGTCATCCCTGAACACGAGGCCACGGAGGAAAAGAAAAACAACGATGCGATATGAAAAGAAAATAGCGCAAAGAAAAGAGCATATTGTTGTCTGAATGTGTTGCGCTTTTGTTTAAAGCAATTAAGTCGGTGGGCTTTTTGTTTTGCATTTATTAAAAACAAATGAGGAAAAAGTGGTAAGAAAAGAACAACCTGAACGTGTAGGGAGAGAGCTAAAGGAAAAAGGAAAAGAAAGAAAAAAGATGCAGTGGCTGCACAATCTAAACATTGACCGGCCCATGTTTTTCTTGCAAAGCCTGCTTTCAGAGAGATTTGAATTTAATTGATTCCTTTTTACACAAATACATTGTTGGAATGCCAGTAAGAGAGGTCAGCGGGACACAGCGGTGTGGGGAAGAAAGAGACCAGACAGAACAGGACAGGACAGACAGACAGATGGACAAGCAGGCAGGGGATGTTGATATACAGTAGATCTACTGTACACCTGCTAGCTACATCAGTGCCTGAGACTGCATCGCTCTTGTTTTTTCATATCTTTTTCTCTATTAAAAATATAGAATGTTAGGACTTTAATATTTAATCGATTAATTATTTAAAAATTAAGCAAATAACGATCTCGTACTGTCACTATCTATGTTTCCATCCACCTATTTGTATGCGCATTTTGGAATATCGCATAAAAAACGCTAGATGGAATCGCCAAGATGCGCATAAATTCTAAAAAACTTGTGCGCACAAATGAGTAGGATAAACTTTTTATCCGATGAGAAAAAATGCACATAAACTACGCTGGAAACACATTTACCGAATAAATTCCACCATGCGCATTGAAAAAGTCATGTGACTTTGCGCTATGAGACTGGATAACTTGACAAACCAGCGAACCGATCTCGTTCACAGCATCTATATGTTGTTTTGGTCATTCTGAAATGCCTGAGGAAAGTCTATCATCAAAGTATTTCTTACATGACTGCGTTCCCAAACAGCAGGCATCCACCTTCGAAAAAAATGACCGCATTTATTGTGTTACGTCTGCTCTCTCTGAGGTGCAAGTAATTTATTATATATGAAAATTATTACATTTAGCGGCTTCTAGATATTTAGTGCCAGTTTATCAGGAAGTGACGATTTTGTTCTCTTTGACTCGTTGGATGGAAATGGTGCTTTATTCGCAAATGTTTTATGCGCTATTCCAGTTTTGCGCATAAGTTAAATTTGCATCTTTGAATGGAAACATAGCTACTGAGTCTTTGGTGATATTTTGATTAAACGATAAAACAATTAACAACAACTATATTGGTGCATCTATAAAAATAGCAACAGCAACAGATCGGTTGTTGTCATTATGCACCTGATTTTTTCAAATTAAAAGCAAGACATACTGTTGCCTCACAGGCATTTTCCAATGCTCCAAGTAGCTTGAAAACATGTCCACCTGTGTGCCTCATATCAATGACAATTGCCCTTTTCTCTGGGGCACGTCACTGTTTTGTATGTGTCCCACCCTATTATAGCCCAAGGACATCAGCACGGCCCCTCTGTAACTTAACACCTATGTAAAATAATACTACATGTATTATTCATACTAACATGATGGAGCAGTTGAAAACAGCCCAGAAGACAGGCACCTATGAAAATGATGACCAAACACAGAAAGAGTCGTGAATTATTGAGGCGGCCATCGGCTGCGTTTTACCAGCATAAAGGGATGCTGAATAAGGCGCTGACTGGAAACCCATAATGCCTTGCAATGTTTTTAAAAGGTTAGGACCAAACTGTGGGGAATTCGCTTTATCAGTGTAGAGAAAGCTGAAATTTGTTTTCATATGCTAAGAGCTACTCATAAAGTTAAAAGCGACCCTTTTGGAAGAGTAGTTAGCTACACATAAAAGTTACAAAAAGCATCAACTACAATGAAGATATTTAAGGATTCGATATATTTAATGGCATAACCAGTAAATGATTTATGATATTTACAGCTAATACAACTAAAAACATGATAAAAAACAGAATTTGTACCTAAATATTAGTACAATTTTGGTGTGGAAAAAGTTATAAAATGTTGTGTAGGAATTTGTGAGTGATGACTTGAATCATTGAAAAAAAAATTTAGTTTTTGTTTTTGGAGACAATTCATTGAGATGTGCCATCTGACCAAACAACATCTTCAAACTGAAACATTGTCAAAAATCCTCAAGGGTACTTAAATAGAACATTCTAGAAATGTGTTTGTTTGTAAAGCTGTACAGTATTGCAATACAGTTTAACCAAAAACAGTTTGTCACAGTACTGTATATGTTACTTAACTGAGTTACTTTTTTGTCAAAAGTGAAGCATATCATTTTTGTATAGGCCTACTATTAGGGCTGTGCAAAAAATCGAATGCGATTTTCATGCGCATCTCGTCAGTAAAGCCGCTCCTGTGATTAGTAGTAAATCTCCAGCACGTGCTTTCAGATGAAGCGGCATTTACTACACAGAGCCGTAGTTCACTGACAAGCTACACAAAATCGCATTCAAAATCGCAGGCGATTCATTGCCGATTATGAACGCGATTTTGCACAGCCCTACCTACTATAAAATAAATGGATGCTTAAAAGAGTTCATTCTTTTCAGGGCAAACAACTAACAAATTACTTCATCCAAATATGAAAATTTTGTAATCATTTACTCACCCTCATGTTGTTCAAAGCCTGTATGATTTTTTTTCTTCAGTTCATCACAAAATAAGACATTTTGAAGAATTGTGGTAACCAAAAAGTTACGGGTAGACATTGACTTCCATAGTATTTTTCCATGCTATGGAAGTCAACAGCTACCAGCAACTATTCTTCTCACATTCTTCAAAATATCTCCTTTTGTGTTCAACAGAAGAAAGAAAGTCATTAATGTTTGGAACAACTTGAAGGTTAGTAAACCATGACAAAAAGTTTCATTTTGATGACAGGAGAAGGTATTTTAGCATAGAAAAAGTACATCAGCTATAAGTTTCCAGTGCATTTAGCACATTTCAACATTCAACAAAAAAGAGTGTATTCTGTGCTGTAATCTGGTCTGTTCCTAATGCAGTCCAGAAATGGCTCCATAAGATGGTCAAATTCCATTATTTTAATCTAATATCAACAGGGCCAGCCATATAAACATCCTTTTGTAACTATACTGCCACTGCTGGGATAACAGACTTTTTTCCCAGCCCATTTGGGCGATCTGAACACAAGCGTGGACCTCTGGGTGGAATTTATAGCTATGTGGCTATGGTGAGCACCACAAAGGCTACTGATGTCACTCCTTCCTACGCAACCCTTCAAAAATGACCGTGTGAGTCTAAACACCAAAACTACAGGCCTTGTTCACAAAATAAGAGTATTATATGTAAATATTAATGGGGATGAAAGAATCACTAGGCAGATGGTCGTAGAGCGGAGGATGACTAAATGAATAAATAAACAAATACAAGACTGTATTGTTTTTGCTGAAAGTTTATCCAGCGTGGCCGGAATTAATGCCGTCCACAAAAGACTCCCGACAGGCAGAGCATGAAATGGGAATGGTGGGGTGTGGGAAAAGAGACGAGCGAAAGAGAGGCTCCCATCTATTGTTTTCATTGTCTGGGATCAGAAGCTGGAATGAGAGCCGAGAATAGGGGGGAAGAGTGAGAGAGAAACGAGTAACACTCAGAATCCACATAAACACTCTTGACACGGAGTGCAAAGATGAATTACAGGTATCCATTTAGCCTAAACAGCTGGGGTGAGGAGGGGGAAGGGCAATAGAGGAAGTAGTAGAGGAAAAAAGAGGCGAGATAGAAGGGCACAACAGCAGTTTTTTTAACATACCTACTCTCTCATCCCTTGGTATGACTCCTCCTTGCCTCGAACAACTCTGCGAGAATCAGTTCATAGGCCTGGAAAGAGCATCTGAATCACACTAGCAAACAAACAAGAACTCATACGCTTAAGAGGAACCATTCAAAGAAACATCAACTTATAAATCACAGACCAGATATCGCACTGTCAGATTAGACCATAACAGCTCTGCTTGGTCCAAGGCAACAGGATCAAACAAAAATGGCTGTACAAGCAAGAACTCTTGTATACAACGGCTCAGCACAAGTCAACATACACCCACAAGCCTTGACTATCCAAGACCATCAACTTTTAACATTGGTGCAAGTCAGTGATAAACCTTACTTTGGAATGGAGACAACAAAGGGCCAGCCATATAAACATCCTTTTGTAACTATACTGCCACTGCTGGGATAACAGACTTTTTTCCCAGCCCATTTGGGCGATCTGAACACAAGCGTGGACCTCTGGGTGGAATTTATAGCTATGTGGCTATGGTGAGCACCACAAAGGCTACTGATGTCACTCCTTCCTACGCAACCCTTCAAAAATGACCGTGTGAGTCTAAACACCAAAACTACAGGCCTTGTTCACAAAATAAGAGTATTATATGTAAATATTAATGGGGATGAAAGAATCACTAGGCAGATGGTCGTAGAGCGGAGGATGACTAAATGAATAAATAAACAAATACAAGACTGTATTGTTTTTGCTGAAAGTTTATCCAGTGTGGCTGGAATTAATGCCATCCACAAAAGAGTCCCGACAGGCAGAGCATGAAATGGGAATGGTGGGGTGTGGGAAAAGAGATGAGCGAAAGAGAGGCTCCCATCTATTGTTTTCATTGTCTGGGATCAGAAGCTGGAATGAGAGCCGAGAATAGGGGGGAAGAGTGAGAGAGAAACGAGTAACACTCAGAATCCACATAAACACTCTTGACACGGAGTGCAAAGATGAATTACAGGTATCCATTTAGCCTAAACAGCTGGGGTGAGGAGGGGGAAGGGCAATAGAGGAAGTAGTAGAGGAAAAAAGAGGCGAGATAGAAGGGCACAACAGCAGTTTTTTTAACATACCTACTCTCTCATCCCTTGGTATGACTCCTCCTTGCCTCGAACAACTCTGCGAGAATCAGTTCATAGGCCTGGAAAGAGCATCTGAATCACACTAGCAAACAAACAAGAACTCATACGCTTAAGAGGAACCATTCAAAGAAACATCAACTTATAAATCACAGACCAGATATCGCACTGTCAGATTAGACCATAACAGCTCTGCTTGGTCCAAGGCAACAGGATCAAACAAAAATGGCTGTACAAGCAAGAACTCTTGTATACAACGGCTCAGCACAAGTCAACATACACCCACAAGCCTTGACTATCCAAGACCATCAACTTTTAACATTGGTGCAAGTCAGTGATAAACCTTACTTTGGAATGGAGACAACAAATGCCCATTTTCCACCAATGGTTCCAGTGCAGGTTCCTGGACTGGCTCCCATTGTCAAGTCATTTCAACCACAAAAAGGTTTTCTGGCAGTTCCAGGCAGGAACAACTGGTTTGCTGATCTGGAACTAGGACCCGATTGTGTACAGGGGTGGAAAAAATGTTGTCACCAGGTAAAGTTTTTTGAAAAAACAACATGAGTTTAGCTTGGCATTCTACAGTAAGCAGTGGTTCTTAACTGTACGACGAAACACGGAAACATCCGATAACAAAAGCATTCAGCAGTGATCTGTAGAGGAAATTTGCTCCAAGAGATCCAAGAGAAGTTAGAATACTCACAAAGGGGGACAACCTATACAGTTGCTAACCTTCGCAATTCCTTTCAGTCGCTTATTGGGGCAAGTTTAAGACTAACTTCTCCGATCGGGAGTGACTCCACACAAGGAAGTTAAAAAGTGAATTTTACAGCTCATTACTTGGACAAAAGAGGAATCGACTCTGGAGGGGAAGAGGATTAGTGGTGAAATCAAGCCAGTGATATGTAGTGGGGGCCATTATCTTGCCCAGTTATCTGGATGGCGCGATAAGTAAATAACCATTGCGGGAGTAACCCCCGGGGATGTAGAATCAAAAAGCGCTCTGATTAACATAATCTCTCTTGTCTTTCACAGAAGTCTCACTCTCCCCCTCTCACACGTTTGGGGAAACTATGTTCTTTCGTAGGAAACTCTGTAGGGCAGAGATAGAAGTCGGCATACTGTTTATGCGAGTTTATGTAAGCAGAACTAACTGATCTCTGCAAATATCAAAGAGGTATCTCTCGTATCGCTTTCAATTTGCACAACTTTCGTTTTTAATTAGCGTTTTAAGCGGTATCTTCGGTGGAGGGAACTTTGACGATAACACAGAGTAGTCGTCCAAGCTTTACGGTTCAAATTTAAGTTGGAAAAGGATCCTCTCAATGCACCTACAGGTTGGCCTTCAGTGACATGTACCTTTGCTTCGCGCATTAGAGTCACATAGCCGGAGGTTCTTAGCTGGTACTCAAGCCTGTGCTAAGGGATCACGAGTGACGAGGAAAACATAAATGACCTCAGACTTTCACGACCGCCTTCGCTCTATATATAAATTTCAAAACGGAGTGCTGGAAAGGAGAAAAGGTTAGACAGGAAAAGGGTGAACACGTTGTGTTTCCTGCACCGGGCCTCAATCAGAGAGAATGGACAGATTAGTGAATTGATTCTGCAGCCGTGTTTACCCAAGAGCGCAGAAATTTCCCTTCCCTCGCACCATGCTCTTATCTATATTATTCCAGTTTGTTTTTAACAAACAGCAGACTCGTAATAACCACAGGGTCCCCTGCTTGCTTTACGTTTGTGAATAAATGGCCATAAAGCATTTAATTTCAGACTTTTTAACAGTCGGTAATAAATATTTTCAGATAATAACTGAAGGTGAAGTTGGCTTTATGGCACTGTAAATTAGCTCCCAGTTTTATCAGCATATTCGCAAGCTGTTTAACTAGCACACAGATGTCATAATAACATCCTGAAGAATAACCTTGTTGTTCCAGCGATTGCGCCGTAGTCCTATTACCCAGGGAGCTGTAACGCGCACACACGCTCACCTTCCTCTCGTGAATCTTTAACTGTTTAGTGAGCGGCATGCACAGAGGACAGACGAATTGCCCCAGGCGTGACTGTCACACCAGCCATTATTCTCCCGTTGACTTCCATTCTCTCTCAGGCCTTCAGCTGCAGAGGTTTTCCCTCGTAATTCACCCACATTAGCCCTCCTAACTACAACCCCCTCCCTCGGCTCCTGCGCCCAAATAAAAGAAGAATGAATGCACACCAATGGGGCGGCTATTCGGACAGACAATATTCTCATGCATACCGCCCCGCCGTTTTTTGTGTCGCATACTTGGGTCCAGTCAGTAAGAATGCCCATAGTCCGCCAGCATCGGGGAGGCTTAGTTAAGACTTCACATGTCTATGATTAATGAAAATAAAATGCAATGGGGAGCGAGTCGCCACCCCCGTTTGCCCCCAGAAGGCTTAGGTTTGTGTGGAAGCAGCGACTTGATAATTACTGATAAATCCGAGGTCTCAATGAAGCGCACTTTCCCTAATCTCACTGGAAACATCACAAAAGGTCCGGCTCTCTCGCTCTGACACTTGACAGTGCTGGTCTTTGCTCTAATTTCTGTTGGCCTGCGGCAGGCAGACAGCATCCATTGTCAGAAGCCACTCAGTGGCGAAAAGTATCGGGCCGCATTTTTGGCCTGGCTAATTCCTGTTGTGTGACCAGCACACGATGACCGATGTCCATGTAATTTTCAGAATATGTAGTCAAACGTTGTCTCTTATCTTGAGATGTTTTTGATTACAAACCCTGCTAAAAATCAGCATTTTTAGGGTTTTGTTGTGCTGTACAACAGGGTAGGATGGTGGTTTTCTCTTACCTTGTTTTGTACAGCACTTTGGTCTACAATGGAAGTGCTTTAGAAATAAAGTTGAGTTGAGGGGTTAACTATCATAACCAGCAAGACTAACCTGGATGGATGACCAGTTTTAAGTTTTGCCGGTGGCAGGACCAGCATCTTTTCAGCACAGAACAAGCAAAGACAAAAGACCATTTTTTATGATTGGTTCTCGTTAATCTTTTATATTTGGTTACATCCCTGGCTACCTCTATATATCTCTTTTTTACTGTTTCCTCCTCATGAGATAAGATATAAGAGTTGAAATGTGCATTTCTCCAGAGATGAAAACTACAAACCCGCTACTTCTTATGCTTAAGTTTCTTCAATGTTCCCCTTATATAATATAAAGACAGAGTCCTTCACCTTTAGGAAAACTGTGACTGCGTGGAAAAATAGGTGGCATAAATTCAGTGGTATTTTTTTAGGCCAAGGCTGCTGTTTACACTTGCACACATGCACACACACTGACACTCTTAAATCCCCAGGTTGTGTATATGCATGGGGAAGGTGGGGAGTGTCGCGCTGGTCAACATTTCTGGAGGATTATTTGATTAATGCTGAGGGCTGCAGTGTGTTTAGACAGGGTCACGACCCCTGGGCATCCATTTAATCAAATCTCTCTTTTTCTCAGTTCACCCAGAGGAGGTCAAAACTAATACAGCCTCCCCTGTCTCCCTTTTTTTTCTCTCTCTTGCTTTTTCTGTTTAATACGTGTAGCTGGCTTCAAATGCATGAATGAGGTGTGCATGTGTGTGGGTCTGACCGAGAAACCAGGAGCATAAGGAAAACTATGTTTGAGGGTTTGGAGTGTGTGTGTGTGTGTGTGTGTGTGTGTATATATATA
>NW_015551045.1:5494411-5536316 GCF_001515605.1 Sinocyclocheilus anshuiensis
AATTCATAATAGATATATTTTCTGAATACTATCCTACAAAATTCTGCTTCAATTATATTTATCTTGTTTTGATATGTAGAACATTTTACTGGAAAAATAACAAAAAATCCTGATCAAGAAAATGACCTTTTGCAATGTAGCTAAGAAAATGTGTGTGCAGATATATCTGAACAGTGTTACACTGTGTCTACAAAGTTGTGCGACAGTTTGTCGTGTCACTGGCAGTGTAAGCATTGTTTTGTGTGTGTGAGTACAAAGTTTGTGTGTGTTTATGCATGAGCCTCTCTTTGTTTATCCAGTGTTAAGTAATTATTTCGTGGCACAGCCCACTATCAGCACCCCCCACAGAGAATCTTTCATTTTGTGCACACAGTACAGCAACAAGAAACAAGAGAGAAATTCACCATGAGAGGAGTGAAAAAAACTCTTGCTCTCCTCTATTTGAAAAGCACACTTAAACTTACATAGAAAATGCTGTGAATGAGGAACAGTTTACTGTGCTATTTGTTACATATTTACATATGTGACCCTGGACCACAAAACCAGTCTTAAGTCGCTGCTGGAGTAAATTTGTAGCAATAGCCAAAAAAACATTGTATGGGTCAAAATTATTGATTTTGCTTTTATGCCAAAAATCATTAGGATATTAAGTAAAGATCATGTTCCATGAAGATATTTTGTAAATTTCCTACTGTAAATATATTAAAACCTAATTATTGATTAGTAATATGCATTGCTAAGGACTTCATTTGGACAACTTTAAAGGCGATTTTCTCAATATTTAGATTTTTTTTGCACCCTCAGATTCCAGATTTTCAAATAGTTGTATCTCAGCCAAATATTGTCCTATCCATACAATACCATACATCAATGGAAAGCTTATGTATTCAGCTTTCAGATGATGTATAAATCTCAAATTCGAAAAATTTGCCTTTATGACTGGTTTTGTGGTCCAGGGTCACATATATATTCCTCCATTATTGCAATGATGTAATTAACAAACCATAATACTGTATATAAAAACTTATAACAGGACTTATAACAAATAACTAAAAAAATGAAAATTTGACACATGACCAATATATACAGTTAACATCAAAAAACTGATTCATGAACTTAATATCATTGAACAGAATTAAAATAACATTTGCTAGCAAACATTAAACGTTTTCTGTACAGTCTCCACTGTGCTGACGTGAGCGGACAAATTTCAGAACTTTTATTTTTAATAAGACAACTCTCATAAAATAAATAAAAATAAATAAGTCTAAATGAACTGTTTAATTGTCATATGGTTTTGTTTCTAGAAGAAAGCCCATAAGAAATGCTTAACATATAGCCATTTATGCTTGAAGTTAGATTTATGAAATTTATATTGCTAAATGGATATTGTATAACAAGTCATGAGTCATATTTTATGACTTAATATAATGTATAAAGAAATAAAAACCAAAAAATTGCATGATTTATTTACAAAACATGCTAAGCTTAAATTAACTCGACTTGACTTCAAGCTTAATACTTTGAAACTGACTTGCAAACCAAAGCCTTTGATTACTTTTTCTTTTTTAATTGAATTATCTCCATCGCTGTCGTGAGCCATCACCAAAACCCACCGCACAAAGATCTAAACCTCAAATGACAGATAGCTGTTTGTTTTTCATGCTGTTCTGCAGCACTTTAATCGCTTTTTCCAAGTCCTGCATTTGTACCTCCCAAGCAGACAGGATGGGACAATTAATTAACTTTTATAACATTGAAACGAATAACAGGATGTTTTCAAACACAGTGCTGTTCGAGCAAAGAAAGGCTATTGTTTAAGAGCGCAATTGTTCAGCCACCGAACACAGATAATAAGAAATAGGTATATTTAAGCCAGAGAGAACGAATGCATCTAGCGAGTTCTTCTTTTTCCCGAGATCGATCAGAGACAAAGCTTTAGGAAGGAACTGGGCTAATTTAGGTCCCTTAAGACAATTAAACATTTGGTGTGCATTCAGCTGGACTGCATCTCATACGGCCTTCTAATCAATCGTGTTAATGCTACTTTAGAAAGCCGAAAAAGTGCATTCATCTCATACAGCCTTCTAATCAACTGTGTTAATGCTACTTTAGAAAGCCGAAAAGTGCATTTAAAACTAAAGAAAGGGGCATTATTGCTGAACTAAAAATGATTTAAATGAACACATCAATCTAAAAGGACTCGGTGTGAGAGTTTCAAACAAACCACGTGCCGAGGAATGTTTTTAACCTCTGAACTAGGCCTGGGCGATAAAACGGTATCGATATTTATCGACGGTACACCTTCTTCGATAACTATAAATATGCTGCACTCGCGTCACACAAGAGATGTATAGAAAGCTATGCAAAGTTGAAACAGTTTAAACTTAAACGAACTTGTGGAGGTTTATTCCTTTTCACTGCGTCTCTTATGTTTTTAAATGCAATCTCTGTGTTGGGCGATTCAGCTCTTTGTATTAAGCAATGCATAAATACATGATGCTGTTTTGTTCATAATTGTTTATGCAATTTACGAAATTATATTTGATTTTTATGAGTTAATTTAGACGTAATGCACGTTTTTATTAGACAGTTATTTCCCTGCGTTGACATAATGTGCTGCATTATTTTGCTCATTGCGCCCTCCTGTGGCCTCGGGAGACAAGCCAAAAGTTTCCTTAAGACCAATTAATCTGCATATAAAACCTTAGAAATTAGATATTTGTTTAATTTTTATTGTGTGTTTGACTGTTAAAAAAAAATTTGTTGTTTGTCTCAATAAATTGGGTTAATTTAAAAATACAGTGGTTAAATAAAACAATTATAATTCCATTGCTCTTTGTTTTAAAAAAGGTTATAAAAAATGTCAATGATTATCGATACCGAACGATATGAAACATTATATCGTTGATACATTTTTTAGCTATATCGCCCAGCCCTACTCTGAACCCAACCTTGAAAAGAGGAGAAAAAGGACACGCTCTCACACACCAACAACAGTCGGTCATATTCTCACTTCAAACACGATGCATTAATTCCCTAATTGAGTCGCCCTCTCCATCCAACCGTCGCCACGCTTCATTCTCTCCTTCGTTTTCCTGCTTCATTTTAATAAACTTCTTGTTGGGGCTGCCACGGCACACGCAGATAGACAGTGTGATTTGGTGGCGTTGTTTAATTTTTTGATTTGCTGTAATTAATTTGCCCCGTGCGCCGAGACACTCGGAGGTGTGCGTGTTTGCGGCTGTGCGCGACCCGATAGCGGAGTGCATGAAATAAATCACTTCTGTCAGAGCCTACCACTCACTTTAATTAAAAGCATGCCGCTCTATAGAAGACAATTACGCCGGCGATTGTGACAAAGAGGTGTATTAAGCCGGACCAAATGTCATGGCGTGCATTATCTGCTGCAGGAGGCCTGGGGGAAGAAATGCGATGCAGCACCTGTTTCTAAAAAAAGGAGCGCTGTTCGCGGCCCTCTCAGGAGCGAGCATGAGTGTGAAGTGGACATTTCTCTTAACCCCTATCAATGGCACATTTTTCAGGCTGTGACATCATGACCTTCCCATGTCTCTTTCTGCATTCCTTACTGCAAGTGGCTCTTGCCGCGCGTTTCCAAAGGTGCCAGATCAGATGTCTGTGATGTGTGAGTGTGGTTCTATGCACTTACCTGACGTGAGGAACCCGGGAACATACAGGACAGATCGCCACATGAGGAGAAAGAGAGAAACGGCAAGATGAGAATGCAGACAATACAACTTTAATGCATAACTGTACTTTGTCAAATGTGAAGTTAAAATGTTCTGGCATTGACTTTAGTCCTGGAGGATGGGTTTCACAGTATTCATGATCAACTGTGCTTTGATAATGTGTAATTGGTTTAATATCAAGCCATTCCACATCAGAAACTTATTTTGATTGTACTGCAAAAGAGTCAGTTTTATAAATGAGAGATTTATTATGTCTCCAGAGTTCAAAAGTCAAATGCACTCTTTATAGTCAGCACAAAATGACCATTTAACTTCTGTAAAATGAAGCATTTCATTTTTTCCCCTTTGGAATTATATACACAAAAAGAAAGAAAAGAAACATGTATTTTTAAGAAAGTTAAATAGTTAAAAGTTAAATATATTTTGATGTATATTTTATTGATATATATATATATATAAAATTTTAGATATCAATTTTAGATATCGATTTTAGATAGATTATAGATATCGATTTTAGATAGATTATAGATATCAATTTTAGATAGATAGATATCAATTTTAGATAGATAGATAGATAGATATCAATTTTAGATAGATAGATAGATAGATAAATAGATAGATAGATATCAATTGTAGATAGATAGATAGATATCAATTTTAGATAGATAGATAGATAGATAAATAGATAGATAGATATCAATTGTAGATAGATAGATAGATATCAATTTTAGATAGATAGATAGATAGATAGATAGATATCAATTTTAGATAGATATAAATTTTAGATAGATAGATAGATATATATCAATTTTAGATAGATAGATATAGATATCAATTTTAGATAGATAGATAGATAGATAGATAGATAGATAGATAGATATCAATTTTAGATAGATAGATAGATAGATAGATAGATATATAGATCGATAGAGATTTTTTTATATATATAGCTTTTTTTTGCTCTCTCTCTCGCTCTAAAAAAGTTCCACAACCTTGGGTGTTTTTGTGCCACTCAGATTTCCTTTAGAAAATAAACAAATCTAATTGTTTATTGAACTTTATTATTATTAATGAACTTAATTACTTACTGAACATTGGTGTACTTAATCATATTGCTTCTGCTGCTTTGCGTTTTGCCTAAAACACTCCTTAACCGTGGTAAAACCACCGTCACTCACATCTTTTTACTCTATCAATAGTTTGCAACTATACAGTGCGGAGCTGGACCGGTAATTACATTTTAAGCTCGTGACAATGCACTGACTTTATAATGACATCATTTCACATTAATATTTAAGCGTAGCTTTGTGGTAAATGCGAACATACTCGTTGCCGTAACCTTATAATAATAATAATAATCAATTTACCAAGCACAAACTGTAATCTGCTTGGCAACTGCCCTCACGGAGCGACTTTATTTGAAAGCCGAATCTTTCTGAACTCGTCTCGAGGTGACGTGAAAACTTTCTGCGCGCCCCTAAAATAATTCATGAGCACTTTGTGAGTGACAAGCTCACAATGCTCTATAGGAAATTAATCTCATAACTTGTTCAGTGTTTTGACAACGCTGTTGCCTAACAGCTCAGATTAAGGGAGACACCATCCAATTATGTGTCAGTGTTAGCAGGCAAATAATAGCACTCATCATTTTGAGAACTATTGTTAAAGAAGAAATGCCGAACAATGCTAAGGACTACATTTTGGACGGAAACAGCATTGAAGCGAGAGGCTCTTGACAGGAGAGGCGTGAAACTGCTACATCTGTGACAGGAATTTTGCCGAAGTTCTTTTAACGGTAGCGTTCGCATTTTGCTTCGTCAAGAACAATTGTAGCCCACAGACCGTAGAGGTACGGTAATCAAACAGTACCGACTTTTTCTCTTTTTCTTCCCAGTTTCGGAACGGCGGGCGGAGCGACTACCTGCCAGTCAGTCGACGGAGAATGCGTATCGCGGCCTGACGTTATAATTAAACTATCCTGTAAGACATTCACAGACCTGCTGACAAGCACGTTCGCATTATGACAAAGTGGTCAGATGTTTGAGACTTATTCGTAAAGCTGCTATTAGGGAGGACCTGACAAGTCGAGCGAGGAACACACACACACACACACAAAAGCTATTTGTGGGCGTACTGGGCGGCATGAGCTTGCTGTGGCATGAAATATTTCAATGCTGCGTTAAAAAGTTGAAAACAGGCTTCAAAATTTTGACTTCATGTATTGTCTGTTAAGTATGTTTAAATTACAGTGGTTTAAAATTGTAACTTTAATAGACATAAATAGGAATAATAACAAAAGTTACTCCCAAACTACTGTACCACTTCACACAGTTTTTTTAAATCTGTTAAATTCTCATTATTCTAACTCTTACGATCCATCATCCTATAGCCAACTTTATCATCCATCAAAAACTACATTTGCATTTTAGTACTCCGGGCCCCTGGCTACAGAGTCCATCTCTTACACACTGTCCCCCTGAGGCCCCCTCGGGCCACTCCGGCCTGGCGACAGCAGAAGAAATGAGGCAAAAGAAGATTCTATTACAGATGACAAAAGAGCAAAGACCCAACCTCCGGTGAGCTCTATTATTTAACATACATTATAACCCAGATCCTGATTTGTCAAAGAAGACAGAAGATATTTGCGACTGCTTGGAGCGGTGACCTGAAAAATGTACGTTTGGACATGCGGAAAACTTTTGGTGTTTGTTCACTTTGAGTTCTTCCTCAAAGTTGAGCTTGGAAAATGAACAGCTCAATTTCTGCACTATAAAAAAATGCTGTGATGAATATATAAAACACACTACAAACAAATAATCTATACACTATTTAAATGCAGTGACTAAAAGTTTTCACTATTTTAATCACTTTTTGCTTTTTCCAGACTTTTCCAGACAGTTTCTCAAGTCACACTGCAGGACACAACATGCCAACTTGCGACAGTTGCATTCTGCTGTCTATTTTGAAAAATGGAAGCGCTATATTGTCTATTTCCAGTATGTGCTCTCTATTTAGTGTCTAAATTGGTGTGAGGCCATTAAAACTACATGCATGGTTATTATACATAACTAGCAAATTGTTTAAACAGTTTTGCATGTCTCACTGCAGCTCACATCCCTGACAAAAATTAACCATGGTTTTATTGTAGTAAAAGGGCAGAAACCATGTTGTAGTTTTACTACAAATACCATGGTTAAACTACGGTTAGAGTAGCAAAAACATGGTTAATTTGTGGTTACTGTATTAACTTTGTTTTTTAGTTTTATCTGTAGTAAAACGTCTCAGGTTACGTATGTAACCATGGTTCCCTGAGAAGGGAACTTCGAACTGTCCTCTAATGACCCCTAAAGGACGCAGTTCGAAGTTCCCTCGAAAGGGAACGTCTCGAGTTACATATGTAACCATTGTTCCCTGAGAAGGGAACGAGACACTGTGTCCTCTAGGGGTCACTAGAGGACGCAGTTCGAAGTTCCCTCGAAAGGGAACCATGGTTAATAGTCGTTTATCTATTGCACAGTTACAGCAACTTTCCAATAACAGTTCAAGACCACACACCTACACATGCATGCCATGCACAGACACATTCACATTCTGCTTTAAAAAAAAAAAAAAAGGAAGCATTAAATGGTCATTTTCCTGTGCATGCCCTCAGTACAGTTGAAAGAATATGAGGTTATGAAAAATGGCTTGCATATTAAGCATAAATTTAAGTTATTAAAAAGCACAATGCTAATTAACACTGTTTTACAATCTCAGAAAAAAGGTGCAAAAGCTGTCACTTAGGTGGTACTGTAACTTTTAGGTACTAATGTGTACACTTTAAGTACTAATATGTACCTTTAAGGTACCAATACGGATCTTTTAGGTACAAAGATGTACCTTTTGAAAAGGTACCACCCCAGTGACAGCTTTTGAATCTTTTTTTCTGAGTGCAGGTAGAGTATTGTATGTCACAATGCAGGTCATGTCAACTGTGCCGATGCAGCTTGAACTTCTCTTCTCAATATCACAAAGAAAAAAGCAACTCACAAAACATACCAAACAGTAATAACAGTTCAAGACCACCAACCACATATGCGTGAACAGTCAAATTCTGCTTTCGGTTTTACAAAAAGGAAGCATTAAACGGTCAATTTCCTGTACGTGACCGTCTCCCCTTCTACCTGCACATATCTGACCACTCCCTGAACTGTGACCATAGGGCAGAGAGGAAAAGAGAAAGGAGATAGATAGCACACCAGCGAGAAAGAGAGAGAGAATTACTGCGGCTCTTTCAAAGGTGAACTCTATCTGCGCTGCTGCTATAGTGAGCAGAGGCAGGTAATAAAGAATGCCGGGCCTGACAAGGAAGGTCTGGGCGCAGGTGTTAAATCAGGCAGTGCGGAGGGCAGCCGTATGCGCAGGCTGATTTATGGGCCCTTCCAACCCGTGTGTTTTAAACGTGACCTTGCGTATACACTAACCCTGACCCGCTTCTTCACCGGCCCATTTTACCATGCGCTTCTGCTCAAACACACACGCTTTCATTCCCATGCAATGCTGTGCATAGAGATGTGTCAGTGTGTGATGCCACGTATGTATATGTTTATGACTCTGGTGTCCTTCAGATGCTGAGGTGCTGGAGTTGGACGAGAAGGTGTGAGATGAACACAACGTGCATGCATTTATATGCACTGTGTCTTCATGCATTAGCGCTGAAGATCTGATTCATATGCTGCTTGATGCATCTCAGAGTGTTTGTGATGTGTTGAAAAAATGTGTATGTGCAAGACATTTTAGACTGATTCACATTAACTTTATGAATGTAGTAAAAAAGTGTGTGGATTCATCCAAAAGATTTTAGATGATTCACATGACTTGATGCATCTCAAACGTATGTATTTCAGTAAGATATTTCAGACTGATTCATAGTACTTGATGCATCTGTGTGTGCTTGTAACATGCTGATAAATGCGTGTTGGTGGAAGACATTTCAGACCGATTCACAGTACTTTATGAATCACCAGATGTTTGTGACATTCAATAAAAATGTGCATGCAATGATGCATGCAAGACATTTCAGACTGATTCACATTACTTTTTGTATCACTGGATTTTTGCGACATGCAGTATAAAAAATGCATTTGTTCGCAGATGATTTGCATTACTTGAATACTCTGGGTGTTTGTGATGTGCTGCGAAATATGGATGTGTATGAAAATTCAGACCTATTTATGTCACTCGATGCATCGCTAAGTTTATGTGACATTCTGAAAAATGCATGTTTGAGTACATTTCAAAGCAATTTTGAAAAACCAAAACACATACATAAGACTTTTTAGGCAGATTCACATTAGTTGATGCATCTCTGGGTGTTTGTGAAATGCTGAGAAATGCAAGTACGCATTTCATACAATTCAGACTGATTCATGTTACTCGAAGCATCTCTGGGTGTTAGCAAAATGCTGGAAAAAAATGTGTTTATCCACAAGTCATTACATGCAGATTCACATTAGTTGATGCATCTCTGGGTGTATGTGACCTGCTAAAAAATGCATCTTTGCATAAGAAATTTCAAAGCAATTTAGTTGATGCATCTCTGGGGGTAGAAGACAATTTCACATTTGTTAATGCTTCTTTGGCCATTCAACATGCTGAAAAAAAATTGTAGATGCATAAAGCATTTTGAACTGATTAACATTACTTGATGCATCTCTGAATGTTTTTGATGCAGTGAAAAATGCGTGCATGCATGTAAGAGAGTGTTTTTGCAGCAAGCTTGCGTAGTCTGGTGTCTCCCACATTGCTGACTTGGACACAGAGATAACTGTTTGTACGCCAGATCAGATAAAGTTAACACCAGATAACTCCACTTCATATGTTTCGCCGTACAGCTGTACCAAACGCATCAGTCCTCTTTTAGAGTTATTAAACTCTGAGCTGTGTCTATTCAGAGAGCTCTCCTCGACCAAACGGCTCGACACACTCTGAATTTCAAAGAGGCACCGTACACCCTGCGCAGGGGCAACTGAAGGAAACTTTGAGGGGAAAATTAATGAGCTGAAATGGTTACGAGAGATATTAGCACGGCCGTGCGAGCATCCCGGGATACGCCAAAAACGCACGTACTCGCACACACACACTCACACTTTCCCATGTGTAGCCGGTGTGTGTTATGAGCTGCACGGGGCTCGTAAAAGATGGATCGTGCCTGTGGTTGGGTTTTTGGGCTGGGTTTTACGTCAGGTAAGGATGTGCGAACAGCCCTCCTCTGACTCACAGTCTGTGCCCATGCCAGCATGCCTGGTGCCAGTCTGGCAAATCACTGGCGTTGAGGGTACTTCTTTCTGCAAAGTGGTAAATTTATAAAACATACACTCACAGCATGCAGAATTTAAGGACTCATATATAGTAATCCACAAACAACATCCAAATATGCTGATTTCAAATTAGTGCACGTTATAAAAAAGTCTTCATAGTCTTTCACCAAAATAAAATTACTTGTTCTGCCTCTCAAATTAATTAAAATGTTCAATTAATAGCCAATAAGCGATTTAGGTATTGTTTCAGCAAATTAGCTTTCAGGTTTGACTCCATTTCATTATGAAATGCCAAATTTTCACGATCCAAAAAGTCTTGTCCTGCCAATTTCTTGTCGAGCATCCTGTTTCACAATATGGAAGTACATTATGGAAGTAAAATGGCTTGTGAATGTTGACTTTAAATGTCAATTCCGTATCACGAGAAAAAAATGTTTGTTTCCAAATAGGTTTCCTAAACACTCCAACCACGCCTTTTGCCCCGCCTTCTGTAGTACCACCATAAACTCCTGCCATCGGTTGAGCCAGAAGTTCACACGTTATGCAATTCCAACAAACAGAGAAATATTTTAAAACAGCTCCACCAGCTCCAACCCACTGGCATGGAAGTTTCTAGTAATCCTGAAGACCTTGATTTAGCTGGTTCAGGTGTGCTTAATTAGAGTTGGAGCTAAACTCTGCAGGTCAGTGGCCTTCCAGGAACAGGTTGGACATCCCCGTTTAGACCCTTTAGAAAGCTGACCTGAACTTGACATTTTAAACTCATGACTCAAAATCATGTTTTCCTTGCTACTGTGTTTTTATGAATTCTTATCTGCAGAGAGATATTTCACATGATAAGGCTGCATAGTGAAAGCAGTATGTACATTGCGCAATGTATGAAATGTATTGCACAGTGAATTTACTGATACTGGCTTTGCAAATAATAATAATAAATTTAAATGAATCAAACAGGTGATGGCATATTTCAAAAATCAAGTTAAAACAAGCAATAGATTTTGGCCGACTGTCTTGGCCTATCCCATGACGTCACAAGTGAATACATCCATTTCCAGTGTTTTTTGTTCAGGCCAAATGAGGAGAGATGGTGTGTCATAAACACTAATGATGATGCAATTCAATCATGAGTCATTTATTGATTGAACTGATGGATTTATATGTGGCTGATGGGCGTCCAATCAATGGACCTGGGGCTCTTCTTAAATGGATGGAGGTTAACACAGCCCTATTACCTGCCGCTTGATTCCAGTATGTTTTTATTACATGCAAAGCCATCATTCACGCACATACGCGTCTGGAGATACATTCCCTCGATGCTCTCTCACACGCACACACACCATTATCACCTTTAACATTCCTAACCACGCGTCATACCAGCTGCGTCGTCCCAATGACAGTATCAGCCCGAGCTTTCAACAGCTCCGCCAGCAAATAATTAAAGACCATTATTTACCTTCCGCGAGATGAACAGCTATCTCGCGCCCTTCCGTATTCCACCTTTCCTCCCCCACTTTCTCTCTCGTTCTCTTTCTCTCTTATTCAGGTCTCCCCCCGCAGTGACACGTTCATGTCAGCGCCAATAAATCATCCCAATTTGTTCCTTCTCCGCCAACATGAGCTTTAATCTTCATTTACGACTTACGAAAAAGGTCTGTTTGTCTGAATCCTCTGATAAAACACTTAAGTAGCATGTTTTTCATGGCGATTGTAATTTGGATGTACCGCATATATTTTTCAGCCAAATGTGGAATATGATAAGAGAATAAAGTGTGAACAGTATGCAGGAGACAGATGTCAAAACGTGGTGAATACAGAGTGGGGTGTTATTGTAACACTCGAACAGAAAAGTAAGCTCAATTCATGGACTTCTCGGTTAAAATATATTTAGAGAATATACAGGCCATCAAAATCAGATGAACAGCTGTCATTACTGTACATTTGAACTTACTTATGAAGTATGATTGTTAATGGCCGACTACAAAATCCTGTGACCTTTAGACCCCAAAGCCATTCCATTGGCTAAAGCAACTTTCATTGGAAATGATAAATCATTTTATTAGTAAATATGTAAATCAATATATTTTAAATTTCATATCACATTATAGGCTATTACAAAAGCCTTTGTGTTTTCAGTTAGCCAACAGTTAACAAGCTAACATCACCTACTTGTGTAGCGTTATTTGGTTAAAAAGCTCTTTTTATTAGCTAGAACAATGTATCACGATAACATTCTGATTGAACATTTGAAGGGGGTAAAATCCTGCACGATAACAGAAGGCATGAACCAATGATAGCTTAACTTGATCGCTTGTTGCTTCAGTTATATCATAGGACATGTCATATATAATATAAATAACACTTTCATGGTTAAGACGAGCGGTTGAGATTTCCAATCAGGCACTGAGCAGGACACTCAAAACGAGTTCTTTCAGTCAATGGAAATGCTTTGAAGTCTAAATGAACACTAATTGCTATAATATTGTGCCAAAAATTGAGAAATTGGCTACTGCTAGATTTTGGAAGTGTCCAAATATCGGCCGATTAATCGGTCCGGGTGATCTGTCAGTCTCTAATGATCACAGAGCCAGAGGCCAAAGGTCAAGTGAATTGGTGCTCACCAATTTCCAAATCTTGTTCCCTCCACATCCTCTACGTACCTATGGCTACTATGCACTACTATTACTATGCACAAAAAAATGACAAAACCTTCAATATATAACATTTTAAAAAATCCTACTTGAGAACTTGTTTCAAAGTTTTGTCTACATACTTTTTTAGGTAGAATTGTCTAAATCTTTAACCTTGCTTGGTGTCTTTTGCCACCACAGAGGCATTTTTGTTCAGTTCCCCGGCGTTCCCGCCGGTCCCATGTTGGTGTGCGGTGGAGGGAAGCGTATGTGTCTCAATCATGGCTCAATTACAGCCTTCTTGCCTCAGTATGAGAAATCTGTTATGAATACACAACCGCCGCCACCAATCACCATAACCACTGCTCTCATTACCATCCCTTTAACCGGAGCGATTATTACCCTTTTATTAATGGAGAGAGAGAGAGCCGAGAGGGAGATCGGGGAGAGAGAAAGGAGATACAGCGGCGCGCAGTAAACGAGTGTCAGGTTCGGTGCACGCACTGAAAAATTAAACCAATTAGGAGTGCCGTTTGGAGCCCCTCCGTTCGCATTCCTCTCCGAGCCACTGAACAGCTCCGAGGAAAGAGGGAGAGAGAGATAGAGGGAGGAAAAGAAAGAGCTCGGCACTCTATTCTGTCATGCTCTGTGAAGAGCGGAGAAGAGCGGGAGCGAAAGAGCAAACGCTGCCGCTGAGAGGCGGATTAAAAGCAATCTATATCCACATAAATCATTGATTAAATGAATCATGAAATTAATATGTAAATTGTGTGTTTAACCTCTATTTATATACCACTGTCTGTCATCGTAGCGTAAATCTAAAACTAATTGCGATTTCTCAGCGAGCCTGGGAAACTGCAAGAGAGAGACAAGGAGTGGAAAGAGGGAGGGAGAGAGAGGTAAAAGTCTGACATATTTATTAACTAAACGTTCAACTACATCAACTTTCTCATTAACAGCAGTATTAAGGGAGACTGGTGAGAAAACCACACCGTTTGTGCTGCATCAGCACTCTGAGTGTAACAAACAGAAAGACGACAGTATATTGAGGGAAAAAAAGCAATTTATGGTTGTCTGACAACTACAAGAGCCAATTATATGAATGCTGTATAATCCATACAATGTGTACCTAAATGTATAACTCTGATAAAGAGCTGCAACTAACAACTCGTTTGATAATCAGGTTGCCGATTTTTGGTTCGATTAATCAATTAGTACAAAAACAAGTTCAAAAGCATTTACTAATATGTATGTTATCTCACATCTGGTCTAGTGTTATCCTAAAAACAATGTGCAACTAGCACATTCACAACAACTATTTTGATAATCACTCTTGATTACTTGTTAGATTAATCGATTAAAAGGGTTAAAAAAAAAAACACATTTTATATTCAGCAATTTAATGAAAAGCGTGCCATTTTCTAAGTCTGGTCCAACATGACTTTCAACAAGTCATACAACTAAAATCTCATTGATTAATCTGCCGATTATTTTCAGATTAATCAATTTTTTTAAATCTGCATTTAATCAAAATACATTATTACAATATTACTATTTGAAACGGGTTAATTTAATTTATATAATCTAGAATTTACAATAATTGATTGATTAATATGAATGAATAAATATTAGTCAATTACTCAATTATTCTACTTAACAAAAGCAAATGTTTAATTCTTGTTTAAACCAAATTTAACAAGTGCAACAACTTTTTATTATTAATCTGTTGGATTAAACAAAATAGTAGATTATATAACATATAATATGTAGGCTATAAAGTGCTAGGGCTGGGACGATAAATCGATGCAGAATCGATTCGTGGATCGATTCGGAGATTTTCAGAATGCATCGCGATTCCTCTGAAATCGATTCTGAGCTTAGATTTTAACAGCAGATGGCGCTCTAATCTAGTTTTTATCCGCACACTCAAATGCTCATGAAGAAGAGTGCTAAAGAGCGCTTGTGCCGAGTCATGTAACGTTAATTTCACCAAAGCTTATAGAATGCTTTTATGACGCGAGATTAATGTAAACACAGCCCACTGTGAACACCCTTGTAATTCGCTTCAACCTTTTCGAATTTTATGAATGATTATTTTAGGTTCAAGTGTGTGTAAGGATTTGGAAACAAGCAGAGTACGGCTGTTTCTAAAGCATGCAGTGCTATCTGCTGTTCAAAACTAAGCTCAGAATCGACTCAAGAAAGAATCGCAATGCATTCGGAAAATCTAAGAATCGATGCTGAATCATTTCTCGATTCGCGAAGCATCGATTTATTTTCCCAGCCCTATAAAGTGCATGCAAATGCATATTTAACATACAAAGAGCACAGACCCAACTGATCAGTCACAACATCTATTTTCATCATCGATTTATATTGATCTCATTGATTAACTGTTGCAGTTTGATATACATCTCATGAACACCTGACAGTATCTTAAACGGTTGCTAAAACACAATAGCAAGAAAAGCTCAAAAATACTGCAGATACGCTAACGTTGATATATATTATGTAAGTATCAAAGCCGACTGATACCTGCATATATGCGTGTATGTCTGACAGACACATTGTTTAGAGGTCCCATTGGCTGTTCTAGAGGCGGTAGTGCTGTGTTTGTGTGTGTGTGGGTGGGTGGGTGATATAGGTGAGGTGGAGTGATGGGATCGGAGGCCCTTCCTGCCTCGGCTGACATAAACCACACTCTGGACAGTCCAGCAGTCCACAGAAGACCCTGATTTATAGTCAGGCGAAAGCCAGGACAGCCGTGGTGATCTTTCAATAAAACATCAAAAAAAGCTCTGACCCATCCATTACCCACAAGCCCCTGTGGAACAGACGGGTCAGGTGTGCCTGCCATCCCTCACACTGCAATCCATGAAGAAGAGTGCTAAAGAGCGCTTGTGCCGAGTCATGTAACGTTAATTTCACCAAAGCTTATAGAATGCTTTTATGACGCGAGATTAATGTAAACACAGCCCACTGTGAACACCCTTGTAATTCGCTTCAACCTTTTCGAATTTTATGAATGATTATTTTAGGTTCAAGTGGTGCGTGTGTAAGGAACTCGAAGCAAGCAGAATACGGCTATTAAAACTAAGCTCATCTGTTGTTAAAAACTAAGCTCAGAATCGATTCAAGAGAGAATCGCGATGCCTTTGGAAAATCTCTGAATCGATGCAGAATAATTTCTCGATTCGCGATGCATCGATTTATTTTCTCAGCACTAGTCTCTACTGAACACAAGCTCATATAAACCACAGACCCAAGTCACAACATCTATTTTCATCATCGATTTATATTGATCTCATTGATTAACTGTTGCAGTTTGCAGTTTGTCTCATGAACACCTGACAGTATCTTAAACGGTTGCTAAAACACAATAGCAAGAAAAGCTCAAAAATACTGCAGATACGCTAACGTTGATATATATTATGTAAGTATCAAAGCCGACTGATACCTGCATATATGCGTGTATGTCTGACAGACACATTGTTTAGAGGTCCCATTGGCTGTTCTAGAGGCGGTAGTGCTGTGTTTGTGTGTGTGTGGGTGGGTGGGTGATATAGGTGAGGTGGAGTGATGGGATCGGAGGCCCTTCCTGCCTCGGCTGACATAAACCACACTCTGGACAGTCCAGCAGTCCACAGAAGACCCTGATTTATAGTCAGGCGAAAGCCAGGACAGCCGTGGTGATCTTTCAATAAAACATCAAAAAAAGCTCTGACCCATCCATTACCCACAAGCCCCTGTGGAACAGACGGGTCAGGTGTGCCTGCCATCCCTCACACTGCAATCTCACACTAAGGCACCATGGGAAAAGCCAGGAAGAGTGTGTGTACTGTTGAATTACAGCACAGTGAAAAAGATACTACTATTAGATTCTGTTCAATTACAGTCACTCTGATCGTAAACATTAGCTTTACATTAGTTTTAACTATACTTGATCAAATTGTTGCAAATTGCTTATAAACTACAAAGCAAATGTCCCTTTTTTCGTAAGTTGGGTCTATGTTCATATATTGTAAAGTTTTATTTGAAACTTTTCTACTCTCATTGGACGTTGTTCATCAAACACAAGCAGAACAAATTTGTATATAAATTGTTTCATATGTATATTATCCAATTCGAGTAAATGTGGCAATTTATGTGACAATGGTTTTACTAATGATATACACATCGAAATTCATTATTTTTTATGTTTAATGAATTAGCCCCAATGTATAGCACACATTTACTCTTTTTTTTTTAATAACCAGTAATTTTTTTAAGTGATTTATCAAACAAATAATTGACAGATAATTTGATCATTAAAATTGCATGAGACTGTTCATTAAAGTATTAATATATAGTATGTTCCAAACTTAATTATGTAATAAATCAGATTTCTTTTTTAGCAGAACTTATATTTTCTGACTTCCATTTATTATCATATGAATTAATTAAAACAGGAGTTTTCAAACTAGGGTCCAGTGACCCCCAGGGGACTGCAAAGGTGTACAAATAGAGGGAAAAACTTGAAAGAAAATACAAATATTATACAAAATAAATGTATAAGACTGAGTTAACCTTACATATGTTTAATACAATACATACACCTTATTTTTCTCACAATAAAAATAAATGGGTCTTTATGCATAAAACTATGTGGGGTCCTTGGCATCAAAAATCAATCATTCTGATGATATATCAATATATTTACAATGTACTGATGACATTGTCTTGCATCAAATTTTTCAAATAGGCCAAAAGTTAGAAAGGATCTAAAAATTAGTTTAAAACTCACACACACACTTGTGTCAAAGACAGGAAGGTGAAAGACAATGTATCCTACATTTGACAAGAATGCAGCGCAAGACGAGCCCACACACTTTACCTTTACTCACTCACACACACACACACACACACACACACTCGGAGGTAGTTTTTGATATGTTATCTGATACATGCACTAAACTGAAGGCAGATCATTGTCAGTGTGTCTTCAAAAGATAGCAATAAAGTGTTGTGCATGCTCTCCCCCTTGTTTCCCTAATTCACTTCATTTCATTTTAACTATCCGTAACAATCTGGCGAGACATTACCCTGTAATGAAACCACACAGGGCCTGATTGTTCTCATCAGAGAAACCCCCACCCCCACATCTCACATGCACACACAAATGACACCCATTGCTACTGACAGACACAATATTTACACGGTTTCAGACATACACACACATGCACAACATCAGCCCACCCATCCATACATACAAATACACACACTGACCACGCATTGCTTTGTAGAAAAAGAACCATCCGGATGGATGAAAGCTACTGATGACAGTGTGTGTAACTAATTCAATTTGTTTTATGAATTCAAAAAGAGCAAAATCTTTTTTTTTTACTAATCTACGGGATTGTAAAAGTTGTTATTATTAGGGTTTGTGTGGGTGTGGTCTTTAGCCATCTCTCTGATTGGATGAAGTGTCTCTGTAAGGCATTTTTAAGACACGGCCATCATAATGGTGAATAAACAAGCACATAACCAGCTTTGTAGTGTGGTTCCAATTTACAGTCTGTGCACATGCTTAACATGTTTCCAATCAAGCCTAGGGCCGCTATTAACGGAAACTATCTTCATACTTCTGAGGTCACGGGAAAAAAACATGAGAATGGATCAAAACTAAGCTCAGAATCGACTCAAGAAAGAATCGCAATGCATTCGGAAAATCTAAGAATCGATGCTGAATCATTTCTCGATTCGCGAAGCATCGATTTATTTTCCCAGCCCTATAAAGTGCATGCAAATGCATATTTAACATACAAAGAGCACAGACCCAACTGATCAGTCACAACATCTATTTTCATCATCGATTTATATTGATCTCATTGATTAACTGTTGCAGTTTGATATACATCTCATGAACACCTGACAGTATCTTAAACGGTTGCTAAAACACAATAGCAAGAAAAGCTCAAAAATACTGCAGATACGCTAACGTTGATATATATTATGTAAGTATCAAAGCCGACTGATACCTGCATATATGCGTGTATGTCTGACAGACACATTGTTTAGAGGTCCCATTGGCTGTTCTAGAGGCGGTAGTGCTGTGTTTGTGTGTGTGTGGGTGGGTGGGTGATATAGGTGAGGTGGAGTGATGGGATCGGAGGCCCTTCCTGCCTCGGCTGACATAAACCACACTCTGGACAGTCCAGCAGTCCACAGAAGACCCTGATTTATAGTCAGGCGAAAGCCAGGACAGCCGTGGTGATCTTTCAATAAAACATCAAAAAAAGCTCTGACCCATCCATTACCCACAAGCCCCTGTGGAACAGACGGGTCAGGTGTGCCTGCCATCCCTCACACTGCAATCTCACACTAAGGCACCATGGGAAAAGCCAGGAAGAGTGTGTGTACTGTTGAATTACAGCACAGTGAAAAAGATACTACTATTAGATTCTGTTCAATTACAGTCACTCTGATCGTAAACATTAGCTTTACATTAGTTTTAACTATACTTGATCAAATTGTTGCAAATTGCTTATAAACTACAAAGCAAATGTCCCTTTTTTCGTAAGTTGGGTCTATGTTCATATATTGTAAAGTTTTATTTGAAACTTTTCTACTCTCATTGGACGTTGTTCATCAAACACAAGCAGAACAAATTTGTATATAAATTGTTTCATATGTATATTATCCAATTCGAGTAAATGTGGCAATTTATGTGACAATGGTTTTACTAATGATATACACATCGAAATTCATTATTTTTTATGTTTAATGAATTAGCCCCAATGTATAGCACACATTTACTCTTTTTTTTTTAATAACCAGTAATTTTTTTAAGTGATTTATCAAACAAATAATTGACAGATAATTTGATCATTAAAATTGCATGAGACTGTTCATTAAAGTATTAATATATAGTATGTTCCAAACTTAATTATGTAATAAATCAGATTTCTTTTTTAGCAGAACTTATATTTTCTGACTTCCATTTATTATCATATGAATTAATTAAAACAGGAGTTTTCAAACTAGGGTCCAGTGACCCCCAGGGGACTGCAAAGGTGTACAAATAGAGGGAAAAACTTGAAAGAAAATACAAATATTATACAAAATAAATGTATAAGACTGAGTTAACCTTACATATGTTTAATACAATACATACACCTTATTTTTCTCACAATAAAAATAAATGGGTCTTTATGCATAAAACTATGTGGGGTCCTTGGCATCAAAAATCAATCATTCTGATGATATATCAATATATTTACAATGTACTGATGACATTGTCTTGCATCAAATTTTTCAAATAGGCCAAAAGTTAGAAAGGATCTAAAAATTAGTTTAAAACTCACACACACACTTGTGTCAAAGACAGGAAGGTGAAAGACAATGTATCCTACATTTGACAAGAATGCAGCGCAAGACGAGCCCACACACTTTACCTTTACTCACTCACACACACACACACACACACACACACTCGGAGGTAGTTTTTGATATGTTATCTGATACATGCACTAAACTGAAGGCAGATCATTGTCAGTGTGTCTTCAAAAGATAGCAATAAAGTGTTGTGCATGCTCTCCCCCTTGTTTCCCTAATTCACTTCATTTCATTTTAACTATCCGTAACAATCTGGCGAGACATTACCCTGTAATGAAACCACACAGGGCCTGATTGTTCTCATCAGAGAAACCCCCACCCCCACATCTCACATGCACACACAAATGACACCCATTGCTACTGACAGACACAATATTTACACGGTTTCAGACATACACACACATGCACAACATCAGCCCACCCATCCATACATACAAATACACACACTGACCACGCATTGCTTTGTAGAAAAAGAACCATCCGGATGGATGAAAGCTACTGATGACAGTGTGTGTAACTAATTCAATTTGTTTTATGAATTCAAAAAGAGCAAAATCTTTTTTTTTTACTAATCTACGGGATTGTAAAAGTTGTTATTATTAGGGTTTGTGTGGGTGTGGTCTTTAGCCATCTCTCTGATTGGATGAAGTGTCTCTGTAAGGCATTTTTAAGACACGGCCATCATAATGGTGAATAAACAAGCACATAACCAGCTTTGTAGTGTGGTTCCAATTTACAGTCTGTGCACATGCTTAACATGTTTCCAATCAAGCCTAGGGCCGCTATTAACGGAAACTATCTTCATACTTCTGAGGTCACGGGAAAAAAACATGAGAATGGAAAACACATAAAAGCAGCTGTTATTGAGCATGTCCATGATTCACATTTAGGACTGTTTGACTCTCTTTCAAACTAAGAAACAAATGAAGCGCAATGCAAACCGAAGCAGGGTGAATATTTTTGTTGAAATTTGAAGATTGCTCATATGTTTTAACTTAAGTTAAATTGTCATCATTAAAAGTATTCAGATGACTTAGGAGTGGCAGTATGATTGAAATATTACATTTTGTTAATGAGTCATTTTATATCGCAGTAATGATATCTCACTATAGCCATTTTTGTTATAGGGTTTTTTCAGTAACTGAGTGAAATGTCAAAAAAATATATATATGTATGTATGTGTGTGTGTATGTGTGTGTGTGTGCGTGTGTTATATTTATTAATTTGTATACTTATGTTATTTTTGTATTTGTACTGTAGGCCAAAGGAATCTCAAAGACAGTGCAGAGGATGACAGGAGACATGTAGCATGTTGCAGGTGGAGGTCACATGATCAAAGTACTTATAAAACATTTGGCAACTGCGTTTCATCATAAGGTGCTCATACCCTCTGCTTTAGTCTGAAATAATTGCATTTTTTGTAATATGATCTTTCTATGTGTATGATGTGAATAGTGCCGCGCTCCTGGGTGGATTTTTAAAGTTTTATAGGCTTATTCTGCAGACTTCCGGATGGTGGTGCGCAGAAGGGTGTGTGTGGGGGGTGGTAATTGGAGCTGGGCTGCCTGGGGCAGATAGAGACAGAATGAATCCCTTACAGATCCGACGAGAGCACCAAACCGGCCATGATGTCACCACATACCCAGGGCTTTTCTTGATTTAACCCAGGCGCAGAAAGAGACTCGCGTACATACAAACCCTCATCCACACCCTCCTTGACCCTATCTCTCCTTGCATTCCACCTTGCTTTCATCTTTACTTCTTCTTTTAATAATCCAGAGCAAGCAGATGTTTCTACGTTTGACTGCAACATGACTTCAGCATATCTTCAATCTGTCCAAGCATTAAGTGAAATCATTAATATGGTGATTGAGTGTTTTTAGCGTTGACAGACAACATCATTTAGTGTTTGTTTACAATGTATACTTTAAATATTATATTAATTATGAAATTAATATTCCATTAAATTTCTATAAAATTCAAATGCCTGGTGTGTATTATAAAAACAAATATTTTATATATTTTTAAAATAACATTTTAATGTATTGTTGAATATTAAATACACAACAAAGAGGTAAGAAACCATTTTTACTTTAAAAATTATATTAATTATTCATTATAAATAAATGTTAAAAAAATGTAAAATAATATTTTCATGTATTGCTATAGATTAAATACACTATAGAGAGAGAAAGAGAGAGTGAGAGAAAAAGTACACTTTAATAATTACAATAATTATTCAATTAAAATTCCAAAATATTTCCAAAATAATTCAAATGTCTGGCCTCTAAATAAATAAATAAACTTTTGTGTGTGAAACATTCATATTAATAATTAAAGAATTAATATTTACTGCTGATTTTTCTGTACACACAGTACACAGTTTTTCATTTGCAATAATAGGTGGACAATACATATGCAATATAACAGATGGACACAAAAATTCAGAGACACTTTTGTGGCATAAAGAGCAAAACAGACTTGTTTGATGCTTCCGAGACTACTGTTACTGTTATTACTTACATTTCTACAAAACTTCATGTATGTTAACATGTGGAAGAGTGGAATTTAACGTTTAATTTGCAAGGCCTTTTAAAACAAGGGTCATTTTAAGCCTGAGCTCGTCATTTCCAAGCAAGCCTTCCTTGAGGTCATTAACACGACTGAGAAAAAGTTGAGCGGCATTGTGCTCTTCAGGTGAACCCATCTGCCCAAGCCAGACAGATGTGGCGAATTATGGCCTCCAGATGTGAGAGACAACTGTAAACACTTTTCTGAGCAGGGCAAAGCACGACTTTGTCATTTCCTCAGATCTTCACATCTTTCAAGTGCTTCAAAACGGGATTCCGAGAGTCAGAGCGTTTTCAGACATAGTGTCAAACGCTCACTTGAGCTCGCCTGTCATTACCCTAACCTCTCCATTCTGGCGCGCCAAGCGCTTTGTGCGAGCGGATCAACAGCTGCTAGCTCGCAGGAACGGGGAAGTGCAGCGGAACATGTCATGAAATATTAATCGGCATAATTGGGATGCTAGTTAGCGCGTCTTTGACCAGCTTTAGTCCCCTCCAGCGCGGCGCGGCTACCGCTTAGTGTCAAGCTAAACTATTAAAGTGGCAGAAAAAGTGATGAACTTTTGAAAATGGATTAGATGGGGCTTATGTTTCAGGGCCTTTAAAATACTCACTAAAACGCTCTAATCGTCTTCTCACCGCCAACGACAGACAATGGGAGGGAAGAAAACACCAGCTCTTCCGGTACGAACTACTTTTCAGTGTCACATTCAATTTTCTGCTTCCTGCTTCTCCCCGGATCCCCATCCAAAAACAAGCATTTAAAACATCAGTCCTAATTAGATGATTAGTGCTTGGAAGGGCAGGAGATAAGTCATTTGCATAATTCAATCATAAGAGTTAGAGATACATATTTCGATGTTCGTTTGTACAATTATCTCCGCTGTCCTGGGGGCTGTGATACTAATGTGATTAAACAATACTCTTGCACGGGGCCTAGTGTCCTCCATTAAAGCACTGCTAGAGGCAAAGCAAAAATTAATTTTAGGAGACAATCAATTTTATTCTACATGACTGTAATAAATATAGCCCGGCTGCAGATGTGTCATTAAGCTCAGGAGGAGACTTTCCCAAAGTCAAAATGACACTAGTCTCTTTCTCTCCCGCCGTAACTGCGGACGGTGAGCGGAAAGTGTCGTTTTTCCTCTTGTGAGATTCTTGACAGGCCATATCCATCTGTCTGTTTTAACCTCTTATATCTCTCTCCCCCGTCGCTGCACATCAGCGAACACCTGCTATTCCTCATCCCCATCGAGACGGTGTATATTAAGAGCTAACTTCATAATCGCAGCTTCTAAATGCTCCTCAAACATCGTTTAATGATTGCGGATGTCAATATGTAATTTGAGCAGATTCACATATGTAGCGGCGTTCTTAATTTGTTTTCGTGATTTCCGCGCCTAGAAGATTCAAGTAGCGCCTTTCCATCACTAATTGACCACATGTGTCTTTGCTTTGCCTCTAATTCATTGGTTACGCATGGGACTAGTTATTAAAGCGTTGTGGCTTGGAACAGGCACCCGCCAACATTAATGAGAACTCACATGGCCACAAGTTGTTTTATAAGAGCCCGTCAGCAGTTAAGCGCTCTCACGTCTCAAACATGTTCGCAATAAGACAGAGATGGACAGAATAGCCGGTCTGTTAGACCAGCTGCCTGCTTGACTTTACAAAATATGTTCAACTACCTGTAAATAAAACTCTCTAAAAATCTCTATCCTTTTATCTTACATGGTGGCCCAAAAACTATTTGGACTCTTAATCCCAAAAAAAAGGAAGAATGCATTAAAATAAATGCCACTTAGTTTATATACATATATACAAGACTTCAGATGCAAGAACCTCCAACATTTTGAAAATAAGGCATTCGATAACTGACTAATAACCTTTTCCTTGCCATTAAAGTGAAATTACTGAACCTAAACATAGAAGCCTGATAAAAATGCTCATTTAAAAGGAAAAAAAAATCTCAGATGGACTTAGAGGTCTTTGCATCTGAAGTCTTCATATATAACACCAAATCACTGAAACTCAACAAATTAGAATAAATTTTGATTTCACACACACACACACATATATATATATATATCTCAGAACATTTTGCTTGTTTGTCTCTTTGTTATTTAATGTTGTATTTGTTTGTTAAATTTAAAAATCAATATAAATAATAAAAAAGAAGGTTGTTAGGTTACAAATCATGATATACTGTTTAAAAAACATGATAAAATGCATGGCTTGAGTGTCCATATGGGGCCACTGGAAATGAGATATGACAGCCGTTCACATACTAACATACAGATACAATGAAGCCCCTCTTGATGCTTCAAACTGTATTAATTCATAATTTACTGTGCAAAAAGGGTAAAGGAAAGAGGGAATCTGCAAAAAACTACCTCAGAAAGAGGTGGATGTATAATTAATGGCTGACATTAAGGTGTGCAGAAGGAAGAGCGACAATCTGAGGAGATTTGATGAGACAGCGGGGTGTCTCGGGTGCCTCGGGCGAAGCCAAAGGCACTGAGCCTCTGTCCATATGGACTGAGCACGCACACGTGCACGCGCGACGAAACGAAGAGACCTGGAGACTCACGCTCGCTCTTGACACGAGATGTGGAGATAATTGTGGGTAATAGCAGACGTTGTCCATCACTGCATCTTTGTTTTAAAGTTTCCTGTTTTATTTAGTGTTCACACTTTATGCGCGACTCAAAATCAGACCAAATCAATCATACGTGAGATACTAATTCAAATGAATCTACAGATTGTGCTTCTTAAAGGTGTCAAATCGTGCAGGAATCTTTGAAACGCTGCGTTTTGAAGCGCAGTGTGATGGTAGCTCGCGCCTGGGGCAACGATGAGAATTAGACACATTTTAAATTAATGACTAAAAAAAGCAAATCGCTTCGAGACGAAAAAAAAATATGACAGGCTTTCGAACAAGTAATGCGTTTTATGATTTAACCTGACAGTTCCTGCTAAAGTGCGATTGGCATGAATGCAAACAGGGATGTTGTTCTCAATTTTATGATGTTACTCGCATGAAGTAACTCTCTGGTCAGTGATGCAATAAATATTAGTGAACAAGTGCTTTCTGCACTTTTTTTATTTTTGGATGTTCTTGCACTTGGTGGAGAAAAAAAAACTGTTAAACTACTCCAATCCACCTTTGCGAAGAGGCAGGAGAGCAAGCACAGATGTTCATCTCTAATGTAATTCCCATTCAATTTCCTAAGTGCAGTCCCCATGTGCAAACTAGTTTAGCGTTATGTTTAGCTTGCAAATTTCGTTTTAATAAATAATGAATGATTTAAAAACCTGGAGATCAATTGCGAGCTGAGAAATCATAAAAAGCGAGCCGTAATGCGTTTGCTGATTTGGACACTTTCTGTGTGTTTTAGTCCGGAAGTTTTAAAGAGCCCTTTGCATGTTTTTAGGCTGTATCTGAAAACCTAGTGAGCTCCCTAACTAGACAGCACATTCAGCTGCAGACTCGGAACGCGCCGACTGCTGGGCATTCATAAAGGACGCTTTCTTGAGTATGATTCTGTATGATTACGAAACCCAGAACCAACTCTTTTTCAAAACCAGTCTCGTTTTAAATAAATAAATCAATAATTGTATGGATTTTCGGGCCCTAAAACGTGGACGAAACGTGCAGTAGCCTATAGTATAACGGTGTAGTCCTGTTTTCCGATCGAATGATTCTTATGAGCCAGTTCTTTTTAGTGAATCAAAAACGTAGCGCAATCAGTGTAGTCCAATTCCTGAACGAATGACTCTTATGAGTCGGTTCGTTTTAGTGCCTCAAAACACAAAATCCAACCTGGGTATGATTTTAAATTGTATTTTGTGAATTTTGTGAAAGCTGAATAAACTGATGCAGGTTACTAATTCTTCATGTCTGACTCCAAGAGGCCTAAAATTTCTGTTGTAATTTGTTATATTTTTATTTTAAAAAATGCTTTATTTAAAATATAGTTAGCCTACTACCTTACATTTGCCACCCCTAAAAAGATTTTAAATTGTCTTTGTACATACATTTTGCAATAATTGTTTTATATTGTCTGTTCTGTGAAAGGTGATACGATCTGATTATTTGAATGCTGAGGGCATTAAATGCAATAAAAGTTGCAATTTCTTTTTTCCTAATATTTACTCTTTAACAAAGAATCGTGGAATAATGGAACTTTTAGAGAATAATTAAGAGGAAACAGAAACAGTATCGTAAAAATCCCTAACATCCCCACCCCTATCCGTTTTGTTAGTCTATCTAAACATGCATGAGATGCCTTTGGCCATTGCGTCGCACTCTAAGTGTTTGTAAAACTGCATGTCCTGTGACCTCTTTAATTCTGTCGCACCCTGTCTGGCTGCTTTCAATAGGACAATCCGTCCTGTTTGAACACCCCCTAAGTAGGCAGCTCAGGATCAATTTTGAGACACACTCCTCACTCGCTTCGCCATGGCTGTCCCGTGCAAACCGATGCAAAAGACACCCATTTGTCTCAGCTTAGCCCTTCTTCCAGTGAGCCTGTGCTGAAGGAGGAGAGGAGAGAGAGAGGGAGAGGAGGCGAGGGGCCAGCACGCACATTAGTTTCAGCCATCTGGTAGCGGGACGGTGGATGATGTTTAAATCTGACTATAAAAGCGATGCTTGTGAAGGTGAACTGTAAAGCAACGATGCCGAGGAGCAAATTCAATTTCAGGGGGGCCCATTGCTCGGGCAATTTCATTATCCGACCGTATGCTGCAATCTGACAGAAGAGTGAAAAGCGCAGCGTTCCGCACCTCATTCTCTTATTGTCCATTTTGCCTGGACTCAAAATTAAACAAAATAATGTTGTAAAACGGTCTCTCCCCCGCTCACTTTCTCCTCGCTCTCATTTCTAATTAGATGTGCACGGCAGATTGATTCAGAACTGCGCAAAGCCCAATAAAGTGACGGGGGATTCTTCTGGAGGTTGTGCTGGGGATGTTAAAAGGTTAATTACCGAACCTTGCCCAGAATGGCCATCTGGATTTGCACTCTCTCTCTCTCTCCCCAAAACACACATGCGTGCATCTCCACACACACATCCGCTGTGCAAAAGCGCACTTTAAGGCCACGTTCCTGAACCTTCTCGCCCCGACCAATTTTCAATACCTGACCTTTTACCTGTGAGAAAGTAAGAAAATGGAAATAGAAAATTGAAAATACTAGACCTGATGCAAAGCACTTCATGGAGAGGAATACATAGAGTTACTGAAGTTAAGGTTACTAAAGGTTGTGAACTTTTGGGGACAGACTTTACTTCAAAATATATATATATATATATTTAATATATTGCATTATATTTAATTTATATAAATAACACAAATGATTAAAAAATTATTTAAGTGTTTTTTATATAAAAATATAAACAGTTTTGACTGTTAATTCCACTAAAAGCGAAGATGCTGCCTTTTTTTTATACTAACATATAATTAGAGACTTTTTCCTTGGATGATAAAGGTCTTAACGGTGTACTGCTCCCTTGAGTCCCACCACACCAATCACACACACATAAGCTGATATTGCTGCAGGAGCCTGAGAACACTAATGCATCTGTCATGATAACAAGCTAAGAATAACATCTCCACACCAAACACAGCCACAGATCCAGGAGAGGTGATTCATTGATTTATGCAACATGGCCCAACACCTTATCCAAATGAGACGTGGGACATCATCCAGACAAATGGAGTATAAACAAGAATTCCAGATCTGGCCCTGGATATGACTAGAGTTAAATGTGCATAAATGATATTGATGTCTATTCATGTGAGCTTGACTCAGTGGAGCAAATAACAGAATAAAGTGAAATACAACCGAAGTATGACCCCTAGTCCAAAGCGCTGTCATTCATTGTATAAGCAAGAATAAAAGTGGGAAAAACATCAAATATAACTGTACTGAAAACCTGAAAGTTTCTAAACACTTAGTGTAGAATGATCAATAAAGTATAAGGAGTCAGTTTAGTCGTTTAACAAATCAAAACGTATACCAATGAAGGCTATTAATCTAGCAGATCCAGGAAAAGTTCACTTATAAAGATTATAAAGACAAAAAGTAAAAATACATGCTAATTTTAAAAAATCATCTTTAGCATCATTATTGTGCGGATTGTTTTATGACATCAGTTAAATAAATCCTGCAATTTTAATTAGCGTAAACAGAATTTCAGAGTAGCTATTCAAATTTGCCTTCCAAAACAGATTTTATTACAAGGCAGCTGAAATATTGAAATTTGCATTTTGTTGTTGCGGGGACTCGGCCGGGCTGGAGTACAGAGAGTCGGGACGGAACAGGCTGCTCGCGCCCCCGGGAGTGGAGGTCGGTGAAAGCACCGGAGGAGTTGCTGATACGGCCATAGTTTATGCGAAGTTTCCTCCTTTCCGTACTTTTGAGTCAAGCACACCTTTGCTGGCTCCTCGTACTGTTTCGCGGCTTTCACTCGGTGTTTCTCATGCGTCTCCGGTAGCGACTGCTGAGAGTCGGTAATGTGCAACTACCTTCCTCGCGAGTGAGATGGATAGAAGTGTATCGCACTCAGCGATTCAATTAGCCTGCCCACTGAAGGCCGGAGTGACCGTCATCTCAGCCAATAAGGAGCGCGATGGCACACGCCTTCGAATATTATTGGCCATCTGCCAGTGATGGGCGGGGACTTGTGTTCTCTGTCAAAAGCGAAGACAACTTTTTAGACAGATAATATATATATATATATATATATAGGTGCATCTCAATAAATTAGAATGTCATGGAAACGACATTCTAATTTATTGAGATGCACCTGTATTTAATTTGTGTCTTCAGCTTGTACTGACCACCGCTGTCATTTTGCTAACACGTCTTCTTCCACAACCTTTATACAAAATCAATTTAATGCTGAACATAAGAATAGTGCATAATAAAATATGTGCGTAATGATATTTTCATGTGAATGTAGCTAGGCTATATTCTTGTCCGATAAGCTTTATAAAATGTTTGTTAATAATGACTTCATGTAAGTATTAAAGTTATCATAATAACACTTCTATTATTGTGTTACTGTGGATGTCAGTGATGACAGTTGTAGTATTTAAGAATAATTCATAATATTAGACTTCTAGACATTAATATTAACAAATATTACTAAATATGACAACTGTTCACAGTCTGTTCTTCCATACCAGTGACTACCCATTCCAACCATAATTAACACAGCATCACATAATTTTAAAATCGCAGTACATCAGCAAGCAGAAGATTTTCTTTAAGTACACCTGAAATATATGATGGAAAATATTATGCTTTATATTTCTGAGCAAACTGATTTTTTTTTAAAGGCCCAGAACTTCATTGCTATTATAACATGTAACACATAAAGGTAAACTAAGGTGAACTAACTTTACTGTCTAAGCTTTGAGTAAGCACTTCTGTTGTTATATAACATTGTCTTTTAGGTAACTTATAAAAGTTCTGGATTTTAAACATTTGGCCTAATTAGAAGTGGCATGTGAATCTTACTTAGAATTTCTAGTATATTATAATTGTTATTTGTCATGCTGAGTTCTTGTACCATTCATCCATAAACCTGAGTGCAAAGATTATTTTTTGTATATGACTGTAAATGAACATCTGCTTATTTTTCAGTATCATTTTGTTCAAACATCCCATGGTGTTTGTTTGTTTTAATGTATTTTTTCTCTTAAACGTTTACAAATGAATTCACTGATATTAACAGAAAAAAAGACCCTCTGAAAAGATATGGGTGCATTTCAATAAAGAACAACGATCTGTATGGCAAACTAGTTCTACAACATGTCTTAAAAATGTCAGTCTCTCTAATACTATTTTTTGACAGTAACACGTCTGATTCACTTTTCTTTTTTTCAATACTTTATCTTTGCTCTCATTATGAACCACTTAGTGAAGCAAATGAGGACCTTTGTAAAGGAGAATCTTTAGGTAAAAAAAAGTCGTTGTAAAATTAATGTAGGAATCATGCTTAACCTTTGAGCCCTTGCAACTTTTGTGGGAAGATTAATATTGTAATGAGTGCCTAAATGCCATGCAAATTTCTGCCAAGTACCTGCTGAAATTAAAAAGCTAGGTGGCAATCTAGAAAATTAGATACATATTTTACCTAGCTTTCAATCGCACCTCAACCCTTCGTCTTATATTTAATCTTAATGAATATCTGATTAACATACCTTGCCCTGCAGGCACACATGCACCGCCCCCTCCACCCGCCCCTCCAGCACCGCCCCAATGCTCCGTATACATATTCACGAATTATACACACATATGTAATGGATCTACATACTTACACATTTTAACAAAATATACATCTTGAATACTATTAAAGTAATTAATAGTATAAAATAAGAGAACAGAAGCGATTACAACGCATAGGGAAAAGACAAAGTAAGAAGTAGAGGAGTCATAATGAGAGGCACTGAGAGCTGGGAGAAGATGAATACTGGAAGAGAAGAGGCGAGACAAGAATGAGAAGAGACGAGCAGAGAAGAGAAGAGAAGCACAGAGAAGACAAAACAAGACAAGAAAAGACGAGCTGATCATAGTGGAGACAAGATGAGGCCAAGGGAGACAAATCAAGAAGAGATGTGAGACAAGACAATAAGAGACAAACCTAGCCTAGAAGACAAGTTGAGCATAGAAAAGAGGAAACAAAATGATGACAAGATATATAGCAACAACAATGGATAGTGAAGAGACAAAGCAAGAGGAGAGGAGTCATACAATGAGGGAAGATGATATGCTTGAAGAGAAGAGACAAAACAAGAAGAGAGGAGCAGAGAGGAGATGAGACAAAACAAGAGAAAACAAGAAAAGACCAGCTGAGCATAGAAGAGACCAGATGAGACAAGATAAGGTAAGTGTATGTGAGACAAGTTGAGAAGAGATGAGACAATAAAAGACACACTGAGCATAAAAAGACAAGAAGAGAAGAGTTGAGCATAGAAGAGTTGAGACAAGACAAAACAAGACAAGAAGAAACAAGATGAGGCCAAGTGAGACAAGTAGAGAGGAGGTGAGACAAAATAAGTCAAGAAAAGACAAGCTGAGCATAGAAGAGACAAAATGAGGTAAGACAAGATGAGACCAGGTGACACAACTAGAGAATAGATGAGACAAGACATGAAGAGACAAGCTGAGCATAGAAGAGATGAGAAACCACAACTTGAGCATAGAAGAGTGGAAAAATGTTGACACGACGTGTAGCAATAACAATGGATAGCGAAGAGACAAAGTGAGAGGGGAGGAGTCAAACAATGAGAGAAGATGATATACTTGAAGAAAAGAAGCAAAACAAGAAGACAGGAGCAGAGATGAGACGAGACAATACAAGAAAAGAAAAGACAAGTTGAGCATAGAAGAGAGAAGATGAGACAAGAAAAGATGAGGCCAGGTGAGACCAGTTGAGAAGAGATGAGACAAGCTGAGCATAGGAAAGAGCAGAAGAGAAAAGTTAAGCGTAGAAGAAAGGAGACGAAATGATGACACAAGATATGTAGCGATAACTATGGATAGCGATGAAATAAAGTCAAAGGGGAGGAGTCATGCTCTGAGAGAAGATGACATAAGAGACAAAACAACAAGAGACAAGCAAAGAAGAGAAAACATGGGACACAACAAGAAGGGACAAGCTGAACAGAAGAGAAAAGACAAGGCAAGATGAGATGAAAGCGGGTGAGACAAGTCGAGAAGAGATGAGACAAGAAGAGACAAGACAACATAAGACAAGATGAGCATAGAAGAGAGAATACAAGAAGAGACAAGCTGAGCATAGAAGAGAAGAGATGAGACAAAACAAGATGAGGCAAGATGAGACAAAAAAGACAAGAGATGAGACAAGAAGAGACCACCAAAGAGACAAGATGAACATAGAAAAGGGAATAAATAAACAGAAAAAAGCAAAGAAAAGAAATAAAGAAATGAAATGTGTGAAGAGATAACAATGGATAATAATGAGACAAAGTGAGAGGGAGAAGAGTCATTCAATGAGACTTGAGAGAAGAAGAACAGGAAGAGAATAGGACGAAACAAGAAGAGATGAAGACATGAAAGACATGAAAAGTGATGTTGAGCATAGAAGAGATGAGATGAGGTGAGATAAGACAAAACGAGATAAAATGAGGCAAGCTGAGCATAGAAAAGATGAGACGAGACAACACAAAACAAGACCAGCTGAGCATAAATGATAAGACATGAGTCGAAACCAGAAGAGGCAAGTTGACTATATGAGAAGAGAAGTTGAGCATAGAAAAGAAAAGAAATGTAGAGGTAAGATTTGTGAAGACATAGTGCATAAGTATGAGACAAAGTAAAAGGGACAGTCATATAATGAGATACAAAGAGAGAAAATAGAAGCTAGATGAAATAAGAAGAGTAAGGAAAAATGGGAAGAGAAGAGACAAGAGAAGTTGAGGATAGACGAGATGAGATGAAGTAAGATGAGACAAGACAAGTCAAGGTGAGACAAGCTAAGCATAGAAAAGACAAGACAAAACAGCACAAGAAGAGACAAGCTGAGCATATAAGAGAAGAGTTGAGTCAAGACCAGAAAAGATGAACGTAAAAAAAGAAAAGAACAGAAAAAAAACAAAGAAAAATTAATAGACAAGACGTGTGGAAAAAATAAGAATGAATGAGATGGGTGAATGGATGAGACAAGGGATGTTGAGAAAAGAAAGATACAAAGTGAGACAGAGCAAGAGAGTTCATGTTTGAGACAGCGGGAATGACTGGCTGTGTTTTAATAGCATCAGTCTGTCTCTCTCATGTAAAATATTACACTGAGGCCAAAAGCAGATCAGCAGCCCCTCTCGGTGTAATGAAATGTTTCTGCATTAATTTCCACCTTACGCAAATCAATAACAACAATAAATTACAACTGATTTTAATTGAATGTTGTTTCTAATTTTACTGTCACTCGTGATAAATATTTATGTCTATTACAGCATTTTAAATTCATTACACTCCCACATCTTTTTCACTCAACGGATTGCTACATACATCAGCAGTTCAGTAATCCATTTGGGCTGTGACACGTGCCAAAAAGTTGCCTGACTCTTAATTTAGGATAAAATATCACCCTTTAATACTACTTAAGAATAGACAAGCTGTCGCTTGAATATGCTCAACTTACTTAATTTCTCAGAGAAAGCCACCGCAGATGATTTAAGGACACTCTTCTCGCACTTGCTGCCAAATCACAGGTGACTGGACCTTTTTGTGAGAGCCTCGTGTTTTCGAAGACACACCGGCTGTGTGTACGGCACTGTCCATCAACAGAAATTACTCTGGGAGAAAAGTGGCCAAAGGAGGTTAACTGTTTCGGTCGCGTCAGACTGAAATGTGTTATTTCATTTTTCAGCTCCTGGGTAGTGCTGCCTTCAGCGCTTTGAATGAGCGATGTGGACTTATGGTAATGGACAGCGTTACGTAGAAAGGTCCTGTTGTGCGGTAAAGGTGACCTGATTTATTTAATAAAATGCATCTTTGATGAAGCTCACAAACATAGTCATGTTTTCCAACAAAAACAAAAGAAAAAAAAATCTAAATAAAGATTTTGCATTAACAAAGCGATTTTTATTATTATTAAGTTTGTAGTATTTGTATTTGACTTTTATTTAAAAATCACCCTTATTACTTTCATTAGATTCTAATTGCGTTTTTTTTTTCTTATTTAAAGGGACAGTTCCAGTAGCCCCTCACTGCAGAACACAAGATCCAGGGGGTGTGGTTGGATCCACATCTAGGGGGTGGAGATTGGTAGGTTTAGGGGTGGAGATGGGTGGGTTTAGGGATCAGGGGGGGGAGATGAGGTAGGTTTAGGTGTGGAGATGGGTGGGTTTAGGGATCAGGGGGGGGAGATGAGGTAGGTTTAGGTGTGGAGATGGGTGGGTTTAGGGATCAGGGGGGGGAGATGAGGTAGGTTTAGGTGTGGAGATGGGTGGGTTTAGGGATCAGGGGGGGGAGATGAGGTAGGTTTAGGTGTGGAGATGGGTGGGTTTAGGGATCAGGGGGGGGAGATGAGGTAGGTTTAGGTGTGGAGATGGGTGGGTTTAGGGATCAGGGGGGGGAGATGAGGTAGGTTTAGGTGTGGAGATGGGTGGGTTTAGGGATCAGGGGGGGGAGATGAGGTAGGTTTAGGTGTGGAGATGGGTGGGTTTAGGGATCAGGGGGGGGAGATGAGGTAGGTTTAGGTGTGGAGATGGGTGGGTTTAGGGATCAGGGGGGGGAGATGAGGTAGGTTTAGGTGTGGAGATGGGTGGGTTTAGGGATCAGGGGGGGGAGACGCGTAGGTTTAGGTATATGTAAGGTGGGAGGAGTATGGAAGAAAAATAATGCCATATGTCTTTGAAATAAAAACAGTTGAATAGCACTAACTGAAAAAATAATGCATTGCATTAACAGTGCTTGCATTTTAGGGTTAAGGTAATTAAAATATTCATAATTAAAAATTCAGTAATTCATATTCACCTTCCAGAATTCACTTCCAAAATATTAAATCTGTTTACAAATACAATGAATAATATTCGACAGGCAAATTTCGGTCCATTTTATTTCACTTTCCAAATTAGTAGCATATAGCATGTAGCATGTAAATGTAGCCTACATGTAAGCAGCCTTCTCTACCACAAAGGAGATTACAATGCTGTTTTACTCGACGCTGAAGTACAGAACTAACATTACATCTGAGGAAAACAAATATTGCTTTCGGTTGCTTAGTTTCCGTAACTTTGTATCATGGCTTGTGTGATGCTGGCTGTAATACTAGGGTTCCCCTCATACAGTATACATCACACCCCAGGATTCCCCAACGATGCTTAATGAGTGATAAGACCTCAGATCTCAGAATACACTTTATTGATGATGATGCGAATTGCGAACTATATTGACAGTTAAGCAGATGTAGAATATGAACGAACGCGCAAGGTTTCACCTATTTCCCTCAGAAATCTGTTAAAGAAAACGCATTACTCGGCAGTGCATTAAGGCAATGACAGCTATTAATAGACCAAACTCAGCTCTTACTGATCTGTAAACAGATGAAACTATAAACTGAAACTATGAACAGGCAGAGGAAGATATGAACGCAAGTTACGGAACGCGCAAAACTGCACGTTAAACATTTCCCATAAAGAAAACACTTAACGTGGTTTATTGCCTCAAGACGTTTACGTGAGGAGATTAAGAAGATGAGGCACTCGGGAGGAGGACAAATGCCGGGTGTTGCTTGTTCTCACACGACAGTAGACTTGTGCCGGTATTCGGTAATGCGATATATCACGGTAATGAATATGCGCACGATATTGTTATCATGGGCTCTTCTAAATACCGTGAATAATTATATATTACAAGTTATTCCGAATTTTGAATGCATTTTAAGAATACTTTTCCCATCAACTGGTCAAAATGCACAACACAGCTGTATGCTGCATGAAAGAGCGCGCGCACTCTGATGTAAACAAGCTCAGATGAGAAGCACATGGCGGAACATGTGAGAGACGCTCTGGATTAAAGCGCACTTTCACTCTCTGACAGCAGGTGGCGCTAAACTGCAGAAATAATAATAAAAATAATTATAATAATAATTCATTTAAATGCAGCTGTTACCCCGGAAACCCTGTAAACAAAGCAGCGGCACTACTTTCTGTTTCTGAATCATGTTTAAATGATTTAAACAGCCATTCAAATTTGTGTATTTGCTATGATGTTCATCACAGAGACAAATACTTAAATATTTAGACTTAATAGGTTATTTATTTTCAAACTTTTTTTTTACATTTTAATCTGGACTACAACATGCCCTAGATATTGTTTGAAAGTGTTTTGATTCTTTATTGTTCGGTCACACTTTACATTAGGGCTTCATTAGTTAACATTAGTTAATTAAAACTTGAAATCGCATCATATGACCCCTTTAACCTGGTTTATTGCCTCAAGACAGTGATAATAAATAATTAAATTCGGCACCTAATTAATCATATGTATTACTGTATATTCTGTACATTTACACAACCCACAAAGTTTCACCAAACCATTTTTTCTCCCATAGAAAACCAAGCGCAGTAGTTCAGATATTCGCTGCATATTCGCCTAGGCTGATTTAGGGACCGTCTGCAAATTTACCTCACAGTACAAAACGAAGTCCAATAATTTAGTCAAATTAATGTTTACAGTAAATGAATAATTTACTCAAACTGACTAAATATATATCAATTACAGTAATTCACCAAAATGGGGGTTTTCGTGTTCCAAATGTTGTATGTTACTAGTATGTTACTAGTGACCAGACTGACTTACTGCAGTTGAAATTTTGCCAATATCTTCCTCACTGTAAAGTTTGCCAATATCTTCCTCACTGTAAAGTTTGCCAATATCTTCCTCACTGTAAAATTCACATAAAGTTTTTTTTAATTATTATGCTCCAAATGTTGTAGTACATTCCTAGTGACTAGACTGACTTACTATAGGTGAAATTTAGCTAATACCTCCCTTATTGTACATAAAGTACATCAATATTTTATACTACAACTTTTGGAACATGAAAAATCCCTTCTTGGGTCTTACAGATTTTTTTTATTTTTTTTTTATATAATTGTGAATGGTACATACAGTAAGGGAGATACTGGCACAATTTCACATGAAGTAAGTCAGCCTTGTAACTAGCAACGTACTACAACCTGTGGAACATGAAAAAAACCCTTTTGGTGAATTACTGTAGTTTTTAAAAAATATATTTGTGTACTGTACATACCATAAGGGAGATATTGGCAAAATCTAACCTGTAGTAAGTTAGTCTTGTATCTAACAACGTACTACAACCGTTGGAACATGAAAAAAACCTTTTCCTTTTATATGTAAATAATTGTGTACTGTACATATATGAAGGGAGGTATTGGCAAAATCTCACCAGTAGTAAATCACTATGAGCAATACGAGCTTTACAATTTGACAGTGTGTTATTTTAAATGTTAAAAGTCATTTTAATTAAAATACATTGGACGTTTTAACCCAGTCGGTGATATTGTCAGACGGTCCCTTGGGTGCGATAGCGCGTCAATTATTTCTCCGGTTTAAATTTGCAGCAACAATACACCTAAGCGGATCTGAGCTCCTATTTTTATGTCAATATAAAGTGGTTGCATATTGTTAAAACTAATCGTGGTGTTGATATCTTTGTAGGACTGTTGACTCAATAGATCAGTGGTAAGGGAAAGAAATTATAAAGAAAATGGAGCGCGTTGCGTTCTTCTGACCTCATTTGCTTGCCTGTATATAGTTTGCATAATCAACAATAAAGTGTATTCTGAGATCTGAGGTCTTATCTATCACTCGTTATGCATCGTTGGGGAATCCTGGGGTGTGACCCATGAGGGGAACCCCAGTGCAGCGTCACACAAGCCATGACTATTTTGGAAGTGAATTCTGGAAGGTGAATATGAATTATTACATTTTTAATTATGAAAATGTGTGTGAAATATTTTGAATTGAAATATTCACAGCTTAAACAAACAACTATGTTAAATTTCAGGGCCTAAAAATGCAAGCCCTGGAAATACAAGGCATTAAAAATGCAAGCACTGTTAATGCAATGCATTCTTTTTTCAGTTAGTGCTATTCAATGTTGTTGTTTTTTTTTTCAAAGACATATGGCATTATATTTCTTCCATAGAGGAGTTGGATCTGGATCCAACCACGCCCCCTGGATCTTGAGTTCTGTAGTGAGGACCACCTAGACAGTTCACCCAAAAATAAAAAATATTGTCATAATTTATTCACCTTCATTCCATTTCAAACCTATATGACTTTCTTTCTTCTGCAAAACATAAAAGAAGATAGTTTCAGAAATGTTGTTGCTATTGATTTCCATTATATGGATGAAAAAAAAAACACTGAGACATTTCTCAAAATATCTTTGTGTTCAACAGAAGACAGAAAGTCAGAACAGAACTTTTTTTTAATTATCCCTTTAAATCAGCATTATTTAAAAACAGTATAACAAATACTACCACATTATAATACAATGTGAATTAAGAAGATGTGTTATATAATGTCACAAAGCAATGCACAAGATTTGAAACAAAATATTTATTAATAATATTTATTTATGCATGCATGCATGCATGCATGCTTTTGGGGTGAAATTACACCTAGATATATTCTTGATAAGATTTACAAAGATAAAATGATACCTCAATACTTATGGCATGACAATGAATGTAGTTTAAGTTTACACAAAATACTGCCACATTATATAAATACAATGTAAATAAATTAAGATTTGTTATATAATGTCACAATGCAATGCACAAGATTTGAAACAAACTAATATTTATTTATTTATTTATTCTTTTTATGTTTTTATGCATGCTTTTGGGGCGAAATTAGACCTAGATATATTCTTGATGAGATTTCTTTCTAAAGATAAAAATGATACCTCAAAACTCGTGGCATGACAATGAACGAATAAGTTTACACGTGTTTATCAGCACTGATAGTATGCATCAGGGCATGTCTGCATCACCCAATGCATTCACAATGTGACACACTCTGATAACCGATCTCTAATTTAATTTATATTTATGGTGAGATTTAGAATGCAATAATGTTCTCGTGGATGTTTCATTTGGAGAGTTTACGAGGGGCCTGACAGATGGTGTCATTGTACGTTGCTTTGCCACCGCTCACCTCTCTCTACTCAAGATGGCCACCCTCAAAAAGAGCTGAGAGAGAAATTAAATGAACTGTGAAGTCTCCTTGAATTCCACTTCAAAGTTGCAGTTAAGTATGAAAAACTTTGCCACAGTATTTCGCAATCGCCGATTGAATGGACGCCAGATCTTTGAACAAACACTGGCGGCGAAGGCTGCAACTTTTCCACGTGTAGTCTAGTTTTGGTTGCGGTGGCTCTGTTGATGAATTGTTCACTCTGTCCTTGTCTGAATCGTGATCTTAATCCTTCTTAATCAACTCTGGCTCTCCAAAGTGCTTGTAAGAGACAGCAGAAGACGGTAGGACCCGTCCTTGGAGACGTCTTTGCCCGGCCTGAAAGTAATAACGGGCAACAAAACAGCAAAGTAGATGTACTCTCCAAACACAGAAGCCGTGAATGAGCCTGAGGACTCTCAGAAGCGAGCATCAAAGCCCGAGGAACTCACAGAAGACTGTGGCTAAAGGTGCGGGCTCTCGCTAGATAAAGAGCGCTTGATTCTTGCAGAAAGCATTGTAGCGCTTCTCGCCTTGATTTCGCTTTCAAAACCAGCCAGAACTAAATGCCTCTGAACATACGGGGTGATGGCACACGATGAAAATGATTTCAATCCACACAGGTTTTGCTTTTCATTTCTCCCTCAGATTAAAAAAAAAGAGCCGTATCCCCCGGAGAACAAGCCATTGACATGAAGACACCCCTCCATCACAAACTCTCACAAACTCTCTTGTTAAAAGCATCCCTGGTGTGTCAGATATGAGAGAGAGAGGGAGAGCGAGCAAGAGAAGAAAAAAGGGTTCTCCTGTTGTAAGCCATCTGTCTTGTTTTCCGCTGTTGTTTTAAGCATGGACAAGACGTGCTTAAAAAAGCCGACTAAAGAAGATCAAGTGTCACCAATCTGTCTTATTTGAAGCTATAAACAACTGTCCCTAAGAAATAAGTATCAGTGACAAAGCCTGTGATGTTAAAGTCAAGAAAGCTGCGGAAAAGAAAGGTCTTAAGGGTTATCCGTGCTGCTTCTGTCTGTTTCGGGAGATATGGTCATCTCTCTGTTTACCAATGAACTACACAACACCAAAAAAAAACTAAAGTTCTGGAGATCTACGGTATGCAGAAAATAGAAAGCAAGTTCCTCACAGCACACTTTTACAAGATGATTTTTCAAAACCCTTGACTGGCGATGAAGAAAGCCGCAGAAACATCTGGAACATGCAGATAGGAATATTCAGAGAATAGATGAAGCTGCTCTGAAATATATTCTCCGGTGCATTCTGGCATATCTCGAGATAAGGAGAATGTTCTGGAAATATATGAATTATAAGTGGGCAACCCCTTAAGCTGCTAAAAAGGGCCCTTGTTTTGTTTCAGGAGCAAATGGTTCAGAAGCGTATACTTTGGAGATATGTGTAATCGTTTGAGTGAAAAAAAACCTAAAAACTGGCAAAAGTTCGGTGAAATTATATCAACCAACTTTCTTTTTCAATGTTCTTTTTTTTTTAAAACAACACAGTTTGTTATGGACGCTTATATGTTATGGGTTCCGTGCTACCTATAGATTCAAGACCATAAAAAAAATCTAGACTCATTCCTTAGTTTGTAAAAAATAATACAGTAAATCATACAATCGACATCTACAGACAGGACATGTTAAAATACAAGCTGTTTTGAATGAATATTCTGAAGACTCATTATGTATTAAAATGAGACATGTACAATTGCTAATACCAACTTATATGTTATATATTTTTTGTTTTGTAGTCACCAAAAAGTACAAGCACAGTTCTACTTGTAATGGAATGTCTTGGCCCATACTTCTGTTGTAAGTACATTACTGTAAAATGTGATTTTTGTTTGTTTTTACAAATGATTTGCCAAATTATAATGCATTATTGCTGGAATAATGATTGGTTTTATTTAATTGTTCCAATATTTCGTATGGCATTTTTAGCATTTGTATGATATAATAAATAATAACAAATCATAATAAATCATTAATTGCAAAACAACATTTTTATAAGGTCCTAAATTGACACATGGATTAAAAAATATTGACATTAAAAGCTGCCAGAAGAAGCTTAAAAAAAAAAGAATTTTTTCTCTTTCATTTCAGTCATTAAATGTACTCATATTTTTTTAAATGAATATTTCTGATAAGAAGTTAGATGTCTTTAGATGTGATTTAAAAAAAAGAGCCTTAGAGTGTATTTTGACAGCTCATCATTAACACCTCTTCCCAACTCCTGCTATTTGAAGAAACAATATTCTGTTGTTGACAGCAGCTGGGAACATAAGCCATCGGTGAATAAAAAAAAAAAAAAAAGTTTTCAGCATACTGATCCCTTTTCAATAGCCTCACCTTGTGTTTGTAGGCTATGAATATTAAAATAAGTCTACCTGCTGAACATTCTGAACATACACTACTGTGCAAAAGTATTAGGCCATTATATTTTCACCCCAAAAACAACATGGTTTTAAGCCAATTATTTCTATATTTTGCAATAGGCCTAGTGCAGGGGTAGACAAGTTCGGTCCTAGAGAGCCGCAGTCCTGCAGAGTTAAGCTCCCACCCTGAAAACA